>NC_046223.1:70487117-70803679 GCF_009819885.2 Catharus ustulatus | reverse complement strand
GTGCTACTTGAGGTTGTATCATATCTAGAAACTACAAAATTTACATTTTGTACCAGTACATTCACATATGAGCAAAGGGAGCGGAGAAAGTACTGCGAGGAACTTGACCAATTTATGACCTAGAACAGTAATATGAGGCTTAGGTACAAATTTAGGGGCCCCCAGGAAACATGATGGATAACAAATAAAAGAAGTAAGGGAACAAGGAGTCCCTTGCCTTACAGAGACCTTTTTTCATTACCTGAACATCCTCTGTTCAGTGTTAAAATACATGAATGAGCTGTCCTGGTCACCTGAACTGTGCTTCACAGGGCCAAATAAAGAAAAAAACAAAACAAAACCCCAAGAGTAAGCATATATGGAATTAGCTATCCACACTTCTACATATGTGAGACTGCTGCCAGAGAAAATGATGTCAGTGTTAGCATCCTCACTGATGGCCAAAAAAGAGAAATGTGGCTCTGTGGTGAGCCCTCAGTTCAATACAGTCCATTCTGGCAGCGCCAGGGTCTTCCATTGTAATGACTTTTTCCTGGGGAAGAAATTCCCTATTTGTGCTATGATTTTGTTCAGTATATTATATCGTATTCTGAACATGTCTTTTAATGTATTTCCTTTCAATATGTGCTTACAAATTGAATATATACTCATGTTTACATAACTGTGACTAATTGTACTTGTTTATAGGAATCTGTGATTTTTGTTCTTTGTCAGCATGGGCTTTTCATACAGAGTTTAGGAGTATTGAAATATAGTGATTTCTTTGTTCTTCACCATGGGTGTTTTTCCTGATCAAAATTATTCATATATCCAGAGTAAGTGCATTCAAAGACATTCAAGTTCCATAAATTAATCCACACAATGCAAACACACAGAATTCAGTTTTCTTCATTCATCTTCACCAACTGCTGTCATTTAGCTCCAAAATAATTATTCTTCTCCCACTTACCCCCACCTTTTTTTTGTGATGCAAACTTGGCAGATTTAGGCTGTGTATTAGATATGTTTGAGGAATATGCTTTTGCTTTGTACTGAATGGAAAAAATATAATTTTCTGTTTCAAGGGCAAAAAAAAAATCCAAGAAATTAACACTTATTGGAAGCTCTGTCCTCTCCAGCTTTCCAGCCAAAAAAAAAAAATTACTAAGTTGCATACTGTTTATGTACATATAAACATACTGAGACTTAAGTGGTCCATAAGTCCTAATCAAAAGTTTCCTAAGTTAAAGTTATTTAAAGAAGTACAGACCATTCCAGTTAGTCAGATGTGAGTTTAAAGCTTATACTTGTATCAGGATAGAGGGGAGGGTTCTCCAAGTTGTTTTTTTTTTTTGCTTCTGTATGGGCTTTGGTATTTGTCACAGGTGCGAGTGTTTTGGAAAGGAAAGGGAAGCATTAATTGCTGTTACAAGTCCACTTCCCATAACTTGAAAATCTTGACTATCAAAACAGCCTGTATGTAATTTTAAGCAGTCCTTTTCTTCTTTTTCTCTAATGTACTCATAACGTCTCAAATGCCATTTTTTCATCTACTTAGCCACTTTTCATATAATATCCTGAAACGAGGAAATGTTTTATTATTTTAAGTATTTTGTCTTTACTGTATGCATTTGGAAAGCACATCAGCTTCATAAATAAAAAACAGTATAGATTTTCTTTTTTTATCAAATGTCATTATGCAGTGAGAAGAACTGCGAGATACTTTTATTGAAGTTGTTTTCTTCTCAATTATTGCTAAAGGCTTTCAAAAAAAGTACGATCTAAATGGTAATTCATGAGAGCACTTCCAGGACTGATCATGATGTCACAGTGAGACTATGCTGATATGCAATTATTGGGGAGTTTTGCCACATTTAGTGGAGTTGCTCCCAGTTTATACTAGCACAGATGAGAATATTCACAGAAATAAAGGCTGTGAAGCTCTTGGAAATATGTCATCTTTGCTGTTTTAGACCTCAATTTCCCCATCATTTGAATTCTGCTTTGAATCCCAACAGTTCATTAAATATGTGTCAGTGAAGTCAGAATTTGGAAGATCTGTTAATGAGTTGCTGTTGGGGAAGGCACCTTAATATGATGGATGTGGTTTTGGATTTTACTGAATTAACTGAAGAAGATTTAGGAGGCTTATATAAGAGTACTGGATGATTTAAGGAGAAGAGGAAGTTAACTGGAATTCTGAAAGATGGTCCTGTTGGCTTTGTGAAACACATGTTCTTGTTTCTTCGGTGGGAAGAGGGGCAGCCCAGCAACCTCCTCCCCCACCTGGATATCTGTAACCTTTGTACATAGTATGAAACAATGAAACATGGTAAACTGAGGCTCCATGACATGCACTGTGAGTAGACCTCTAATATTTTCATTTATGGCAAGCTTAATTCTTTCTTCCTGTCTGTATGTGGTGGTTAAACTTCAGTTCAGTTTCCTCGAACTAGAATTTTTGTGTGCCTCCCCGCCTTTTCTTTCTTTTTTTTTTTTTTAATTTACGTTTAACTTTGAATCTCTTCCAAAAGGATTCTGAACTTTATAGCACAAATCTTTGCTTGGCCAGGCAGTATGTGCACTTCCTCTCATGAGGCCTACCACTGGGATGGATACGAGAAACTCGATGAGGTATCTGAAATGACTCCAGTACCCACCCAGATTATCCCCCTTAAGTGACCTTTCTGAAGTCAAGAGGATTCTTAATGCTGCCTGCAAAGTGACCTTTTATATTAACTTTATGCAAAACAAAAACAGATTGGAGGACTCTTTGAAGACTAAAGCACACCTCTAGCTGCCCAAAACTTGGCGATGTCTTTTTATCTTCCTTCCAGTTTTTCTTATTGTATTGCATATTTAATCTTTTCTGCCTATGAGGCACGTTATCACCAAGTATTAAAAAAATAGCTCTGGTAGACTGCCTTGAGGAATAAAGTTGTCCACAGTCCTTGCCCAAAGCAGGTCCAGCTATACTAGAATGATTCCAACTCATATATGTCATATTTACTTTTAGAAACCAAGAGTGATGAATATTCCACAACCTCCGTAGGCAATCTTTTCCACTGTTTACTGTCCTTATCACTAGAGGAAGCTGTGTCTAGCACCAATCCTTAGTCTCTCTTGGTGCAATCAAAATACATTACACTTGTCCTATCTCCAAAGAACACATGAATAATTTCTTTTCTCCATTTTGCATCTGTCTTGTCCTTAAAGGCTCTTAATGTCTCTTCTTAGGTTTTTTTTTCCTGCTAGACCAGTCAACTTCAAACCTTCCTAGCAGGTCATTTTTTCCTACACCCTCATTTTTTATATTTCTGTCTTTTTTGAAGGATGGTGCCCCAAACAGGTCAATGTTTTCCCTCAGAGACATTAGAAGCAAACACCAAATAGAACATGAGGATTATTTTACATGTTTCTTTAAAAGTTCATCTGTGTGGTTTACTGGAGTCAATTAGACACCATGTAACCTTCTTCAGTCTTGTAAGCCCAAGTTTCCACCGAGCTGAGGCGCAACTCACTTCCTTCAAAGGGCTGCTCAAGCTTACAATGACCATGAGCATAGGTGCTATCTGGAGATGTAATAAGAAGAGTGTGGAAAGCAAACCAAAGGAGTGGGGACTCACTGCAGGATGCATTGTGTAGACAGTCCCTTTGTGTTTTAAATCTGCTTGGAATCATGGAATATAAATGAGTTAAGAGATTTTTAACTTGTAGGAAGAAACAGCAACAAAAAAAACCCCAAACCAAAACAAAAAACCACAAAGCAAAACAAAAAAACAAACAACAACAACAATAAACCAAACCAAAACCAAATAAAACCAAAACAACCCAGAACCCTCCCAAAATCAAGAAACCAAGCTAACCAACCAAACAAAAACAAATAAAGCACCAGAACCCCTAGACTGATAGCATGTTTAAGCTGTAGAGCTGACAGGTGCTGAAGGGATTCAAGAAATTATCTAAAATGAAAGCAACTGGGGTCATCCAAATATGAAACTGCCAAAGTGTGTGGGGATTGTCAGAGGGTGTAACACAAGTGCTCTGCTTTTAGTGAGCCAGACACAATGAAACAAAACCTGTGATTAGGGGTGATGAACTTGTTCTGAGGTTATTAATAAAGCAACATAATTCTTCACTTACATGCATTAGAGAAGTGAGCAAAATATTTAGACATTTACTGTGGATGAGATAGTTTGTCCAGAGAATATTCAGGCACTACCAACTGACCTGGAAAAAACGCCCAAATGAGAATGTTAATTTTTCAGATGTTTTAAATTAAGAACTGTGCCTGGAAGTTAACTTTTCACTTAACAACAAAAGCTCATTTTAATCCAAAGTCTGTCCATTGCAAGCATAGCAATCATCAGTCATGCCTCTCTTAGTGTAGTGCTGACTTCATGAATTGCACGTGGTGAGGGGATAAATAGGTATCAAACACTCTGTGCAAATTTACCACAAAGACATCTGGATTTGAGCACCTCCCAGCACGCAAGTTGCTAATGATCTCAAATGTTTCCTTCAAAGAGAATGACTTGGTTAGGTGTCTGTACTCTTTAAAGATCTACAGGAAATTCAAGCAGGGAAATGGCATAAGTTTATTTTTAGCCATGGATACAACTTCCTTCAAAATAATACTCATGTCAGTCTTGTGAAGTAAGCTGCTTCTTGGTGTTGTGCATTCTCAAAATGCTCATGCCTTCCTGCCTTGCAGAATTAATAGTATTTCCACTGAAATGGCAGTATTTCAGCATCCCTGAATATGAATATCCCTGTTTTATGGATTGCCTTGGCAGGGAAACGTGTCCCTAAGGGAAGCATAGTTTGGGTAGCTTTGCATCAAGGATTACCCTTCATCAGCCTTGAGACAGAGGAGGGATGAGGTATGGAGACAGTGCTGCTGTGGCAATTCCTAACCAGTGGTTCAATTGACTGGTGCAGCTCAGCAGATCCTGCTTGGTCGCTCTTCAGGACCAGCCAGCACCAGTCTGACTTTCAGCCTTAATGCACTGGTTCAGCTCCTTACCTCTGCCCTAGCTGGGCTGGCTGCGTGGAGAAGTCTCAGCACTGATCAAGCCAGGGTTTTCCTGCTCCAGAAATTAAGGGTGATGACATAAAAGCCTTAGGGATCTGTTTAGCCATGGGTGTTCCAGCCCTGAGCCTGGGAGTCTGAACAGCCTGAGAGTCCCTAAATCACTCCACAGTTTTGCTGAGAACTGGAGCAACGCTTTGTAGTGTTTATGGAAATGAGGTCTGGTATAGAACCCTGTGGCCCCAGGGCTTCTCAGCATTGAAATGCCCAAGTTTTTGCTCAGTCTAAATAAATATGTTGCCAAATGTTGTTAAATACATCACTGGAGTACTCAGGGAGTACAATCTTTCAGCCTGTGGGTTATCTTTTAAGGCTTTCTTTTTAAACCCACAGGATGGGTCTTTGCCTTTAAGCCCAGTCCACACAAATGTGTACACAAAGTCCATTTTTTCACAGAAAGCAAGGCCCCGGGATAGAGGATGTTGACATTGGAAAGATTTCCTAGTCAAACTGTTTTCCTGCCCTGATTGCTCTCTGGGGTCCAGGGCATGATATACATTCTGTGGCAGGGGCAGGGAAAGGAGGGGGAAAAAAAGCCCTCAAAATGGTTTGTGCTGCAAGTTGCTGAGTTTTGTGTGGTAACTGGCTGCAGAAACCAAGCTTCTTTTAGAAACCCTTCCTCAGGGAGATCCCTCCTTCCTCAGGGGAATCATCCCAGGCTCATGTTGTAGTTGGATTGCACACACACAAAAGCAGAACTACTCAATGCTACTGGTCCCTATCCTGCTTTTTTCCACCAGCTTGTGTTTCACAGTGCCTGTAACCTTCTTGTGGACATCAGGTGGGCTTTGGTTGTTTTTCCCCATTAACTATATGGGCTGCAAGGCAAGTCAGCCTTGTGTGAATCCCATGGCACCCTTAAACAGAAAAGACCACTGTAGTCAGGGCACTGGCAGTGAGACTCCATAAAAACTCAGTGTAAATCTGATGAGGCTCTTTAGCTGATGATGAGGAGGGATGTGTCTGTGGGTCTCTCCCAGGGTTAGTACCAAACAGTGTAAAATCCAAGTTTTCCTCTACCCTCTCTGCATGGTTATGTGGACACTTGAGTCCAAAGAGGCCTCCTGAAAGGAGAGGAAGGTGATAATGTCTTGGGAAATACATGGCTTGTTACTCTGGCAGCCAGTCTCGGGATGCAGGCTCCTCTATTTGCAGCTCCCTTTGTTTGGCCTGAAGTGGCTGTGTACAGCAGATGTCCCCAAGCAGGTCCACTCTTCTTTCCTCTGACGGAAACAGTTTTGAGGCAAACAACATTAGTTTGGCTACAGGGATTTTGATCTGTGGAGAGAAGCTTAAAAAGCCTGGTCTGACAAGGGATATTTTTCAGGAAGTTGGGCAGTGACACATCTGGACTTGTTACCCCTGTGCCCAGGGTCTGTCTGCTGATTGCCAGCTGACAGCAAAAGGCTGGGGTAGATTTACTCACTGATCAGATTTTCCCATCCCCTGCCTGCGCCAAATGAGGCAAACAAAGAAAATATGGCCAGATACAGGTGTGTGCAACCTCATGGAAATCCTGGTTTGGATTAATTGGTGAATTAGCCTGGGGATGGAAAGTTACTGCAGCTGTTGTTTAGGCAGAAAAATGAAGGAATAACGGCACAGTAGAATATACAGTGAGACAGCAATATGATCTCTGTGCTAAACCCTGTGATGATCCCTTGGCAGCACTTGGGCACTACAAAAAGCAAGGGAGGGGATTCTCTCACCAGGGAGTCAAGAGTGAGTTGGCATAACAGCTCTGCACTAACCCTACCCAGCCCCTGGGATGTGGCTTAAAGCAGGCAGCAAATGTAGAACAGGAAAGCAGCTAAAAAGATAAGGTTGTTTCCACACCCTATTTTTACATATGCCCAGGTCCTCCCAGGTCTGAGGCTGGAGCCAGCTGGGGGCAGTTAGAAGCCCTTGTGACCTCAGTGGAGTCACATCTCTCTCCAGCATTGCTCATCTTGCTATTCCACTCTGTCACACACAGGCATGACTTCCACTGCCTTTTACTCCCTCTCTAGGTTTGCATACACTGACACAGGCGATATGTTGCTAAAAAATGGGCACTGTCTTCCTCATGCAGCTGTACCTGGGATTTATATTTAGACCATAGCTGCCCATGAGGCAAGAGGTGAGCTAGAAGAAGACTTTCCATGATGGATGGAAATGACAGGAGCTGCTAAACTTCTTGCAGGCTGTGTATATCTTTTCATATTCATAACATCTTATGAAAGTCTGGAGTACACCTTTTAGCCTTCCATCTCCTACCTAAGCCATGTTTTCTTCCTCTCTCTTCTCCATGGGACTCCATTTAGAACTGCATGATTCTAGACAAGCTTCCCCCCTAAAAAAATGCTTTTGTTAGCTGCGAGCTTGGGGAAAGGAAAACAGGAATTTTAGATCACATGGTAGGAACAGTCACTGGGAGAGGTCCAATAGTCCATTTTCAGAAATGTGAATATCTCCCTCCTATTAAAATGAAGGACTGCCACTCTCCTATGAGAGGGGCAAGAAAAAATCTTAAAATTAGTATACAATAATATACTTCTAAAATTATTTCTTGCTATAACTCCATACCATTTCGTGTAAGATTTGAAGAAGTGTCTAGAAGGCAGGATTGACCTCTAGTTGCTCTTTGGCTTTACTTGCAAACAAGGGAAACAAGGCTGCACTGGCTGCTGCTGGGGCTGACTGGTGGGGATGTGTAAATTTCCCTGCTATCCAAAGGTGAGTGACCCCACCCAAAGCACATTGGGGAAGTATTCCTTGGCACCCACGCTCCCCTGGGAGAGTGCTGAGTGGCCCCAGCCCCGGAGTGGGCTATGTGGGTGCAGGGTGGACACATCTGTACCAGAGCAGTGTTTCATTTCTCAGCACAGGTGTGTGTGACAGCTCAGTTCACCCCTGCTTCCTGGGCAAGCCAGCTGCTGGGGATGAGGAGCCCACACGTGGTGCAGTCCCATGGATCATGCATAATGTCTCTGCCTGGGGTGATGGAGCCAAGGTGGTCCTCGAATGCATGTTGGTTGCAGATCTAAAAATCCCCTCACCATCATTGATAACTCTGGGTCTGTTTGGAGACGGGGGTAGGAGGCACATCAGTGCCAAACTCTCCACTGCAGGCAGATGTGAGGAATATAGGGGCTACTCTTCCCTCTGAATGATTTATTTTGCTGCTTTCTTGGGATCATTTTAACACAGCTGAGCTCCTCTCTACATATTTGGAATCAGTAGTGCTGCTCAGAAATGGTTTTCCTGGTCAATTTTCCATCAAAGTTGATTGTTTGCACTCCCAAAATATCACCTCAGGGTGGGTTTTTGGTCCCTGTGAATGGATGGGGATGTTTATTGCTCCCAGCAGGACCTCTGCAGCACGCCAACTAAAAGAAAGAAAACAAGTCCCCACACTGCCATCACAATCAGCTGTGACAATAAACATCACTGTCCTGAGGGGTGAGAGAGGAGGTGGTAGGTTAGAAGGCACAGGAAGCTGACAGCTTGGGTCAGCTTTTCAAATTACCCTGGCCAAGGCTGATTCTGGGTGAACTTCAACAGGGGGCCTGCTTCAGATAAAAAGGGAAAATGCTCAGTTATCCTGGGGCGTTTCCTCAAAACTGCTAGATAGAGCTTCAAATGCAGCATGTTGAGAAGGAATGGGTGAGATGGCCAAAATTTGAGGGGAACAGCTGGTTTCTGCTGTGAGTTGCAGCAAAACTCCTCCCAGGCAGCTGTAGACCTCACTTACAGAGATGTGTTGAACGGGTGAGCTGGGCTGGTGTTTACCAAGCTTTCCTTCAGTCCAGCAGCATCTTCTAAAGTTGTACCATCTCATACCCCCAGCTGGAAAGCTGTTTAGCTCTTGTCTCTTTGCCATCTCTCTTACAGCATGATTTATCTTATGAATGAGATCCCAGCATGACCTGCTGAATAAATCCCATGTTTAGGAAAAGCCTCTTACATTTATTTGAAAGCATCACCAGAGAAGTGAAAGGCTTTGATATGGAATATAGGAAGTCAGATAAGGAGACTGATAAACTCTGGGCTTACTCTAGATTACATGGTTGAAGAAGAGTATTTTGCAGTGTACTGTACTTCAAACCAATCAGCTGAAACAGACGTTTTAGGTGAGCTAATTTCCAGGTAGGCATACTAATACTATGCATTTTACAAATTATGCAATCGATGGTCTTGTCAGGAAAGCAGATGGGTACCAAATACAGACAAATCCACAACAAACAAGGACCATTTATTCACTTGTTTGAACACCTTCAGCACTGGAGGTCTCCAAATCACCATTCTGAGGGGGCTCTAAATCCTACAGTGATAGGATTGAGCAGTAAGAATATGATTAAACCATTACAGTGATCTTCCGTAATTGCAATGGGAGTTGAGATAGGTCTGGTGGCAGCTTTGTTTTAAATCTTGCAATCCTGATGGTCCTAAGCCATGATTGCATCCACAGACCTGCCTTCTGATGTGATCTTGACAATTGAGAATTAAGTGAATCTGGGTAGAAACCAACATAAAGATTCAACATAGAGATCATTATTTCTTACAGAATTGTTTCCCTGTTCTGCACAAATACTTCATACTAGGCCTCAAGAGTCCAGTGTTTACCAGATTTCTTCCGATATCTTTAAGTTTCAAAAAGGAAGAATTTTGGTTTGGGAAACTTTTATACCCTACAGGCTACAACCTTGCTTTCAGTACTGAAAATTTATATTTTAAACACATATTTCCTTACTAGCATTGTCATAAATACCTGTACTTATTAAATTTGAGATGAGTAAAAAAAATACATCTTCCTTTTCATTCTGTGTTTGTTTCTTTGCTTGGGGAATGAAATGTAGTTTTTAATTTGGGTAGTTTTGCTGTTAGGTTCCTAGTGCTGTCTTGCTTATGGTGTGGCTACTACATAGTAACATAATATTTATTTATCTGAACCAGCTGTTTTAACTGGAACAGAACTCCTCTCTCCAGCAAACCTTTCAAACCTTTTCTATTTACTTCAAGTTCTGGCAAAAAATAATGAAAATAGGAAAGAAAAAGCAGTCTGTCTGTAAGCTGCCAGTAGCCCTTTAAATGTAATGATAACTGCCTAGCACTGGTGGGAAAACCTGTGCTGCAGGCAGACACTTGCCGTGCATGGGGACTGTGAGTCTGTGGCCGCCAATTTGCCCTCCTGTTGGAGTCCAGCAGCAGGGCTGAGAGCATGACAGGCCTGCTGCACCTGGGCCCAGCACTCCCTGCAGCCCAGGGACGAGCTGGTGGAACAGAAGGGATGTGTGGTTCCCTGTCAAGGCCCCATCCTGCACCATTGTGCCTCTCCAGAGCTCTGGGCTAAAGGCATGTTAGGGTCTCCCCTATCAC
Source organism: Catharus ustulatus (assembly GCF_009819885.2). Classification (NCBI taxonomy): domain Eukaryota; kingdom Metazoa; phylum Chordata; class Aves; order Passeriformes; family Turdidae; genus Catharus; species Catharus ustulatus. Next base: position 70,793,250 of record NC_046223.1, on the reverse strand, counting down.
ATGTCCCATTTGTTACTTTCTTTGCACTCTTTGTGGTGGAGCTTTCCTTCTTTTCCTCTTCTTCTGCTCTGTGTCTGTCCTGGAAAGAGAAACATGGAGATTATTCAAGTCTGATTATTCACTGTTCAAGCAGAGCCTTTGTCCAGCTGTGTACTGAGTGTTTCTGAACACCAGCAGCGAAGAATTGCACTGCAGTATTTCCCTGAATATTTTTTGTATTTATTTAACTTTTAGTATTCATTTCATGGTTACTGCTGCTGGCAGCATAGAGACACCTCATCCCCTGTTTTGAAATCTGGGCTTTCCAGACAAAGTCTTTAGGAAAGCTCTACTGAACGTGTGGCTGTCCCACACGGACCTGAGGCACGGATGCTGCTGGAGAGGCACGTGAGACCTGGGTGCCAGTGTGTGACAATGCCCCCATGCTGGGAGCCCTGGTGTCCCCGTCATGCAGAGGGATGCTGCCCTGAGTGCTGTGAGCACACAGCTGTGCTTGTGCCCAAGCACACCTTGGCAAACCCAGGGCTTTGAGTTGCTTCTCATGCCCATCCTCTGCATCAGGGCACACGCCAGCCCACCTGCTGCTCCCAATGGAGCAGTCTGAGTCCTGGCAATGCCCGGCAGGGTGGCAGAGCCTGTCCCCTCTGCAGGCAGGGCTTTTGCCCTCCCTTTGCAGCCATTTGTTCTTGTTGGAAAACCTCTCCCATCAGAAATAGCTCTCCCCTCCCCCTGGCACTTCCCCCCCCACGGTGTATTTATAGAGAGCAGCGCGGTCCCACTTAGCTAAACTGAGGCTGTTCAAGCCTTGCTATGCTACTGCTGTCTGTGCTTTGACAGCCTGTGCCTAATAAAAATTCAGTCCCTTGGCTCCAAGTCTAGAGCTCACATCAGTATGCAAAAACAAATGCAAATAAGGGAGAGGTCTTGCTGGTTGATGCAGGTGAGCAGAGGATGATGCTGCCCTTCTATTAATCTTTTTCCTGTCTTGGCTTTCATTTTTGACCTTATTGCAAGTCTTGGCTCTGGAATTTCCACTGTGGCATCGCTTGTATAGGGACAGAGTATGTTAGCAATCAGATTCAGCATCGTTTTTTCCACTCTGTCTGGAACTCTGCAGCTCTGGGGTATCAGCTCTCTGGCTGATTGCTTTGAAGCTACTTTTTACCATCTCAAAAGTGTCACTAAGTTTAGAGACATCTTCTTGTTAGAAAAGACAGGGTGAGGTTGCTGCTTAATTTTCTTTCCATTTCTCCACTCAATTATTCCTCAATACAACTTATTATAACATGTAGTCATTCTCTTCCCGACCAGCATGGATTTCAGCCAGTTGATTTCCCATCAAATGCAATTTTTGCTAATTTTTTTTGCTATTTCTTCACTTCTACTTTTTTTTTTATTGTATGTAGCACACAAGATTCCTACAATACCAGAAGTAGATTGAACCTATTTCTGTAGCTCAATTATTGGTATCTAGCAATATTTATTTAATGTTAATTTTGAATACATGTATTTTAGAACCTGAGTTTTTGGCAGTTAATTTCTACATCTTGGCCATCAGCTTGTTAAGTTTTGGACAGCTGCTCCTCTGTCACTTTTTAAATACTGGTTTTGGTTAGGGATGGGCCAGCCAGTTTATTTCAAGTAAGAGCAGTTCAGAGCCATCATGCCTCACACAGTCTCAGAGGGGATCAACCAAAACTGTGGGAATAGAATAGATTTTTTTCCCCTGAGGCTGAAGAGAAAGTTTCATTTAGGGGACTCTGTTCCTCTTCAGATGTCAGTCAGGTAAATTGTTCCTTCAACACGGTTGGCAGCTCTTTCTCGGCTGAAAGCAGACAGACAGCTCAATCTAATTGCTCAAAGAGGTTTGCCTGCTTTCCCTTTTCAAGTAAAACAGGTTTATATGTTTCTGTGGGGCTGGCAGAACAAACAACAGGTGGATCTAAAAAAGCCCTCTGGAAAATCCCTACAATTGATGCAGTGGGAAATGACAGGGGAGTGTGTAAGAGCCACTCCCATCACTAGGGTAGCCTGTGTTCTGCTAATGCCCTGAGAGAGTAGAGAAGTGGAGGATGGGGACAGTGCCAGGGGGTAGCCTGGCAAGAAAGAACAGGTCCTGAAAATTTAGGTAAACTGTGGAAAACTTATCACTTTGTGTACTTGTCCTTGTATTCAGCCTAAACTCTCTGTCACACTGAAATTTCGAGGGTTCTGCAAAAATCCCCCTTTAAATATAGACAGGCATTTGTGTACTTGTTATAAAGATCAGTGTGTACAGGGAGGTGGCCATCTAAAAATGGGACATGATGACTTTTCACATAGATTATAAACAAAAATGTGACAGCACGGTGTAAGGTGTTAAATTACTTGGTTGTTTTTGAGGATAGTTCCACATAAAATATGCAGTCTTTACCCTACTGCCTATACTAGCTTTGCTACTGCTGCAATGGCAACAACCTCCAAAAAGAACTGAATGTGGTTTTTTGTGGGTTTTTTTAATCTTTCAAGAGGAACTTGAAATTGGGTCATATTTTATTCTCAGCCATTGATCACTAGCCTTTTTCCTCTTGAGCTACTCAAGGGGAGGAAGGGCAAGGGGAGTGATCCAGACTCAGGTCTGGGGGTAAGGAGCAAAGGATGAGAAGGGAACCCGCACCCCTGACCTGCTCATTTTGCATCCAGGTAAATAAAGAGGATTTTCAATACTTTAGGGCAGCCAGCTGACCTGGTTTGTAGGTGAATGGAAATAACCACTGGCATTTCATATTACATAAAAAAACAACCCAACTCAAAGCAAGTCAAATGATCCCTCCACTCAAAGGATTTTATCCCCCTACAATAGTCATTTGGCAGCATTTGCCATCCCTAAGCATCTCCCGGTGTTTATCAGCACAAGGCAGTGGTTTGTACTGACAAGTACTGGGAGATGCTTGGAGATGTCTCCTCTGGAAACACAGTTAGAAAAACAATCTGTATGAACAACTGTTGCTCCAAAACATCCACCTTTGGCTGCAGCATGATGACCCATCTCAGCCTGTGTTTTTTTATCAAAAACAAGGGAATCCATAAATCTGGGCTGAGATCATGCTTTGTCCCGTACCCTTATCCCAGTCTTCTGCCCTGTTGCCTGCAGTGCCACCTCTCTCCTGCCAGCCCCACAGGTTTCTCTCTGCTCAGAAGGAAAAGAGGTTGTCCTCCCCACATGCTTCTGCCTGGTCTCTGGCCTGCACTGAGGGAAATGGTATCCAGTAAATTCATTAACAAGAACAGAAAACAGTGTTTAATGAGCAATGAGACCAAGAGGCATCCCTACGTGGCCAGGTGGGGCTGGACATTTCCAGTGAAGTGCAGGATGACACCTACAAAGGGGCTGGTGGTACCTGCTCCTGCCTGGTCTTGCTCCTGCTCCTCTGCTGGAAGCTGCCTACTTGAGAGCAGGGCCCTCTTCTCCTTGTTGCAGTTGTTTTCTGGTGGATCTAATCCCTCTAAGAAGTTTTTCTCCTCCTTGACACAGCAAAGTACCACCCAGCCAAGTGTGTCTTCTCAAAGGATTTCTTGAAATAGTGAATTTATATGTTATGAGAAAGGATCTCTCTGAAACAGCTAGGTCACAAATGTTTTTGATGTGCTGTGTATGGCATTTTTTTTCTCTAATTACTTTTAACTTCACCTAACAGTTCTCTGGTAAGCATCATTAAAGCTCACCACGAAAGCTGTAGTGACCTTGCATGTTTCCCTCAGTACAGAGCAGTTCCTGGGAGGAATCCACAGTCTTGTGGTTCAGCACAGCCTGGTTCTCTGGTTCTTCTCCCTCTGAGTCACAGGGCTGTGTCACCAGGAAGGTCATGGGACTGCCAAACATACCAGTGGGTGGATTTGGGGTTTCTTTCATCATAACCTCAGCTGATACCTCTTTTCTCTCAGTGACCTTCTGTGGGTTTTTACAAAATCTAAGCCATATGCAGTGTTGGCATATAACCATCCAGTTGATATTTAGGTTCCTGGGAAGCATCCCTTCCATGTGGATGTCACCAAGTTCCGTATCCACAGATCAGTTTCCATAGCAACTAATGTCATTCAATGAGAGGGGGAAAATCAGACGATTTTGAAAGGCAAAGACTAACACTGGAAGGGAGTAAGTGGAACAAACAGCGTGTACAGTGGCTAGGAACACACCACAGGTTTTATGGTGTGTGTTTTAGGGAGACTTGTGTGGTTTGTGAATCGTTCCTTTCCTCATGAGATGTGCCAAAAGCTTGGCGGTGCTAAACAAAGTGGTGCTTCACAGTATTGCACTCATACAAATCCTGTGTCAGCTTATATTTATTCACACACTTGTGAGCACATGGAGACAAGAGGAAAATGAGTTTTATTCCCTGTTTCAAAGACAATTGTCATACCAGTATTTCCGAGAAGCAAACATGAATTCTTTTGATACTCCTGCCTCATCCCTGCTGCAACAATGGAAAAGTGGAAAAGAACATGACTCAGAACAACTTTTGACTTCTCACTCATTCATGCTGTCATAAATGCCATCTTCAGTGGGTATAAAACGATGGTGCTGCTAACATATTCTTACATATGCTGGTCAGAGTCACTACTACTGATACATTGCTGCTTGAGCTGTGGGATCTGATGAACAGAAGTGTGTATTTTCCTTCAGCCATGTGGTATAACTCAAGGAACAAACATATTGGTTAAAAATATATCTGAAATTAATTTATTATGTGAATCTAGAATCTTGCACATCACAGATTGTATGGCATGACATATATTCCTCTGGAAAGCAAATGTTCTGAATGTTAATTCTGCAGAAATAATTATTCAGAAGTCAGGAATGATCAGTTCAAAAAACCATAGGAAATTCTGCATTTATATATTTGTACAAGTGTACTTGTTAAACATGCATATGGCAATGCCTTGTCCTAGGACTCAGTAGGCTAGGTAAAGGCAAAACCACATAAAGGAAGATTCATGCCACCCAAGTTTAGCTGGGGGAAGAAAGTTGTCTGAATTAGTTCTCTTGGCTCCGTCTTTAATTAGTGGATAGTAACAGATGTCTCCTGTTGGTGACTCACCCCATCTATTTTAGGTTGCCCATTAGAAGTTCCTGTTTCTGTTCCTTTACGAAGAGGGAAACTAGTGGATGATTAGATTTAACAGCCAAAGGCTGGTGAGGTGAAGCCCACCTAGAGGTGTGCATCAGGTGATGGTCAGAGAGTGGTAACTGTACAGAGAAAGAAGTCTGGCTCTCTAGTTCGTATCCCCATCCACAAAAGGGACTGTTTGTCATCACTGGGGCACAGCGTGGCCTTTATTCTCAGAGTAGTACATTTCAGCCTCCAAATCAGGGTAATTGCACCCACTCTGTCTGTTAAGAATGGCATCCCTGCTAACCCTGGGCTGGTCCTGGGCACCATCTGAGACAGTGCTGTGGGGTGTTGGCCTGAATCACGCAACATAACCACAGTGTGGAAAAACCCCAGTAGAGGAGCTATGACACAGCATTGCTTACCAGTGGAGGTGTAGCAAGAGGGTCAAAACCAGGACCCCACGACATGGAAAGGCACAGTGACCAGTGTGGCATTATGTCTGGTAGAAAGAAATTCGCTTTAAGTTGGGCAGCTCATGTGAGGGCTGTGACAGAGTTAACAAAGCAGATCCACACGGGTGGTGAAGATCTGGTGCAGGCAGAGAGCACAGCTATTCTGGGCCCTGGTGAGGCTGACAGACGCAGGCAGCATTTCCTGGCACCCTGCTCAGGAAGCTTCGTGCTGGGTTCAGAGGTACAGCCACTTCTTGCCTCCGCAGCCAAAGCAGGTAGGAGTAGCTGGGCAGGGAGCATCACACAACTGCAGGGTCCACGTCCTTCTGCAGCCACGTTCAGCAGGAGGAACCAAAACCTCCAAAAGGAAAGGCAAGGTGAGGAGAAGCCAAATATACTTCAGGGCTGCAGATGAGAGAAGCACTTTGCTGTGGCTCCCTGTGCACTTTTCCAAGCTGATTCGTGTTACTGGGGCACAAAGGTGAGCAACTGAGGAGGAGTTATCGCCTCTCAGCAACCCTGAGCCCTGCTGCTCCAGGGGGAAGGAAGAAAGTCAGCTGCCAAGAGGTGAGTGCCCTGGAGAAGGCCGGGGATTTGCACAAGGAGGGGCAGCTGGATGGCACCGCGTCCTGACGGCAGAGGAAACCAGAAAGCAGCCCACAGAGCGCTGCAGAGCCGGGCCTTTAATGCATTTTGCCCTGTGATAAAGAAATTACACAGATTACAGCTGAACACGGAAAATATGATTCATCCGGTCGGCAGGCACCGACCCCTGCATCCATCACGTCCGAAGCGTGCGGCGGAAGCCGAGGCGAGGCGGAGTCTCCGGGGAGCCGTCTGCGGGGCCTCGTCTGTTCCCGGCCTTTCTCCCTTCTCAACACGGGGGGCAGGACCTTGTTCGTGCTAAGGAGACATGGCGGGGGGAAGTTTGGAGCGGTGGGAGTGACAGGAGGCGCTGCCTGTGAGCAGCCAGTCGCTCCGTGTGAGCATCCCCATGGTGGAACGGAGACTTCCCTTACTCCTGCGGAAAAAAGCAACGTCCTGTACGCAAAGGTGCAAAGGTTTCCTGCAGTAACATCACTGTGGTTAGGCCTGTAGTCCAAGAGACTAAGCTGAAGCTGCTGGAGTTCAATTTGCATCCTGAATGTGCGCAATTGAAAGTGTTAATTATTTCATTGGAGGTGCAGGAGCCGCAGCCTAAGCGTGTGTGTAACTCCACTTGTAGCTCAGGCAGAGCAGTGGGATATAGAACAGGATATGCAGCAGCTGGTGTAGTGCTCAGAAAATGAACAATCCTTCTTATCCGTCAGCACTCTCAATTTACAATAGTCACGCAAGTTTGGAGACTGCAGCAAAAATCCTGTAGGGCTTTGCATTCCTCGCCAGATCAGAAAAAGCTTTAAAACTGGGATAAGAGAGACAGCTAAGAGCAAAGAAATTGTAGTAGAAGCTTCAGTATTTTAAATTTTTCATTCATATTGGAATCATTACCCAATTTTGTTGTCACAGAAGAGATCCATCAAGGACTCAGAGCTCTTAGGTTCAATTAAGACACCATCATTTCATGTGATACCACAAGAAATATTGTTCAGATGTGAAGGAAGAGACAGCACACAATCATGTTAGCACAAATTCATTTTACACCTGCCTGTTAGCCAAGCTCCCAATGTGCCATTCATAACCTTTCCCAGCACAAGGTAACATTGCAGTACCAAGCTCCAGTGAGGATTAACCTAAAGCAGGAATACTCTGTCTTTGGGCAAGTCTGAGATTTTAATCTGCCCCTTCCCTCAAATATTGTTATAGTAAAAACATATGGAAGTATAAGACTCAGTGCTGCAATTTTCCTCCTACATTCTACCCCAGTTGTGTTCTATCACCTGTTTTTTAGGAACAATTTTCCTGACAAGTGGGACAAGTCAGGGACCTTTGGGACAATCCTGACCTCTCTTGATGCAACATCCAGTGATGAAGCCTGAACTGCTGCAGGACACTGAAAGATGTGTGGCTGTATGTTCTACTCTGCTTGCTCTGTCATGGCAGGAGGTAGCCAGGGACAGAGAGGTGGTGACAACCAGCATGGAAACAGATGATAAGCAGTTTGAGAAGAGCATGTGCTCTTTGAATATTGCACACAACAAATGCAGCATCCCCACAGATCAGCAACAACTCCTAAAGTCAGAACTGGGATTTGCACTCAACCATGAGCTTATGCTCTGAGTCTCAGGAGAGTGAGTGATGCTGAAGAACTGAAGTTGGAGATGGGTTTTACGACTTTCTTTACAAGACCAAAATCCCACTTCTAGCTATGCATCCCTCTTCTATGCTTTTGAGGAAATTGCTTAAAGTTACATTTTTCAAAATAATAAGTTGGAAACTTCTTTTGATGCAACTTCCATGGGTGTCTGTGATTATCTTCCAGAAGCTGGATCATGAGAAGGTATTTTAACTTATGTTTGATGGCAGGACACTGGAGAATCTCTCAAATTAGCGAGGGCAATGCCCAAACACAGGTAATTTCCTTTTTGCTCTCCATGATCTGGTTTCCTTCAGAAGGAATACTTAATGTTGGGAGGGTGAGACTGCTTGCTCTGCTGAGCTTTCCATTATCTGGATCAACCCAGCTTAGCCCCTCTGTGATGAGGCTAAAATATCTGCTGATGCTGGCAGAACATCTCAACAGAAAACTGCTCAAAGAAAGTGGAGAGAGAGAGCCATAGAGACATTAAATATTTTAGTTACACAGTCTGGTTTGGGTGTTTAAATGCATTCAGGGATTAACACTTTAACACTGTCCACCCAAACTCAAAATATCACCCTAATAAAGTTTGCAAAAGTGTATGTAAATATTGAAAGTGGAAGATTAAAGAGAGGATATTGGAAATAGAAACCTTGAATAAGTAAAATAGTTCTATAACTTGTTACTGTTATTTTGACCTTTCAATATGTTTTCCTAAGTTTTATTATGAGGCAGTGTTACATTTGGAAAGGAGGTGTATGACCTGTGAGGTAGTGTTCAGTGGGAAAGATTGCATAAGCAGTGAGGAAATGGTTAGGTCCCTTTTCTACACTGGGTAGAGCAAATTAAATTAAAATTTACTTTTTTGGTTTCCTAACACATTTTGCTTCCCATGGCCCAGCATACACACACACATGCAGAGTAGAGCAGCCATGAAGTTTTAAGTTTGTGCTGTTTTCAAGGGAGAATGCCAAAATCCTTTTTTAAATTTTTTTTTTTAAATTAAAAAAAAATTCCCAATTTTTCATGACTTCTTTCTTACTTTACAAAGCAGAAGATTGGGGACATGTGCTGATTTTGGATGGGGTAGAGTTAACTTTCTTCACAGTGGCTGGTAGGGGGCTGTGTTTTGGATTTGTGCTGAACACAGGGCTGATGATAATTCAGAAATATTTTTGTTATTGCTGAGCCGGGCTTACACAGGGCCAAGACCTTTTCTGCTTTTCTTGCTGCCATGCTGACAAGGAAGTTGGGAGTGCATGGGAAGTTGGAAGGAGTCACAGCTGGGACAGGTGACCCCAACTGACCAAAGGGATTTTCCAGACCATCTGACATCATGTTCATTATATAAATAATAATTATATAAAATGGAGGGAATAAGGAGGAAGAGGGGGACATTTGAATGATGTCTTCCCATGTCGCTGTTAAGTGTGATGGGGCCCTGCTCTCCTGGGGATGGCTGAACACTTGCCTGCCCATGGGAAAAAGTGAATGAATCCCTTGTTTTGCTTTGTTGCTGTGCGCAGCTTTTGCTCTCCCCATTAAACTGCTTTCATCTCAACCTGTGAGTTTTCCAGCTTTTACCCTTCTGACTCTCTCCCTGATCCTGCTGGCGGCACAGTGAGCGAGTGGCTGTGTGGAGTTTGGCTGCTGGATGGGGTGGAACCATGACAGGATGCAATCATTGACATTCTTGTCAAGCAGCACCACCAGATGACCCCTTTAGCCTCTGAGCTTGAATCTTTTTTTTTGTATTTGGTCGTAGTACGACTGGCGTCCTTACAAGAAGGACCTAGTGCTGACTTTTTGGCTGTAGGTCTGTGTTGGGTTTTCTTCATGGATGTGAGGACCCTTAGAAGATGAGTGCTCTCTTTTCTTGATGGCAGCATCACAAGCAGTGCCTTCAGTGTTACTCTGTGCTAGCAAGAGCAATCCTCAAGACCTACAGAGTTACTTGTAGGTGGGTATCCTCCATGTGAACACAAACTGAGGGGTGTATCCCTTTTCTGTTATCTTTCTTTCTGAACCAAAACTAACTCAAAAAACTATAATGGGACTGCTCTCTAACTTTCCAGATTCCTCATGCTCATGCTGCAGTTTGTTGTCCAGAATAGTTCATTGTAATTATGGTATTCAATAAAGTGAAGTCTGTTCTTGGCATAGTAAGTCTCCTGCTGCTGTTATTTCTGATTAACTTGTTATAATTTTTGTGGGTGATCAAGCTTTTCATGTTTCTTCAGTTTTATGTTACATTCCCTATTGCTTGTGAGTAGCATTAATAAATTCCATCGTGCTTCTTTCTAATTTTACCAGAGCTGATGATCTGACTCTCTCTGTTTCTCTATGTTGACATACATATTTTTCTTGCATAGCTATTAGGACAAAGAGTATTCTTCTGAGATGACTTCTTTCAAATCAAACAGGAAAAGTCATCTGCTAGCTCCTTGTCCAGTCTGAACCACAGCAGTGGGTACAGTAATGCCTAGTATAGAGCCACTAAGAAATAGTATGTATTTGTTAGAAGCAAATGAATCAAATAAGTTCAAGTTCTGTGCTTCTCTGGACTTGCCATGAGAGAGCTATGCTTTGTGGTGTGTTATTTCACCTTTTCCCCTGAAATATTTATAAGAATTAGTTGGGTTTTAGACTGCAGATTGCTTATCTCCTTCAGATGCTGTAAAAGATCAGCCCCATTAGCACCTTCCACTGATCTCATTTTTCTACAGTGCTTCCCACTTAAAATCTGCAGGCAACCTTGCACTGTTCTGTGTGAAAGCATTAGTAAAATTTTCTTTCTTCTGATAAAAGAAATTGTTTTGATCCAGACTTCAAAGATACGCAGATTCACACAGGGGTCAATGGAGATGACAATCGTAGGTAATGGTTTCCATTAACAGGTTTCTTAACGCTTTGCCTCAGCAGCTCTGCTAAAATGAAAGTCCTTCAGATTAGTGACCAGGATGCTTTATCTTCTATCCTGTGCATTTCTTAAAATACTTGATTAACTGGTTCTCTGGTTGCACACATATACTCCTGGCCCCAGAAGCACATCCCCTGCTGCAGGCAGGGAATACCAGGGTCTTGCTGTCAGACGTTCATTCCCTTTTGCTTGTGTAATGCTTCTTCCTAGCCTTGAGTGGGGGATGCACTTCCCCCGTTGCCTTGTCTCTGCAGACTTCTCGGGGATACTCTAGTAAGGCCTGCCAAAGTAAGGTGGGGCAAGGTGAAAGTCTCCTGCAGCAAGGGTGTCTGACTGCAGCTGGGGGATGAGGCCATGTCCTGCCAGGCTGGCATGGTGGTATGTTGCCATCCACTAAGGAGGAGTTACGCACAAGCATGGAGGACAGGATAACATGTGTCACCTCGTGCTGTCTGCAGGAATCCCACATCCCTGTAGTCACGGCAATGCAGTTTATGGAATGCCGCATGTCTGTGGAAAGTGATCTGGGCAATGAAAGCCTGAGAAAAAAGAATCATCTCTGTGAGCACAAGAGTCTCTTATGTGTCTTATTTGAAATTGAGTCCCTTTCCATGTTTATGTTTTCCTTTGTTTTCTTACTAAGCGCGCATAAAGGCATTGACAATGAGTAAGTGGAATTTAATTACAGGATCCTTACTCCAGTCAGAACATCTTGCAAATAAATTAATGAATTTCTCCAGGACCCTCTGAGGCAGAGAGACATTGTTAATATTACCCTTCGCAGATATCTCGCTGTTGTTTTGACATGTTTTCCACACACGAAGGATGGCAATATGCTCACAATCAATGCACTCTTATTTTGGTCGGGAAAAAATGGGATGGGAAAGGAAGAATAGCAGGTGAGTGCCAAACAAAAGTCTTTATGAGGAGACATGATTTTTTCTTTATTATGTGGGGCATCTGTATGGCTTGGCTGAACAGCAGCCTGCCTACCACTGATCCTTTGCAAACCAGGGAAAACCTTCCCTCCACAGTCACAGAGGCTCAGGAGCCTTCACAGCTTAACCCTGTGTTAGCTACTGGTCTGTGAACATAAAGAGTTTTGAAAATGGTTTGTAAAAGTCTCTCTGAGAAGAGAAAGCTTACTGCTCAGAGGACCTCTCTAGTCATCTCAGACCTTTCTAAGGGCTCTACACTAGCCATGCTTGCTGTTCCCAGTAAAGGTGTCTTGTACAGTGGTGACCAGCATGTGCTACTCAAAAGGGGCTCTAGGGCACATGGCTGTGCTAATAACATGGACACACACTGTTCCCCTAAACAAGCTAGATTATGAGGGAATCACAGTGTTTTAGAGCTTCCCATCCCAAAAGATTGAGAATGTCTCAAATAGCTCAGCTCTGTGGTTTCTGTGTCTGCACAGTCTGGTATTAGTCCCCAAGAACTTTCTAAAAACATCCTTGGAAAACAGCAAGAAGAGGCTGATGCCAGGACTTTAGCATTTTCAAAAGTCTACCCAGGAAAAAAATAAAGCCAAAACCATTTGAACAATGAAGTTCTACACACAAATTTCCATGACTCAGCAGTACAACATGCTCAATATTAATAGTGATTTGTTTAGTATCCAAAAATTCATCATACACTTCCATCCCAGCCCCAAGGAGCTTTCAGCCAAGTGACATGATGAAACTTCGTGTGTACAGTTGCAATCCTACTCCTTGACAACACTTGAAAACAATGAAAAGCTTCATCCATACAAATTCCATGTGAGAGCATGAACTCGCTCGGGGGAAGCGCACTGTGATCAGACTGACCTGCTGGGGAACTTGGATAAAGCAGATATGGAAATCCCAGCCTGGGAAGGACTTAGGAGGTCACTAAGGTCAGGTCCTTCTGCTTAAAGGGAGTTGTGTCCCAAATCTCATCCCAGCTCCATCTTCAAGCTAACTAGGGCATTTGTCCTTCTTCCACCCCTGTTTTGGAAACATTTAGATCAAACATTAAAATTACTTCTTGTATTTGCAACCAGGTATCTTCGTGTATTCCAGGTAAATAACTGAAGCGACTGAACTTAAGACTCACTTACTCTTCTCTTTGTATACAAGCTTAGAATTTCTGTGACAGCAAAAGGGAAAGACACACTGAACAAGAGCATTATATAAAATGTGGAGTTGGAATTTAATGTAGATTAGGTCATAGTCTAGGCTTACCAGAGTCTTCCAAACCACTCCTTTGCAGGATGAATTTGTATGAATTAGAAAAATGAATGAAGGTGCCAGCTACACAGGCTGCTTCTGTTTTATGATTACTTTTCAGAATCATTCCTGTTGTGGTCTTCTGACAAATGTTCTGACCCCCCCCGCCCAGGTGTTATGTGCACATCACCAAGAAGCTTTCCAGACAATGCTGATGCTCATGTGCAAAATCTGCACATGATGGAGAAACAGAGTCAACTTCTGAATTTATTGCATGCAACAACATCGAAATACACCCGACCTTAATGCAGTCTCCCCTATTTCTTATGTCACATTGGAAAGGTCAGTGTGAGCAATACTCTATAAAGGCATTTGAAAGAAAGCCCCATCTGAGAAAAATGAACAGTCTGAAGTCTGATTTTTAAACTTTTCTTCTCATGACCTTGTTCTTTCGTGGCCTCAAGTGGCAGTGTCACTGGCATGAGTGCTTCCAAGATCAGGGCTCCAGAGAGGGACCTTCTGACCTGGAAACACGGTCTGGCCAGAAGCTCTGAGGCAACCCCCTTGCTTATTATTTATTTGTACTGCAAGGAGGCCTGGAGAGATTCTGCAGGGCTGGGTGCCAGCAGGGTGCCAGACAGTCGATGACAAAGAGGGGAGGAAGAGGCTCTGTGGCTGCAGCAGGACCAGTGGGCTCAGGCTCCTGAGGCTTGGGGGACAGGGACTGTGGCAGAGGGTGCTTGAGGGAACAGCACAGAAGGACACCCTGGGTTGCCCACAGGGCTGCTGTGGGGGCTTCCTTTCACAGAAGATGTATGGCAGGGCAGGAAAAATTTATGTATTTGCTAGAAGAGTTTTGCAATTATTGAGCAATACCAGGGGAATTATGCTGTCACAGGAATTCCCCCAAATGACCAATGTATTTCAGTTTGCTCGTTTAGTTCAGGACCCAGAAAAGATTTGGTCTCTTTTTTTTGGTTTGTTTGTTTGTTTGTTTGTTTGTTTGTTTTTGGTTTTTTGGGTTTGTTTTGTTTTGTTTTGTTTTGTTTTGTTTTCCCTACCCTGTCTGCATTTCAACAGCTTCACAGCAAGGGTGTTTTCAATTACAAAGAAGTGTAGGAAGGTAATGGACACAACCACAGATATTTTAGTAGAAACCAGTCTTAATACTCATGTAAAACACTACCAGTACTCATAGGTCCAGACTGCTTCTTCCCAAAAATTGCTCTAGCACACTGCAGACTTTATATAACACATAATACTTTAAATGAAAATGATTATACCAAAATAAACCCTAAGAATTTTTTTTTCCAATAACTTTTTCTTGGGTGGGAAGAGACTCATAGCGATGAGATGAATGTTGAAAAGAGTTTCTGATGTATACAAAGTGAAAATGGGTTCTCAAGATGTAGGAAACCTGAGGATTGGTCATGCTGAAAAAGGCATAGGAGAAATAACAGGCAGTCAAAAGTTGAACTGGACCTGAACCTGTAGTATAAAGCATTTTTACAAAGCCGACTCTTAAGTTCCAGTTGCAGATGTGAAGCCTAAAAGGTATAACAGCAGATCAGATTTCAGAAGGGAAAAAATAATTTGCAGATATTTGAATAGTATTGTCAGATGAACTGAGAAATAATTCTTTGACTATTCCTTAGCTACAGAAAACAAGCAAGAAAAAAGGAAGATTATTCAGGCAAAAGAAAAATGATAGCTACAAAAGAAATATATAAACTGAGTTTCAGGAAGAATGTTTTGACAGAACATTTTATAGAGATGGAGTGATAACTGATTAGGCCTTAGGTGGCTTCTGCAGCCATGATGAGTTTGCCTCTTAGTGTCTGACCAAGATGAAACATGAGAGATCTTACAAGAAGTGAGCATGGGCATGGGCCAGGACTGTGAGATGAGCTGATCTCGCATCACAGCTGCCCACTACAAAAATACCTTTCGCTGTCATGTTCCTGCTTGACATGCCATTTGATGCAAGAGAAGAATGAAATTGTAAAAAATAAGTGCATGGGATAAAATAATGACAGAAGGATGTGAAATGCTGGAACAAAGACTGAATAAGGAGAAACAGCTGACAAAATATGTTGTTGTCTACTGTGATAAGAAGTTCTCTGCACAGGATATGCCACATGAAGATGTGCAAAATCATCAGGAACCGTGGTTCCTATAAAGGAAACAAAACAGGAAATGTCATGAATCATCAGCAAACAGGCTGTGGACAGGTTACATGGCTTGATCGTGAATGAAATTAATAATCCAGCAAGGTTGGAAAAAAAGAGAGGCTTAAATAGCACCACAACATTATGACACAAGCTTGGGAAATACAGGCTGAAAATTGAGGCTGATCATCTCTGCTCAGCCACAAGATCCACGCCAGAGAGAAGCTACACTGCCACATTGTGGGATGCCTCATTAAACAAACAGCCCCAGACACTAATTAAGAGTATACAGAAACAGATACAAGGAGCTGAGCATTCTTGGAGATTTGGGAAGCTTTGGGATAAGTTGACTTGTGCACAGTAAGCAGTGACAATCTCTCTACAGGAAACTCTTTCACTGGCATCCCATCTGTAATCCTCAGCTAATTACCCACTAGTTTGCATCTCTGGTTCATATTGAAATTCCTTGTGTCCATTTACTGCTAGTATAGTATAGCAGAACTTGAATGTTGGAGATAAAGGTAGCATTGGGTTTTTTGGTAAACCCAGCAGCACCCATTTCAGAGAAAAAAAATATAAGGAAGAGGACCAGTGTGACAGAAATCCCACAGGCTGACATAATTATCCAGTTCCAATTAAAGCAATAGAAACCAATAAAAGTGAACTGGTGTTTCAAAATAAAGGGCCTAATATGCACCTTTATCCCCTTTCTCCAAAAAATCCCAATATCTCTCAGTTTTCATCCATAGCTGAGTAGGTATTATTCAGTGATTCTTCACACTTGATACAGTATAATTCAGTTAGCTGTTGCTTTCATTGTGAGTCACCTTATAATAAATAGGGTGCCTTAGCTGCTAGATAGCTCTTTCTTTTATTATAGCAGTGACCTCTAGTGTACAGCTCTCAGTATCCAGACCTAGCAATTCCAGCTTGCAGAGCAAGGCCATTTTCCATCTCATGGGAAGGAAGCAGCCTTACAAAGTGACCTTTCTGTTTATTTTGGATTTCCTTCAAAGAAAAAGAAAAAACTCCCTTGAGATTTTAATAGTCAATAAAGTCGGGCTACATCAGCACTTTTGATCTGTGGCTGCCCAGCCTTCATATTCCAAAACATTTTCATTTTTGAGTGGCTCAGGAAGAAATTCTGCAGCTTGTAACACTGCCTGTGCTGTTATTTTATATTTTGACAAGGCAGATTACCTGCACATGAATTTTCTTTGTTAGAAAGCTAAATGTCAGATGCATTTTGGGGCAGGATACACTAATCTAGTGCCTAGTAGGTAAAGTCAGCAGGGATTTCTTGAAATGAAATGTGCTAATTATTTGTAAGATGAATTGCGTTTAATTTGTTTCTGCTGTAGAAATTCCAGGGGAATCACTAGGACACACAGTAATAATCTCCCTCTAGCTTTGAGCTGTCTTTGATAGAGGCCAATGCAGGATGTTTTGCCACTTGCATTCCTACAGGAATACTGCGTATTTCATCCTGTGGTGCTGCTTCATCCCAGACAGTGTGATGATGGAGGTTGCCCTGTTCCACTGTAGCTGCATGAAGGGAGCTCTCTCACACAAGCCAGTTACCTCCCAGATATTCCTCCAGGGACCACTGAGGGCTGCCAGAGAACTGAATCTTCTACCCCTCCCCCTGAAGAGACCTACAGACACCCCAGCCTTATTCATCCTGGAGGCAGAACTGGATGCTGCTTGGAGAGGAGCTTGCCCATGGAAAGCGATGAGCACCAGGGATCTCTCACTCTTGCCCATAGAGGGGCTGAGATATAAGGCTGGGGATGCAGGAATGGATTTTCCTGCCTGCAAAGCCATCCTGGGATTTACCCCTGGCAAAATGAGACCTGTCATCCAAGGTGTGATGGTATGTTTCACCTTCTGGTGGCCTGACATCACAGGCCACTTCTGGTCTCCACAACCAAATCTCTTTGACTGCATTTTCATCTTCAAGGGCTACAGATAATTATCAATACTAATTTGATTTAAGGTCATAAATCACCATGTCAGGAAAACAACTCTCCCTAAAAACACAATTGTATTTCAATCTGTCCACCTTGACAGGCATTTCCATTCAGTAGTCAAGGATGTTTCAACATAATTGAAAAAAGGAAGCCATAATTCAAATAATAAGGAGGTGAAGGGTGGCTGGTGAGGTTTATTCACTATCATAAACAACCTAACCTCACCTGTACATTGCTTTCTAGATGGTGAAGTTACAGAAAATCATGGAGGAAGGGCTCAGGAGCTTCCAGGAAAGTGAGGAAAGCACATTTTAATTCTGTTGGCTTCCTGCTGCAAAACATCCAGCCTTACTGCTGAAGTGCTCCAAAAATAGACAAGCTTGCTCATTAGCCTTGTGAGCATTTAAATAGGAGAGGGATCGTTACCCAAATTATATCCCTTAAAAAGGACTTTCACACTGGGGTAAACTTAAAAAAGAACATTTACGCAAAAAGCAATTTTCTTTGCCTGCAATCTTCTGTATTCCCCTAACTCTCATTGGAATAAAAAACTTCCTCCCTTTCCAGCCTGATTCTCTTTTTTTCTTAATCCAGCTGTGAAATCATAAAGCTCAGTGTTTATGACAATAGTTTGCTACCATGGAAACAGCTGTGTCGTCACAAATTTAGCCTTATGATATGACCTCCCTGACTGCAGGAACAGTCAAAAAGGAAGATATGTTAGAAACGAGACCTTGTTTAACCAGAAATGTCTATTTTAAATCCTTTTGCATAGCACACTCAGCAGCTCTTTAATAAGGGGACCTTTGATATGAACTGTGCACCTCATTACATAGTGCTTTATTATGCTTTGAATTGCTTTGAATGTCACCTTTGAATGCGAGCCGTCCTTTTATTGTTGAACATTTGGAATTCCCAGTGTCCTAACACAGCACTGTGGTGATTTCTACGACTTGAGATCATTGCCCTTCTGAGTAGCTTACTGTACCCTGTGGTTTTGCTTGTTTTCTTCTTTCAAACTGAAAAAAATATTAAAAGCAAAAGAAAAATCTATTTTTGAGCAGATGTTGAAGGGAATCTACTGGGATTCTGGGACGCCTCCTGCTGCCATGCTGCGTGTGCAGTGTTCTCATTATTGTTGTAGAGAAGAAGGGTCTTTTGTGCATTGGTGTAGCCAGACAGATAAAATCTGATGGGCATCTGCCACGCCTTGCCATGGTGTCTCCTGCCTCCAAGTGAGACAGGTGAGCCCTGTACCTGTGCCCAGGGGATTCTGACACGGAGGGTTCTGGCTAAACTAAACAGCAAGGAACCTGGTGAAAGACAAGAGCAGCGTGACCCTCACTACAGAGGAGCAGACATAAGATTTGGCAGCTGGAGCTATAAACTATTTAGTCCTCCTGTGTCCTTGCTCACTGAGCCCGTGAGATGCTTCCCTGCAGACCTCTTGCTCCAGTGAACGAACCCATCTGCTTCTGCCATGCAAGCCCAGTGGCTTTGGGGAGCTGTGGAGCACTGGGGAGTTCCAAGGGGCTTCCTGCTCCCCAGCCTCTACAGAAGAGAGCTCTGGGAGGAGGCTACTGCACAGCATAGCCCTCCCCCTGAAGAACAAAATAAATCTTTCAGAACATCCACAGTACACCATTCCACCATTTGTGGAAACAATGAAGCCCTGAAGTTAGGAAAAGGGTTACCCATTTCTCCTCAGCATTTCAAAATACAACTCACCATTTCTGCAGGAAGCAATGTCCATCTTCAACAGAGGACAGGGGGACCCACTGAAGTGTCACAGTGTGGGAAGGTCCCTCTGCACCTCTCTGTGCTGGCTGATGTATTACTTTGGATATCCACACAAAATAAATGTACATGATTTTCAAGAGATTACCTGTAATATAAACAAAGGAAAAAATAAAGCTTCTATGAGCAAGATGAGTAACATTTTTAAGTGCCTATAGTTCTGAGGAAGAAAATCCCTCTAAGGATTATACCTGTGTTGAAAATGCTCATTAAGATAATTACACTGAATGAAGTGTGGGAAGTGTTATCAGAGGGGCAATGGGGCAAGGTTCCTGTGGGTGGGAAGAGGAGGGAGCCTGGTAAGCACAAGCTGGTGCGGCAGCACCCTGCAGCTGCACGAGCTGCCAAGGCTGTGCTGCTGCATGAAACCGTGGTGTGCCCACAGTAGCTGCAGCCAGGAGCACAGGCCTGCTTGGACTGCACAGCATATCCCATCTATTTCCAACAATCATAGAAATTCTACATGGTTTCTCAAAAGTACATCTAATTCCATATTTGCTTTCTCTGTTTGTGCTCTGCTTGTTATTTTGTCCTCAATAAATGGATGGGGGTGTTGTCTGTGCAATTGTAGAAATAATATTCTATGCCTTGCTGATTTCCTTGGTTATCTTGCTAGCTCTTTTGAACACATTTAGTTTCACCTTCTTCAATTGTCAGATTATTTATTGCTTCTTTTTTTTCATTTCTGTCTCAGGATTTCCTCCAGCATTTTGTCAGTTGTGACAGAAGGATGCCCCACAGATAAATGCTGTGCTCACACCAAGACCTACCTGTGGCAGTCCACCTTGGGAAAAGCCCCTGCTAGTTTTGTGTGTGGCCAATGTTCTTGCTTGGGATGCACATGGAGTGCTCCTGTATGGCTCAGGATACATTCTGTCTTAGGCTGGGCTGTGCTGTGCAAAAGCAACATCCCTACTTTCTGTCTTTAAGCAACTGACGTTTCCCTTAGATAGGAAGCATCTCACATCTGTCTTCCTAAATCGCAGTTTCATTGCACTCTATTTCTGCAGCTCATCTAGCTCACACTGTGTATTAAGGCTCTTCTCCACACTGCAAGGCTGACTTGACTATGAACCTTGTTCTCTCTCTTTGGTGACTGCAGAGGAACATTTACCTTAAGAAGGCTCTTAGCCCTAAATAACCTTCATGTGTCAGACTGCCCCAGTGTCTTCTATACTTAAGTACTGTAGAGCCACCAGAGCATTCCCACGCTGCTCCTTCAGCCTCACACCCACCCCATTTTGAGGTGCCTTGTCAGCTGCTGGTGCCTCCTTTTAACATGTTGCTTTCTGCCTCTCTGGTGGTAAGAAAAACGTGAAGGGCTAGGTCCTTTTGGTTACTGGCTGCGGCTTGCAAAATGCAGATGTACAGTAAATGACAAGCCTGGCAAGGGGTGTTGAAAGGAAGTAGTGGTGGGAAGCATTTCAGCTTAAGGAGAAATAGCGTGGGCGTGGTGCAGCACTGAGAGAAAATTGGATAGAAAATGAAATTGGGGAGTGCAAATCTATTTTTAACGGGGCTTTGAAAATCTGACTGGGGCCAGGCCCTGTCTGAAATGATGTAGAGCCATAACTATTTCCTGGGGCTTGCATTTTCCATAAGGGAGAACATCTGATAGCAGAGCAAGAGGTCTGTTTTTTCTGAGTACATCCAGTGAAAGCCTTATCATTCTTATGGGTGAAAACAGAGGACACTTGTTACCCTGCATACAGCACAGATGTCTGGCTATTCTCCATGCTAGGTGAGATCTTCTGGGCATGCAGGGAAAATGGGAGCTCAGATGGTGAGAGATGCATCCCTTTGTAGTAGAAAAGCAACAGCATCTCACCCAGGAGAGACATATGCATAAAAAGGTGATGTATGTAGTTACTATATCCACTGAGTTTATAATAAAAATACACATTTTTGTTTCTACTGTCAGGATTCTCTGTGCTTTGTGAAGTTTCTCACAAGGAGGAAATGCTGCTGGTGTTGAAAACAGATCTCTGTGCAGTTCCAAGGTGGGGTTCCCTAGAAGTCAGGAGGGGTATTGGGGAACACCTCTGCTGCTTGCATGGGACCACACACTACTGGTGTCCACTGCTACCCTGGGCACCCATGTGCCTCTTCCAGCTGAAGGGCAGGAGTAGATCCTTCTTGCATATTAATAATTTGACTTGCTTAGACCCCTCTTTTTTAGAAGACAAATTGCACCCAAAGAATATTTTTATCCACTGAGGACAAACGAAGGGTGGATATCTTTAGATGTGTACTTGGAACAGACATCTGCCTTGTTTGCAACTGAAGACTTGCAAACCACCCCCGCCAAAAACCCTTACAGCCCCGAGCCTTCCCAGTGGAAGAGCCAAGTTCCAGCAGGCAAGATCTGTAGGTCACTGCAGTGGTGAACAAAGATAAAATCCCACAGTAGGGTCAGAGGAAATGGTTCAGCAGCAGGTCCAGTGAGTCACCCAGGAGAGCATTTAGCTGCAAACCATCTCTCCCGAGAGCCAGGCACTCAGCAGCTGTGCAATGTTGCTGAGAGCATTAAAGTCTTTGAGGAATTTTGTTTCCAGGCCTCAGGGCAGTGGCTGGTGCTCTCAGCTGAGAGCTGGCTGTGGGGAGCTGTTTGACAAAGGCTGTGCCTGTAACAGCCCATGCTGATCCAGAGCTGCAGGTGACCCTTCAAAGGGCAGTAAACCTCACCCTACACTGCTTTGCAGGGCCATTTCCACTGAAGCACAACCCCCAAACCTTCTTTCTGCCTGGCACGAGTGATTTGGCTGCTGACACCACAGGTGACATTGCACCCAGGTGATGGACCCAGCACCACTGCTGCCTCTCTGAGAGGAGCATGGCCTCGTGAAGGAGCAGTGTCAGGAGCTACTCTCATAGGGGTTCAAGGGCAGATGGTAACACTCCCTGGAGCAAGGGTCTGGCTTCCCACTGCACAGTCTCAGCAAGAAGGACTGACTACAGGTGGACTGACTGCAGACGGTGCCACCCTCGGGAGAGCTGGGCTGCTGTCACCAGCCCTGAGGGGTTTGTAGAGTCCTGAGGTCACTTGCTGTCATGCTGAAGTGGTAGGAGGGTCTGGTTTACCCTACAGTGAAGGAAATGCAAATGTGGTCGGAAAACTGTGTACTCAGGATGGCCAGATAAAAGCAGCAACATCCAGTTTTCATGCAGGCTACCAAATATAACATTTTCAGTCTGGACAGAGAAACTTCTCACAGCAGAATGGCAACCTTCCTGATAGTCACTGGCATTTTCTGCCTCTGGAGAGGCAGTGGAGTTAGCCTTGAGGCTCTAGAGGGGCACACAGCAGCCAGCCAGTGTAATTATTTTGTGCATTTGGGAGAGCAACCTGATTTCTTCTTTTCACTGTTTTATTTTCCTTTATTATTTCTTTCTCATCTTTGTTCACCTCAATAATAGCTACTATTATTATAGCTGTATAATAGCTACCAACAGTTTAGCTGTACTGTGCAACACATCCATAGTAGTGTAGTGCATATGTATGCATACAAAAATCTTCTGTTTCTGGTGTTCTGGTGTGGTTAGCTTCCTTCCTTCCTTCCTTCCTTCCTTCCTTCCTTCCTTCCTTCCTTCCTTCCTTCCTTCCTTCCTTCCTTCCTTCCTTCCTTCCTTCCTTCCTTCCTTCCTTCCTTCCTTCCTTCCTTCCTTCCTTCCTTCCTTCCTTCTTTCCTTGCACTTCAGTCTTCAAAGAAATGTTTACCGTCAAAGACATTTTTCCTAAGCAAATATGCGGTTAAACTGTCAGGGAATTCTTTTAAATTCATATATGGGCACGAGTGGAGGCAGACACTACAGGAAGTGGGGACTGCCTGGTTTTCTACAAAATGCAAGCTGGTGGAGGCAGCTGCTGTCACTCAGAGTCACCTCCAACACCCAGACTTCAGGTCCTTGGGGTTACCCTGGTTTGTAGACTGGTCATATGTAGCTCTCCAGTCAGCCTGCAGTGCTGGTGGTGTACTGAAGGTAGCAAATGTTAGCAGGATTTGGCTCATCAGAAATAGTTTCTTGAGGGGAAAGGAGAAGATGGAGATCCACTGTAGAACTTTGTCATCTATAATTGGATTTTCCCTTAGGTCTAACTAAAAATAAATTAGCTAATAGTATATTCAATTAATTTTGCCAAATTTGAGCAATTCTTTTAATTAGGAGGGAAGAACTTAATCTCACAGAAAACAGACAATTTCCAAAGGCTGGCAAAAGAGTATGCCACCTGAGTATGTGTGTATGAATTGCTATGAGATGAGGAACACACACACAAACTTATACAGAAAAAATATAATTATATGCAAGTAGTGGAGACGGGAGTGCGGTGTGAGCTGTTTAACCTTGAGGAAGTGGCATGTGAGGTTGGGAGGAAGATATTTGTGGAGCTTTTCATTCTTTTAGTGAGAGATTGTCAAGCTAGTGTGCTATGATAAAATCAGAATTTCATTCTAGCGCTAAGGCTAGGCCCATTAATCGAGTGTCCTTGCACACATGCAGGTGAGGAGAAGAGGGACTGCAGCTTTCACAGTCATGTTGCTGAAAAGTGTGTTTGTCTGTACTTTAGCAAATGCTGCAGGAAGTTTATTTACCAAGTTTGGGAGGAAGCAGGAGGGGAGAGACCTGGTGTGGTCGTGGCTTTATTGAGGTTACAGGGCAATGGTACTTGTTGCAGGCAGAAATTTCAGGACACATAAATGCATTGGGATCATTGAGTCTTTTGCCTTTCTCTCAGCACACCCCAGCATGAAAGGCCTTGTGGTGACAGACACAGAAACTCCACACCTGTAAAAATCCTTCTGTTGTGTCACTTTTAGTGCCTGATACCGTGTATTTGTACATGATCAGACTTTGGAAAAGAGGGTGTTTAATTCTGATAGCTAGGTCCTCCTCTCCGCTATCCTACTGACAGTACAAATAGACAAAGGACAAAGTGATAAAATGTTTTGCTGCTTCCCATTTTTTATTAGTTAAAGTAACTGTTAAACCACTGGCAGGTTAACAGAACTGTGTGTGGGATTACAAATTAGAAAATTTGACAGAATACTTTTTACCTATATTACAAACTCATTTTTCATGTACTATGCATTTATTTCCATTTCTGTCTGTCCAGTTGCTCAATAAAAAAATCCTATTTAGTATTTACTTCTCTCTTCTGTTATTAGAAAATCTGAACTAGGGAATATGCTGAAGAGAGGAGTGAAAGTTTCCCAGCTGAATCCAGCTGGATGGACAGAAAATTGCTTCTTTCTGAATGCTCCCTCACATAGATTCTGAAATATTAAGTGTAAAACACTTCAGGTACTACACTAGTGAAAAAAAAACAAACCCTGATACCAAAAAAGCCCCTCCCAAAAGCAAAACAAGAACCCACTGCCAAACAAACAAAAACATTTGCCCATCTCCCCCCGCAAAAAACAAACCAAAACAAAACCACAAAAGAAAAAAGGAAAAATAAAAGAAAAAGTTAAAAAGGAAACCCAGTATTTGGGTCTTTAGGAGTTTCCATAAAACCAGAAAGCATTTTGGAGGATTTTGAAACCATCGTTCCCCACAAGCTTAGACGACAAATCATGTGTGATGACAAGTCCAGAAAATTATCAGGAGTCTTGTGATCTTTGGTGTTTTTTCCTTACAGTCTCAGTTTGTGTGACTAAACAATTCCTTGGCAAACTTGGCTTTCAGTTTTGGAAAAAGTTTTTAGCCTTTTGGCTGCAGAGCTAACCTCAGGGACCAGAAGTCTAGAGACTGAGTAAACAGAAAAATAAAAAAACATGTCCATTTTTTAAAATAATGAGCTTTTCAAAACAACTTTGTGAGTTTTGAGGTTTGTGGCATGGTTGTTGAGTGTGTTAATATAGGAATATCAGTTCACATTTGGGAGGATGAGCTCTTTTTTCCCTGTGTGTTAACATGGCACCACTCCTTGTGCTGGGGACAGTTATAGATACTCAGTCGATGCTCCAAGTAATCATGGCCCTGGGGCCAAATCTGTAGTTTTCCCAGACAAATTGTGGAGTTTTATTGTTCTTTTGTGGCAGAGAGCTGGTGTCCTGCAATCCCAGATGAAAAGGTGGGCTGGGGTATCTAACCCAGCTGCTGCCCCTTCATTTATATCAGAGGTCATGCCTTGGCCCAGCATTGCCTTGGAGTGAAATTTAGATACAGTAATTTCACGAATACAAGCCGCACCAATTTGACCAAAATTTTGGTGGAAACCCGGAAGTGCGGCCAATATTCCGGGGCGGCTAATACATTAACAAAATTCTAAAAGCTGCCAACACAGAAGTGAGAGCCCGCGGCAGCCCCAAGCCAAGCTGGAGCCCGGCCGGCCCCGGCTGAGGTGGGAAAGCCTGGCAGAGGCGGGGCCAGCAGTGTGGGGGCGGGCGGCAGAGCCTGAGCCAGCAGGGCGGGGCAGGGAGGGCGGCAGAGCCCGGGCCAGCAGGGCGGGGGAGCCCGGGAGAACTGGGGCTAGCAGTGCAGGGGAGCATGGCAGAAGCAGGAAGGCCGGCGGGTGGGGCTGCCTGGCAGCGGGGGAAGCCCAGCAGAATCGGGGCCAGCAGCCTGCAGTGCCGGTCAGGGCGAGGAAACGCGGCGGCGGTGCAGACGGGAGGGGGCGGCCGGCGAGCCTGGCGGCGGCAGCCCTGCCGGCGGGGCGAGCGAACGCGGCAGCGGGGCGGTGCTGACGGGAGAGGGGGGCCAGCGAGCCCGGCGGCGGCGGCAGCACCACCCGGCCAGCCCCGCCGAGCCGTGGCGCTGAGCTGGGCCACCCGGCCCCGTCGGCAACCATGAGCGGGCCGAGCCTGCCTGGCCCCGCCCCGAGCCAGTAAACCCCGCTATGCCGCGATCCTGTTACTAATTGGCCAATTTGTGAAAGCTGCGCACGGATTCTCGCGACGAACGAAAGTGCGGCTAATATTCGGGGTGCGGCTTATCTATTGACAAAGACAGCAACATTGTCGAGGCACCGGGGGTGCGGCTTATAATCCGTGCGGCTTGTATTCGTGAAACTACTGTAGTTTTTCAGATGAAAGGAATTGGGCTTTTTTTACTGTGTATTTTTCTGCAACATTGTGCTGTTTGATGTGATTCCCAAACATTTTCTGTGCCACTGTTGGGAACAGGGAGGACAGAGGACCCTTCCCCAAAAGGGATAACCAGGAGTGTTATATCACAAAATATCTAAGTCTCAAAAACTTTTTCTTTTGAAACCCCAGTGATGGCCACTGTAGAGACTCCTCTGTAGCTTCTGTGGCACATGACAGCTGTGTTTAAATTAAATTTATTTCTATTCTTACCCAAATTAACACATTGCTATCAGCTGCCTGGAGGTGGGCAGAGGAAGGGCAGCCCATTGCCCGGCAGTGATAGCCCGTGAGCTGGCACACTCCCACCACTACCCTTGCAAAAAGCACATTTTCACCTCTGTCATTCACAGTGTGAGCCAGCAGTTGTTCAGGCAGCAGCCAGACAGCTTTTCCCCAGGGATAAAGTGTTCCAAGCAAGGCTTCCTCTGCCGCAGGGAGCACAGGAGCTCCGTGTCAGCCACCCTGTCCTTCTTCATTAGGTGAGGCAAGCACTGCTTTCCCTGCAAATACTCCGTGTGTGATGCTTTGTAGAGTCATGGAAAAATTGTCCCTCTTGGAGTTTTGGCTACTGAGACACAATGCTTCAGAGTGGGAAGGGCAGTGCTCACCTGGGGCCCCCAGCTATGCCTTTTCCTCTTCCACCTGCTGATGCTGAGCGTGCAGCACTGCACAGAGCAGAGCCACATTTGGAAAAGTCTCTTTGCAAAAGCTCCAGCTTATGACCCAAATTCTCAGTCCCCATTAGGTGATACTAGAGCTGTTGTTGCTATAAAAAGAAATCTTCAGTGGCTGCCTCTCAGAGCTGTAGCCATCCAGGAATATCACAGCAAAGCCACTTACACATTTTCTGGGCTTTTTTCCTGATCAGGATATAAGCTTCTCCACAGTCCTCTGCTTGATGTTTCCAAAATGGCATTAATAACCCAATGTAGGATCTGCTGGACTTGCTGCTGAATGTGGGGCAATTACACTCTCCTATCTCCCACCAGATATTCTATTTTCTGCAGAAATAAGGATTTCTTCCATGTATAAGACCTTGGCAGGACACAAAG
Organism: Catharus ustulatus; assembly: GCF_009819885.2. Classification (NCBI taxonomy): domain Eukaryota; kingdom Metazoa; phylum Chordata; class Aves; order Passeriformes; family Turdidae; genus Catharus; species Catharus ustulatus. The sequence goes on along the minus strand of NC_046223.1, from coordinate 70,766,279 downwards.
GGGACTGCAAAACATTCAGTCTTTCCCCACTGCAAAATTCAGCCCAAACTCCCAAACTTCTCTGTAACAGAGAACAATGATTGTGAAACATTGTGCGCTGCCACCCACACTTAGACAAAACAGACACCCTCAGGAGCAAGGACTTTTAGTCTCCTATCAGCCTCAGCAAGACAGCTGCCTACAAGAGCCTGGGAAAACCAGGAGACAATGCAACTGTCAGTCAAGCCAAAGTCCTGATCTCCAAGTGGCCATGGCCAGTGGAGATACCCCTGAACAGCCTCTCTTGTAGCTGCTCAGCATGCAGGTACCCATGTTGAGCTGGTTCATTGCTTCTCCTTCTTTTCTTTTATTAACCCCACAATTCCTCCTTCAATTTCAAGAAAGACTGGCTTACCTAATCTACAGTAAATCTGAAAAACCCCAACCCATGAAGCAGTGACCAGCTCCTTTGTAAGTACTGTCTCTGGCCAAGGCCAGGTAATGCTGGGGGTGGCAGGGGTTGATGATGGGGATAGAGGCACTCAGGCCATCCCATGGGGTACTTCTGCTTTGGGCTGCTGAATAGTAGCTAATCTTGGCTGGGGATGGCTGTTGAGTTTGTAGAAAACCTGTATAAGCTTTTTTTCTGTTATGGTTTTTCCAACGCATGTTGGTCTGACCCTGACTGTCAATGACAGGATTTCATGGAGGGCTTCTAGATTACTGACATGTCCTAAGTAAAAGGAGGGGTAATAAAAACCCAGAGAAAGAAGATATGATCCAGGTATGTTCCTATTCTTCCTTCCTTCCCTCCCACCCTTTATAAGGAAAGGTACCACTTCTTAGAGGAGAAAATACAGTGGAGAAAGCTGCAGTTTGGTTGTCCCCTCATTTTGTTGTGCTGCTGATGTGCATGGTCCATGCTAGGAACAAGGAGCCACTTGTGAGAATTGGTGGCTGAGGGAGGCCCTCACCCTGCACAGTGCTGTTCCCTGGAACCCACACTAGCAGAAGCTCCATCAGAGATTGGGTGTGAGCCAAAGTACAAAAAGAAGATAAAAAGGCTGATGGAGAAAAGGAGAAGGTAAATATAGAAGAAGATACAATAAATCCTGTAGCCTGAACCAGAAAGATGAATGTGGGAGTTCCTTATAGCCTACAAATACAGTAATTTCACGACTATAAGGCGCACCCTTTTGACTAAAATTTTCCCTGGAACCCGGAAGTGCGCCTTATAGTCCGGTGTGCCTTATCTGATGGACAAAGTTCAAAAAATTTGCCTACCCGGAAGTGAGAGCTCCGAGCCGTGGGGGGAGCCGGCAGGGCCATGGCTGCCAGGTGGAGGCGGGGCAGAGCAGCGGCAGGCACACCCTGGCCCTGTGGAGGTGGAACTGCCCCCCCACAGGCACCCCCCGGCCCCGTGTAGGCAGCACGGAGCAGCGACGGGCATGCCCCGGCCCCGGAGAGGCAGCACGGAGGGGTGGCGGCCATGCCCCGGCCCCGCCGGATACAGGCGGGCCTGGGGGCCAATGGCTGCCGGGTTGAGGCGGGGCCTCGGCCAGAAACCGCGCGGATGGAGCTGGGGGCGGAGCCTCGCTGCAAAAAAAGTGCGGCTTATAGTCCGGTGCACCTTATCTGATCTACAAAGTTGCGAATTTTGCCGACTCCCGGGGGGTGCACCTTATAGTCCGGTGCGCCTTATGGTCGTGAAATTACTGTAAATGTCTGGGGTATATTCATAGAAGTTTAAAGTGTCATTATTTAAAAGGAGCAAGATAGTCAAGTGGTTGAACTTCAGGCAGATTCAGGCAGGCTGGGGATATGCATTGGACTTGATTACATAGAAGAAATCTTGTTTACACAGACTGGGCAGTTTGCAGTCTGAAATGCTGTAGGTCAACAGGAAGCTTCTGCACCCAGTTCTGGAGCTATTTGGCTCAAAATAAAGCTGTGTGTTGAGTGAGGTTGAATATAAAGATGTAGGGATCTCAGAGATTTGAAATTATAGGTCAAGTGACAGGGCATAAATCAAGAGGGATCCCCTCTGTTGCCTCCCTGTGTTCATCATTGTACAGCTGGACACATAATGTGAGCAACTTGATGGAGCTGAGGATGCTTGTATGCCTCAGGCCTTGATGGGACTCAACTAGTCTGAGCATTTGAGAACTCCTGAATTTCTCTCTCAAAGGGTCAGAAGATACTGGTCCTAAATGGCTTTTGGCAGTACTGGGTGCCTCAGGTTTGATTTTGCCCAATCAAGATTGAACTGAACTGCTACCCCTTGTAGTTATCTCCAATTTTCTGTGCTCATCAGGTCAAGCTCCAGCCCTAGATATACTTAGGCACAAACCTTTATGCACATCAAACAGTTCCTCTGTGCAACTGCACTGGTCAGATGAAAGCACATCCTGAAGTCTTTGAAGAACTGAGGCCTGGGGTCCTGGAGGGAAGGTACTGTCAGCTTGTAATACCAGTTAAATATTAGGCACCCCTATGGCACGAGGAAAATACTAACAACTGGTGTTCAGTGTTGTTTTCTGCATTGCGTGCATTTTTTCTAAACATTTTATAGCAGCACTGGTATTCAGGAGAACTGCAAAAGCTGTTTACTTTCTGAGTGCAGTAATTTATCCTGTCAGAAGGAATGGGAAGAAGAAGAATAAAGGCAGGTATTTTCAATAGCAGTAACTGCTACTGTGACAGATGTCTACAGAAGGCAAAGGGAGAACTGAGGCACTGCTCTGCTGAGGGCTGCTGCAGCCACCAACAGCAGCACATCAGTCTTCTCATTGCTGGGGATTTGCTCTGATTTCACGACAGGCTTACATGGGCTTCTGATCCTATCAAGCCTCTCATGCCACTGGCTGCCCCCTTTTCTTATGTGACTACTCATTTTAGGTTGATGGTTTAAGAGGGATGGACAAACCAGGTTTGCTTTTAGCCCAGTTTGTTTTGAAGAAGTATCCATTGGATGCTCTGAATGGTTGTCACCTTTGGAAAGGCAAGCAAAGATATTCTGCTGGGCCAGATTTCCATGCTGCCATGGCAACTCTGTTTGCAGGACCCCAGCAAGAAGTTATAAAGGTGTACTTGGTATTTTCAAGAGACTTACAAAGGGCTGGCAGTCATATAGACACAGACTCAGTGTGCAGTTGAAGACAAAAGCTGGCAGCTGCCAGATGACTATAAAACTGATTGAATAAAGTGATTTTTAATGATAGTAATTTTCTGATTTAATGCATAATAGGAAACTGCACTCTGAGTCTTGTTAGCAGAAGGTACATGGGAAAATAACCAGGTATATTTTAGACCCAGAGGTTGTCTCTCCACTATAATAAAACAGAGCAGAGATCATTACCTGGCCCTGAGGGCTGGAGGCACAGCACTGCTCATATCTGTACTAGTAAATTACCTTCACCCCAAAACTGGATCAGTGTCTCTGCCCTAACTACTGCCAGACCTATGCTAAGTCCTGACTGTGTCTGGGAGAGTATGAGCAGGTCCAGCATCACTGAGGAAACGTTGAGTTTGGTTCATTTGCTTTGAAGTTGCCTGAAGACTGTGTGTGCTGTGCATGGAGCTGAGGTGTTACAATCCATGCAGAAGCTGCTTGATTTAGATGCTGTGACCACCCTGCCTGAACTGGTGTCCAGTTTGCCCTCCCCTGCAGCCTCCTCTCTGTCTGGGCAAAGTTCAGGCTGCCCACACATGTGTATGAGCAATGAGGATGCTAAGTGAGACTCTGCCGAGATTTTAATTGACAGCTGAGCTTTACCCTCCTGTACCACTGCAATTACATCCTCTGGGCTATGTCGGTGGGAGTGCATTTGCCTGTGGCAAAGGTCTGGAGCTCGTGTTATGCAGTTCACTTAATGTCACCTTCTCGCTGCTGTCACAGCACAGGCGGGTGTCGGCAGCGTCGCTCATCCATGCGTGTGCACCCCGGGCTGTCTCCCACACGCTGCGACCTTGTCTTGCATTGGATGCATGACTCAGGGAAGCATTTTTGCCTCAGTTCTCCATTGTTTTTGTCAGGATTCAGCTTCAGCCGGGGCAGGACTAAGTCCCCTGAAAGGTTTTGAGTAAGCCTGACTCCATTGTGGGGAAGAACTTCTGGAGGGTGGTAAAACCTCGCAAGCGCAGATTAGATATGAGCTTTCTCCTGTTGCTTCTGCATCAGTATAGAACCCCCACAGCATTATTTGCAGTTGTTTCCTTTATCTGCCCTCTGGCTTTCAGAGAGGAAATTTGCCTGTATTTTGACACAGCAGTAAGAGTTACTGTGTGAAAATGGACAAGACTCTTGGAGGAACAATGCAAGCTCCCCACCATGAATAGAGCAACTGTTCTAAATATCCTACTTCCAAACAGCATACTTCAGGGAACATCTGCTATTGTCCACATTTGCCACAGCATCTCAAATAAACTGTTTCTAAAATACTGCCTTTCATACTTTCATAAGAAAAAAAATCCAGTTGCCAGTTTATCTAACCTTACCTGGGTCTCTCAACATAAACCACTTGGGGCTTCCTTTCTGTTGAATGTAGCTTAAGCACATGGAAACAAGCCACAGTGCTCATTTCTTCTGTTCAGAGTGAATGAGTAATGTTAGCATATTCACCATCTTCAGAGTTTGAATCAGAACAGTGACAATGAATGAATCCTCCATGCTCAGGGGTTCTCTAGTGAGTCTCTTTTAATTTTTTTTGTTGAAACCCTCTTCATATTGAAAGGAAGAAGCTGGTAGAGCGTGCTGTGCTGGGCAGAGCTGCCAAGCCAGTGGTTGCTGGTGGCTGATTTCTCCTGTGACTTCACCCTGGACACTGCCAAAGTGGCGTCTCCTCTCATTGCCCCTCATATGATGCAGGGAACCAAAAGCACTTTGAGAAGTCATCTGGATTACAGCTGGTCCTGACTGCCTGTGGTGCCAGCCCCAGAAACTCAGAACACCAGAAGTGACTGTGGGGTCATCTGAGCATGTCTGTGCATCAAGTTGTACACTGTACCTGGCCATCTAAGCTTTGGGAACATTTGTTTCATTCAAGTAGCTGTACCAGAGAGATGCCTGGACAGAAAACACACACTTGTCTCATCACATGTCACCAGAGACAAAAAGGTACAGAGATACTCTAACAGATACAATTAATTTCAGCCTGAAGATGAAGTGTCCATTTGAAGAAATGAACTGTACCATGAAAGTACCTGTGGTTCTCCAGAAACAGAAAGGGTTCCTAGCTGACATGTACCTATCCCCATTGGAGGACGCCTAGGGGAATCTCACCTAAAACAGAGGTAGAAAACTGCCACATCCATCCATATGTGTTACAGTTAATTCTGTTAACTACAAGAATTTGTTTGGCTTGAGGTTCCCATTGTTGTGTCTTCTCATCCCTCTCTTTCTTTGGTTAAAAGGTCTTTTGGTACCTTAGTAGTCTTCCCTCAGAGAGTGTCTGCAGCACAGATAAACATACATGGCTTGTTAGTCTTATGAGAAAAAACCCAACCTTTTCCCCTTAAAATGAGCCTTTTCCTTTCCGTGCATGAAGATGCCCACAGAAGCAGGATATTGCCATCACTGAAGCTGGTTTACAGTTTTGGCGAGACAGGCTCTGAGGCAGGAGTCCAACCTTGGGATGTCTGGATGAGGTCCCGGATGAGCTGGATTCCCCAGGAAATGTCAGGGTTGCTGCTAGTTTCTGAACTCATTTAGGAGAGCAAGCATGCATTTGACTGAAATAAAAAAACAAGCCACTGCTGCAATCTTTCCCCCCTGATATTAAACAAGTGTTTAATTAAAAAAAAAAATTCTGACAGATGGCAGGGCTGTACCTAATGCAAGACTGAGCATTTTTCCAGTGAATTTAAGGTGGTCTGAAAGAGACTTAAAAAGGCAAGGGATAGAGGGATAGATGCATTGTTAAGAATATATAAAAGAAAACCCTAATATCTTTTTTGCTTTAAATTATATTGAGAAGGTTTTCTTCCTTTTCCTAAACAGCTTCGCAGTACAGAGCCATGCCTGGTTTATTCAGAAGCCTCCTGGGTGTCTGCCCAGATACTCCAGGGTATCCTTGCTCTGGTAACTGGCCAGCAGGAAAGGCAGGATGAGGTATTAGGGGCAGTCCCTGCATCCCTCAGCCATAGCTGAGGTCTCCTAGGCAGGAGACCAGAGCAGTGAGGAGGGAACACCAACCTTGTGAATGATCTGGCTCCAGCAGCACTAAATCTTCTCTTCCATTTAGAATTGCCTGGTTTTGCTTTCTGCCACGGCATTGTCCCCCTTGGAGTCAGCACCATGTCTCCCACCACGTGGGGAGACAGAATTTTAATGAGGCAAAAAACCATAAGGTGACATCTCTGAGGTGCAGTTTTTGCAGAATAAATATGGAGAGTTTTGTAGCTATCAATAGGTCATGATTTCTTTATGGAAAATGCAAATGCAATAATCCTTGGATCCCAGACATATCATTCACTTGTTTGAACTGTCCTGTGGGCTTTTCTGGATTGGAGATGCCTGATTCAGGTGCAATCACTCACTGGGAGACTTCTGAACTTCTGCCTTAACCCCTTCCTGTTTTGTTTTTGGTGGGGTTTTTTTTGGTTTTTTTTTGTTGTTGTTTTTTTTTTTTTTCTGTCCTTCCCCTTCTGTCCACATGGCAAATGAGATTTGGGCAAGTCACCTGCTGATCCCTTCCTGCCATCTCTTCTCTTTCATCCTGGTGGTGATGGTCAGCACGTTATTTGGACTGAAGCACGGGGATAAAATAAAAGGACATAGTTTGTGCAACAGAGGTGTTTGTTTGCTTTTTCCCTGATGATTTACAGGGAATTCTGCAGTAGGTATGCGAGAGGAAGGATAATTGAATTCTTGAGGGGTCAACCCAACCCAACTCAGCTGCATTTGCCTTCAAGCTGAGCAAGCTTGCAATTCCTCTGGAGATTTTGAGTTGATGTGGGGTTTTGATTGAATGTTTGTAGACTTTGATGCTTTTTCTCTAAAGCAAAATGAAACCAAGTGTTAATGTTTAAACTGAGCTTCCCATAGGTTTTGCACTTTCATACAAATATGCTGAGGAAAGATTCTTAAGCAGAAAAATAAAGAAATTTCACATTATTCTCCATACCTTTGTCATAAAGAGGTATGGGTTTTTTTATCTCTTGGATAGTTCATTGCTTTGTAGACCCTGAGAGACATAGCCTGAGGGCTGGGACAAGAAACTCTCTTACGCTCTTTACAAAATATTCATGTTCAAGTATTTGAACATGGGCTGTTACCATCTTTGTGATCCCTGGACCTTGGCCAGACATCCTGTGCCCACCCAGTGTTTGCTCTTTGGACTTTTCATCACTAGTTCCCCAGTTCCTGCTATTTTTAATGTACCCATCCAACAAAGCAGTAAATCCTTTCAGCCCTGAAACTTGGAGCAGCTTCCTTGTATGCAGGAGGAGGGATGTGGTGGTGGTCACCTTCTTCATTTATGAGGAGAAAGAAGGAGAGATGATACCACCAGGAAGGAGAGGATCAGGCACAGCCTTCCTTCCCCTCTCTAAGCTGTTTTACTTCCTGAGACACTTGGCATGAAAAATGGGCACCAGATCTGGCCAGTGCCCTGCAATTTACATGTGTCTCTGGATCTGTAGAGAGCATCAAATATTTTCCTGAAGATCAAAGAGAAGAGTTTGTCTTTTGATGCCAAAATAAATCTGGAGATAGCAATGTGAATGCACTAGTATTTATCTGGGACTGTTTTTTAAAGGCTAATAAAGTTTGTACTAAGAATAAAATAAAATTTTTAAAAATCCCCTACTGGTGGCTTGGGAAAAAATACAACTCTTTTTTTGTGTCCCTCCTGTGCCTTACCCTCCAGGAAGGTTTGGGCAGGACATTGGCTAAGACCTTATTTTCATTTCCATCAGGAATGTTTTTTAGCTGGCACACTAGCTACATGTGTAAATAGTTCAGGAGTTTGGGAAGCTGCTTTACTATTTCCTCCTATAACTAACAATGGAAGCCCTTTGAGAACTGTACAAGCCTCAGTGGACATTCCCATGTCTCCTGACATGCAGGATTAGCTGCTCTGCTCAAATATTTATCCTGACGGCACTTCTCCCTGAGGAGCAGCTGTCTGCCTGCTCTGCAAAGCAGCCCAGCTGTGGGGGAGAAAGGCAGGAGAGGCTGGAGCTACCAGCATTGGGGTGCCCACAGAGCTGGGCTGTGAGGAGAAAAGCTGATTTGCAAACACAGTTTGGGCTGATCTCAATTTATTCTGCCACAGTGAATTTAGCATCAAACTGAAAAAAGCAGAGGCGCTGCACCGTGTGCAGAATCGGCCAGTTCCAGCATGTAATAGGTTAGCTCGGTGCAGCAGTGCTTCTTTGCCTTGCTCAGTGGGCTCCCAATTTGTCTTCATTTTTATTTCTGTCTCTGCCTCCACTTTGGTCTGCTTTTTGGAGCCTGTGCCTTTCTGGATTGATTGCAGAGAGCCTGCCCCCCTGAGCTAGGCAGAGTACAGACTGATCCTGTTCAGTGTGTACAGATATTTTTCAATGATCTGTTAACCAGAAGCATGAAAACTCAGGCTGTCTTAGATGACAAATATTCAGCTTTAAAATTCTGAGAATTTCTAGTATCACATTGTCAATAGTCACAGAAAGATGGAACATTTCAGAGATGTGTGCTTTGGAATACAAGTACTTTATGCTATCTTTTCTGTATTTAAGGCCTGTTAGAAGAAAAGAGGATACTACCTGCATAAATCAGTTTTGAAAATGGGACCTAGTCTTTATCCTGCATGTAAATATCTTCATATATGAGGTTGCCTGTTATAGCTCAGAACTACTTTGGAAGCAGACCACAGCTGAAACAGAAACAGTGGCTCATTGTGGGGAACATGGTATAGCTGCCCTTGTACAAAGCATTTCTACCCCTCCAACAGCAACCTCGGTGTTGCACATGCTATAGCTGAAGTAGGTATGCAGGACAAGCTGAATTTCTGTCACACTGGAAATATCCCATCACTTGGGAGAAATTCCTTAGTTACCTTGTTGAGAATGTTGGTGGTGCTCCAGGAGGAGAGGTATGGAACCCTTTTGAGTGCAACTTTTGTCTGAAACTCAATTTGAGGAGAAGCAAAAATGGCCCAAATTTACAAAAGCTGAGCAGTTGACTAGCGGAGGAGAGAAGAGCCTCACAACAGTGCATCGGTGGTGGGTAGGTGATTCCTCTGCAATGATGGTCAGAGGTCCTGGCCTCAGGCTTCCAGCTGGAAACTTCACCATACCTGTGAGCATGGCTAATCCCAGGACCTGGTGCTGCCTGGCAACAAATCCTACCACTCCCAGCAGGATGTCCATGCCTTGGGGTGCCCAAGTTGCCAGCAATAGCAAGCAGACCTCCTAGTGAAATACATCAGTGTTTTTGAAACACTGAAAGAAGGCAGCTTCCTTCCAAAGCCCAAGTGAGCAAACAGCATGTGAGACAGGGTGAGCCAAGGGCAATATGTTACCATGTAATGTTCCTGGGTTTTTTAACCCTTCTGTTTATTTCTTTGATCAGAGACACAAACAGTAGGTCTGACAGAAACAGAGGAGTCTCTTTGTAACATTCCTGCCCAAAGAACAACAAAACAGGACAATGAAAAAACCTTGCTGCCAAAAGGTGAACCCCCAGCTCTAGTGTGTGTCTGGAGCTAACACCCAGTTATTAGGAATGATCAAACCCAACCCCGACTTTGATGGATTTTATTCCAGAAACTCCACCAAACCCAGTAGGGAGTGTTGGAAATCCTGGCCCATAACAAGTATCAATACCTGTGGAATCTTTTCTGAGACCTTGTGTCCAGTTAGAATGCACAGTGATAGCAATTTATGGGTTTATAACTCACACTTTTCCATCTCTTAAGACAATGAATCTACATGGCATATTCACAGACAGGAAGATGATTTTTTTGCACCAAAGAGATATGTGTGCGGTATGCAGAGGTCACTGAATATACAACTAAATTATATTTCCATTCAGGGTGGCATTAGAATGGCACCAGAGAGCAGAGCAGGTTTAGTTCAAGAAATTAATGATGCTTTATGTAATCAAATCTGCAAGGGAGATTTGGCAAGGAGGATGCATACAGACAAACTATTGCTGAGTCTGGACATGGCATTAAAAACATTAGTTTTTAAATTGTGGGGGATCACTAAAGACCTGCAGGAGATGAAAAGGACAGATCGCCTCAATTTATTTAAATCAGAGCCAGTACTAGCAGAGACACAGACTCCAGTACTCAGTAGTCAAAGCACTGGTGCACTATTTATGCATGGGACTTAGTGCCACTGTCTTTGTGGTCCTTTGGCTACTTGTACAGGCAGGAATCAGTACTACAGGTACTTCAAGGTCCAGACAACCTCATTTAAGTGCATTTGTTAGGGAAGGCAGCAAAAGCACTTTGTTTTTTGGAGAGCTGAGTCCTGCTATAGCAGGAGTGGTGCTCCTAGCAGCATACCCTTCTCAGGCTGAAGAGGTGTGCTAATTGACTTGCACACATGTGAGCATTCATCCAGTCACCTAAAATGACATTTTAATGTGTTATATCACCAGAATGTCTTCCTTGGGGAGGAGCATTCCTCCCACTCCTTCCAAACCCAACATTTTCTATCAATCAGCTTAATTATACTCTAACCACAGTTTTGAAGTCTCAGTCTCTAAAGCTCAGATGCCATATTCTCCAGGAGATTCAAGCAAAATGCGCCATATAAAACCAATGGGTGATCCTACAGAAATATCTCTCTCCTGTTTTCCAAGACTGGGGACCATTATTCACACCAGACCAGTCTTTGCCAGCTCACATAGAACATTTCACATAGAGCATAGACACATTTCAAATGACTGCTGTGTTCTTCCCCTTGCAGTACTAGAAGAAGAATGGATGTGCTAGTCTCTGGCCTTCCTCACTTCTTACAAGCTGGAGAGTGGAAGGGGTATCTTTGGGGCTGCAAGGGAAAATTGAAACTGGAATCTCCTCAGACAGCCGGCATTCCTCATTATTATCCTCTGAAAGGCTGCCAGGAGAGGTTTAGCAGCCTCCACCCTTGGAGGTTTTCCAGATCCAAACTGACAGAGCCATGAGTAACCCAGTCTGATCTCAGAATGAACACTGCTTGAGCTGGGGTTGGACTGGAGACCCCTTGGGTCCTCTTCCAGTCTCATCTATCTTCTGATTGTATGAAAGAAGCTATTTTTTGATAGTATATGGAAGAGACTTTTGAGAAACCTGTGTGCTATGTTCATAAGCTTTCAAGGGGAAACACAAGGATGGTTTGAGTCTGCACTGCCACACACCAGAGTAATATAATGAAATTAACTGATGTGCTGCATTCACGTGCCACCCAGGCACTGCCTGGACTTTATCGTGAGTTATGTGACAAAGTGATTGAGCTAAAGAGAAGCAGATTTTTAGTGTTTTATATCTAAACCCTCAAGCGTTTGGAGGGGTAGTTAAGGGTGCATTTGTAGCCACAGAGGGCATGTGGTGCTGCAAGTCTGGGAGCCAAATAGAATTGCTTGGGCTGGATTTGATTCCCTACTCCCACTACAGCCTCTGTCCACACATGGCTGCTGTGTGAGTGTGGTCTTTGGCAACCTCCCCTAGTAACTCTTGGGCTTCAGGGGGTGCCTGAGCAAAGAAAAGGGAGAACATTTACCAGGGTACCATCAACACCACGGCTGCAGGGCTGGAGCTTTTGTCTTACCCTGGAGACCCTCACTTGTTAGCCTAAAAATCAAATGCATCACCTTGATAGTATTAAGGGGGTGAAGATCTGGGGATTTGAATAATCTTGTGCTTAAATGTTGTGACACAGTAATAAGACAAAGTGCATATTTCAGGAAAAAGTTCACTGTAGTTTGGGCTTCCCCATTAGGATTCCCTGGAAAGAAAGAGTGCAGAATATGTAGCAGCATTTTAACACTTTATAGCATCTCCTTCCCTCCTTAGAGAGAATCTACTGAGTGTGAATTTTCATGCAATGATTTTCTAGGCATAGTACATTAAAATTTTTGAAGAACTGTGCTTTCTCCACCACAAAAAATACATGTACTTGGGGCCCTTCAGATTACAGAAATTCCTGCAATATAAAGACAAGTTAAAAATAACACTGCATTTCCAGCAGCAACATTTTAAGAATCAGATGTCACCCTACCCGACCTCAATTATGTCTGACTGAATCAGCTGGATTGGATCGAGCAGGGTGTGAAAATCTGTATTCTAGCAGTGGGCAGAGAAAAGACCAGTTGGAAATTTCAGTGTGAAGCTGGTTCAGTATGAAGAGGAGAATTTCAAGTGTGAATGTGTGTATGTGTTCGTGCATGTGCTGGGGAAAGCAGGGTTGGCAAGGGAGACAGAGGAGAGCTTTGTGTTCAGTGCTTCCTCTGACACAGCTCAGCCTGTTCCCTATCTCCCAGTTTCACTTCTGAGTGTGCAGGAACATGCGGTGGCTCCTTGTTCCCACCATCTTCATCATCCCTTATACTCAACAGGTAAGTTCATTAAAAAGAAGAAAAAGATTTTCCCCTTCCTCACCTTGTCCTGGTTAAAAGTTTTTGTTTGCTTTTTGACAAATTAAATTTCAGAGAAGTAAATTCCTCATAAAGAATAAGGAGCCATTCCCTATTCCTGAGTAAATTTAATTTGCTGCTTATTTACTGCAGAAGTCATGTTTTGGTAATTTTTTTCTCTCTGTACATTAATATGACTTAGTGGGAAGAAAAAAGTGTTAGGGAAGCTTAAGCTGTCATCGGTCACTGACCTTGCTTGCTTTTTAAATTTTTTTAAATTTTTAATTTTAATATAAGCGCAAATGAATACCTGATGCAGTAAGAAAGTAAACATCTTATCCATGCTCATATTCCATATGTATATGTGTACATGTGCTTGCAAATACATATATATACACACAGCAGACTGACTTCAGGCTAGTTTTACAAATGTGGAAGACACCTGGGCTGTGTTATACTTTGTCTCTTATGAGACAATTTCAAGTGATAGTTTTTTTAAAGGTATTTGTGTCAAAAGCCAATTTCATTATTTATTTACCTGATTTTGAAAATCCACTTTACATGTACAGTGTATTTTTCCTTTACAATCAAGATGGATGTCAACAGAATTTTCAAACGGCTCACTCTGCTTTCTGCATATTTAAAGCCAGACAAAGATAACCAAACATTAGTGATAATACATTGTCTATTTTGTTACTTGCTTATTTATGCCATACTGACTTTGGTATAGAAACCTGGGGAAGCACAAATTAGAAAAACATTTGACCTTGTAAATCCTTCAAACAAACTTTACATTTTCATTCTAACTTAACAGATATGTGACGATTTTTCACGTAAACTGAAGTTCCCAGTAATTCCACAGTTAAAACTGTCAGCTATTTGCCTGATAGTGTTTTTCTTACTTTGTAAGCACTTTTTAGTATCACACCTTTCAGCTGACATCTTTGTCTTAAAAAAGGAGAGAAAACTTCTCTAAGTAGAAGTCCATAGGTTTAAAGCATGTTTCAATTGATAATACAAATTAAACATAGTGGCTGAAGCACGTAAGATTACTTCCTGCTACACATACCCATTTTGAAACATGGTATCTCATTCAAGCCACGTAACCTCACATTGCTGGCATATGGCCACATTCCTGAGGAGGATGATGATGATGATAGTAATAATAATAATAATAACAATAATCTGCTTCTAAAGAAAGAAGCAGCAAGGAACTGTTTCCTAAAGCAACCATATTCTCTTAAACATTGCTAAATGTATAGGAACACCTGCTTGTCTTGTTTCCAGAACAATCCTTGAAGAACCTTTATATTCCAATGCACACATTCATAAAATTAACATAATGGTTTATAGGAAAGGTTTGGTTGCCTTAAAAAGTATACTTGAGTAAGTTGTTTCTGTATTTTTGCTGCATTTAGGTAAAAAGGATTAGAAGAAATCCTTTAACAAATGACACATTTATGAAACTATCTTCATCATACTGCATGGAATACCACATGACATTGTTTAACATCCATTTACTATATGAATTGTTTATGTAAATTAATATCTAACTTAAAAATCATTCAGCCAAAGCAACTTGAAAGCTACTACTTTGGAGCTTTGTTAGTAGCTGCAGATAAAGATATCTTAAGCGTAGTTGTAAATGACCATGAAAAATGGAAATTAGGGATACAAAAAAAGGCTTTTAAGAGGTCATTTACCACTGCACTCAATTAAGCCAACTCAATTATGCTGCAAGAGCTTTCCTGAGCTATGGCATATGAAAAACTGAGTTCTGCAGATACTTCCAGTTTGAAAATTGAGCAGCAAGGAACCCCAGCTGAATGATCCCTTTCCCTCAGCATCTCTGCTGGAGGTGATTTCTACGCCAGTAGAGCCTTGCAGTTTGGAGGGAGAGAAACTGATAGGATGGGCTTCACATGCCCAGAAAAAAATATAGGATAGATGCTTTGGTTTTTTTTTTCTGCAAGCTTGATGGTGATACCGGCACTTGATAAGGGCTGGCTCTTCTTTCCCTTTTGCTCTTTGGGCAGTCAGAGCTGTGTGGTAAGAGTGGCTCCCAGGCCCCATGTTGTACAGTGGCCAAATGCTGTGCATGCCCCTTCTTAACTACAGAACCAGTCATTCATGGAGAAAAACTATACCATGATCTGCATTTCTGCTGAAGTCAGCAGCATGAAAAATTAAATGTTAAGATTTAAACTTCAAAGTTTTAGTTGTAGTTCTTAAAAAATGCAGATAGACTATAGCTTTCTCAAATAGATCCTTTCACACTGTGCTAACAATCTGCCACCATGCTTCAGAAAAAGATGCCCATCAAGAATTAGCTCAGTCTTCCTTTACTTAAAAAAAGAAGAAAAAAAAGAAGAAAAAAAAAGAAAAAAAGAAGTAAAAAAAAAAAAAAAGGAAAAAAGAAGAAGACATGAATTCTGAGGCAGAATGCGTAAACCAGTAAATTCTAGATCTTGACTTCCTACTGCTGATACAAATCTCTTTAATGAGATGTGTCTTTGCTCCGTAAGCCCTGGATTCAATGAAAGCTTAGTCATGCAAATAAATGCACTCTTAGAAAGTGACCTAATAAACTCAGTACAGCTACTAGCCTCCCTTATTAGGACTAATTTTTTGCATCTAGCACAAGAGCATTTGTAAATATTATAATGCTCCTTCCCAAGCATCTACTCAAATTTTGGAGCAAAAGTAACATTCAAAAGAGGTTCCCTATTTTAAAATGGTCTTGTCATCAGAACTGGCAGATGGGACTGTGGCTGGCTATAAAACAATGTGAGGAATCAAATGCTAATTATTTGATAGAGAATCAAAAGCTAATTAATTTGATAGAAGGTTTCCAGGAAAGAATACTTACAATAAAACCACCATCTACTTTAAAACACTAATTTTTAAACTTCAGTTTTGTTCTATAAAAGGCAAACTAAAGACCAGTGAATTGTATTTTGTACAAGCAGTAGGCCAGGTTCAGTGGTGGAACATCTCAGTGTATGATGAAAGTGGTTCTCTGCCTTTCACCTAATCCTCACAGCCTCTCTCACTTTTTGATCTTGTGAAATGAGAAATGTTGCATATCTTCATGCAACTTGTCAGTTTTTTCCATATTGACTTAATTTTATGCTATTCCAGCTACACATAATGCATTCAGTGCTCAAAATAGCCCACTGTGTGTAAGTTTTTCCACAGCCCACCAGAGCAGCCTGGAGATAAACCAACAGAAAATGGTGAAGTCCAGCGCAAGGCGGTTTGCCGCTGGCCGTGCCGATGCCCGCCAGTGCCAGCCTGCACCCCTGGGGTCAGCCTGCTGAAGGATGGCTGTGGCTGCTGTAAGGTCTGTGCCAAGCAGGCAGGAGAGCCCTGCAATGAAGCAGATGTTTGTGATCCCCACAAAGGGCTCTACTGCGACTACTCGGGAGATGAGCCTAGGTATGAAACAGGCGTGTGTGCATGTAAGTTGTTCTTTCACGTTCCCTTCTTGAAATCCAACAGGGTGGGAACCATCAGGTAAATGGTTTTGGAGGAAAAATCTGCTTGCAGGTGCTGCACAGCTCTGTGCCAAAAACATTATCCTGATTTAGTCCCCCAACTGCTCAGTCAGAGAATCTGAGAGTGGAGCTGGGACTGTATTAACTTACCTGTGTTAGTGAAACCAGTGCACTGCGCACAAGCCTGTTATTGACAGACATGCTGATGTCTGGTTTAAAAAGCTGTGGATGTTGTAAAGACTGACCACATTTTAGCAGTCTGTTTAGCAAGACTCACATGCTCCTCCCATGTTAGTAACTGCTGTTCACCATTTTCAGATCTGGTAGCCGTAGGATGTGAGCTCAATGGAGTTTATTATGCCAACGGGCAGACCTTTCAGCCTAACCGGCTTTACAAGTGCCTGTGCGTCAGTGGTACAATCGGATGTACCCCTGTATTCACACCAAGATTAGCAGGAAGTCCCTGTGCCAGGGTCCCGGGCACAAAGAAGCCAGGACAATCCATCTGTGGCCTGGGACAGCACAAGCAACTTCAATCAACCAACTACAGACTGATGTCAGGTGAGCCTGGCTACACTGGTAAACTTTTCTGTAAGTGAGCTTTTCTGCATTTAGTGTCCCTGGCTCCAGCAGCCAGTGCACTGGCACTTACCCAATTCTTGCTCAAGGCCTTTGCCAGGGTGACTGTTGTGTCCCACTTACCCCTCTTATTCTCAGGTCACAAACTCATTTCTCTAATGAATGTGAAAAGCAGAAAGGCTTTTGGCTTCTGTCACCAGGGAATTGGCCAAACCATCTTTCTGTGGAGGTTTGCTACTCATTGGATCAGCCCAATTAGGGATGCTGATGGACAGCCATTTTGCAGCCTGGGAACTGCCCCACTTTTTCCTGCTTTGTGGTGTTAGGCAGTCTTGCTTTTCACACACATACATTAACACGATGCAGGTCTCTTCTTTCAATAGAAAGCAAAAAATTATAAGAATCGTCTTAGTGGCTTTCCTGCGTTCACAAATTTTAGGTCACTGCAAGAACACTCCCCCCCACTTTATTAAATCTGATCTAAAGTACTCATAAGCTTGTCCATGCAATTCTGCCAGGGTCAATGGATTGACTCTTTAACTCCATTCTTACTCTGTTGCTAACATTAGTTCTCTTTTTCACTCTAAGGAAGCACCATTGCCAGAAGCAGTTATGCCAGCCCTTCCTGGGCCACAGCTGCTACCCTTGTGCCATCTCCTTCCCCGTGCATGTGCAACTTTGCATGGTGAAAGTCATCTTTGTTACAGCTAATGCAGGTACCAGAAAGCAGAGCCATTTATTTGGTGGCAGATTGAATCACCATCAATAAATCAAAAGATCAATAAAATAAAACAAAAAGGATTGCAATGCTTATCGCAAAAACTTTATCGAAGGCTGCTGAGTAGATGCACATCAATCCATCTGCAGGTAAATAGATGTGCTTACAAAATCTGAAGTCCAGTGTGGACGACTTTTCACATGTAAGCAGTGGTCATGCAAATAAGCCAAAGCAAAAAACAAAAAGTTCATCTTTACTTCAAAATTATGATACAATACCTATCTCTAGTATAAAAGCCTTTTAACACAAATACACTACATGTATAAATACATACTCAATAAAGCAACTGACTTCAAGTGAAGAGAGATTTAACTTCTAGAGAACAGTGGTAATCTGACTGAAGAAAGACCACAATGCATTGAAAACAATGGCAACCAAACCATGTGAGCCTCTGAAATATATCTCACCATAAACCCAATTAATGTACTTCAGATATCTGGAGAACAGCATTAAGCCATTTACTTTGTAGTCCTTCCGTGGATCCAAAAGCTGAAATCCAGCCTTCAGTAACCGCTTCAATGACTGCAACAGGACATCATTTATTCTGGAATATGGATCAGCTGCACAGCATAGCCTTGAGAACAGACACCCAGCTGGCAAAGCACACTTTCTACTGGGCTTGGTTCAGGGACCCAACACCCTGTCCTTGTGGGGACTTTACATGCTGTAGGATGCTGTTCTTTGGGAATCTTCTGACAAAAAACACCTTGAATTTTTTTTTTCCAAGTAAAGTCTTCCCCTTCCCATTTCCCAGTTCAGCAGAAGTATCTTAGAAGTATCTTGTCAACTTGTCCATGAATTCCATGGATGGCTCAATGGGCTAATATGTATTTTGAAAAGTCCCTTTTCTGTTAGACTGTATAGTTCTAAGTTTTATTTTACTCCTCTTGCTTTGTTTTCTGGCTTTCTATTTCAATTTGATTTACCTAATTCAGTTACACAGAGATGTAACTAGGTCATACTTTAAAAAATGTATCAAGTATAAACAACCATTTAACTTCCTTTTATTTGTTGCAGATCTGTGTCAGGCTTTTAAACTGCTTGCTTCAATGAGATCTTTAAATTGCTGTCTACTTGGAAAGTAGACAGCAGTTCTGGTAATTCCAGGTAATTCTGCCTGTGCTCTTACATAAATGCACAGAGTACACACAATTTTTTTGTACAACTTTTCCATTGCAATTTTGTTTCTAAGTATACTCCGCCTAATGCAGCCCTCAGGTTTTTTAACGGTATCTAAAAGTAATTGGATAATTTTATTCCTCAATACAAAGACTAAAGTCTTATCAATATCTATAAAGACACAAATATTAATGTTCTCAACAGCCTTTACAAACTATGCTTGACCTAAAGTAAAAGAAAATCTGTACCCTTCATAAAATTTGCCCCATTAACTCTTTTCACACATTTCCATCACATGAAACTTGAAGGCCATATAATACCCGCAATTTCATACTTCTTTCTAAGATTTGAGTATCCAGTATCAGCAAAGTTTAACTGAAGCTCAGCTGAATTTTGTATAAATGTTATTTATGTCTCATTTTTAGGTTTATCTACAGAAGTACCTTTGTGAACAGAAATCAAATTCTTATCCTTGTATTTTCAATTCACCCTTTTGGGGCTGCATAAATAAAATATTGCTTTCTTAGCTTACAGAAGCTTACCACTAGTTTTGAAGAAAAAGTGCATCATACAGGCAACTCCCTGGACACCCTGTTCCAGGACCTGTGGCATAGGCATATCCAGCAGAGTGACCAATGACAACAGAAAATGTGAAATGAAAAAAGAAAAGAGATTATGCTTCATCCAGCCTTGTCTGACCAATATGCTGAAGAAAATAAAGGTATTTTCTAGCATAAAATTAATTCCTAATAGAAAATTAAAATATTGGAAGTAATGGAAAAATGGATGTGTTAGCAAGTACTTATAAAACATTTACTTCTTTCTTTTTTACGGGTTTTAAAATAACTCCTCTATGTTTTCTACCATCAATGTTCATGTTTCGATAGCAAACTACAGATGCGCAATTTCAAACAAATGAATATAATGGCCTGAAATAGAAGTGCTGCTAATGCTGTCCTGATGCCGTCACTCAAAAAATATTTTCTATTTGTTGACTGACAAAATCAGGCAGTTTTCAGATTAAGTAACTTTCAAGATAATTCTAAGTAAATGTTGCAACTTTTTCTTACATGATTCTGCTTTTAATGTTCAGGGTTTTCTTTGTTTTATTATTAAAGATTCCAAAGGGAAAGACATGTCAACCAACTTTCCAGCTTCCAACAGCAGAGAAGCTAGTTTTTTCCGGATGCTCAACTACTCAAAGATACAAACTAACTTTCTGTGGAGTATGCTTGGATAAGAGGTGCTGCATTCCTAATAAGTCCAAAATGATCACCGTACAGTTTGAGTGTCCCAACGAAGGTTACTTCAGGTGGAAGATGATGTGGATAACATCATGTGTGTGTCAGAGGGTTTGCAGTGCTCCAGGAGATATATTTTCCCAACTCAAACTCCTATGACAAATTATACCATTGACTATAACACACGGAGGGCAACAGCACATTCAGACCCTGAAGAGTCAGCACAACCCCCTGCCACAGCAGTGTTTATAATGAAACTACACACTTGAATATTCACTCATTTATTACAGCATCTGTAAAATGCCAGAGGGCATCTTTTTACATTTAACTGTTTTTACATCCTTCTCAAGACACCAGCAGTGCTCAAAGAAGAACTGGTTACCAAGAAAGGCACAGCAAGAGAGCTTCATACTCTGCTGTAACAAGATTTTACCCACAAAGCTCTAATCTATTAGGGAAAAAAATTGCCCTGTAATACTTCAACAACCATTCTTCATTCTTAAATTAACCTTTTCTGCTATACATCTGCAATAGTAAAACACATCAATGCTGTTTTGAAACAGAAATCATCAACTTTAAACTCAGACTGCTTTTTGCAACAGATGGTCTTTCTCTAGTGTTGTGGATATAAACACTGGATGTGCAAAGGAAAAAATAAGTGGGCAACTGCAGGTAATAGATACAAGACTTAAGGAATCTGCTATTTTAAAAATTTTTTCTTAAAAAATTCTGTCAACAAATGTTATCACAAAACTTTATTGAATACTTCTGGGCTTACAAATTCAAAATAGTGCTTACTTACATATCCACTCCAGCTGTGCTAGAAGGACTTCAGATTTCAAGAAATCATTGTATCAATCCATTCTGATCTGTAACAGTTTACTTGCAAGCAACTGCAAATAGCTATACATTCCATTTTGTAAAAGTTCTTACTGTAATATAAAAAGCTGTTTACCCTGATAACTATAAATATTAAAATATCTATTTTACTTGCATTCTTTCAAGGTTATAAGTGTTTTTCTTCAAATGGTCATTATAATTTCATCATAAGTGCATGATTCGCTCAGAGGTATTATGTATTACCTCATTATCAAGTGCAACTCAGTATTCATTAATATGAACCATTAAAATATTAATTAATATTCCAAGTATAATACTTGAAACAAATTTTTTTTTTAATTTTCTGTTATTGTAAATTTTGGTATTAACTGAGAATGCTCTAAATATAGCTAAGTACAAAATAGAAGCAGAAATACTAAAATGAGGAACATAGCCTAGAGCATTCTGAAATGTCTACTGCAAAGTGTAAGAAAGTTTCATTAGAGACTTGCTTTTATCTTTGAAAAGACTACATGGGCTTTTCTTCTCTTCAGAGTTGCTTGTTAAAAACTAAATCTAGCAACAGTGATCCTTCTTTGAAGCAAGACCTGCCTTTAGTTTATTGTAAGTTGAAAAACTGAGAAAAGAATTACATTTTTGGCTGCTATATATAAACTCTCCTCCTTTTCTTCACAGCATATGGTGTGTCAATTTACTCCACAGTTAGGATTACTGTCCTTACTGATACCAGCCACAATAAGGAGCCTTCAAATCTTTCTTACAGACATGGCTCACTACTCTTGAGGTAAGGAAGTTGTTGTGCTGGTCCCACTCTGGAATTAAAATAGTCAGGCATGCTGCAAGTCATTCTGGTTAACTGAAGTGGCTGGATGCTTAGGGAAGTGTTTTTTTGTTGTTATTTTAAAACCAGTTCTTCCTTCTTTAAACAGCTATCTTCAGTCTTGAAGGATCTACTCTAGGTCCACCTTTAGTAGCATCCAGTTCATTGTACTCTTCTATTAGGTCAGACAAAGAGGATACAGCTTCTGAAAAACAGCTTTGCTCCATCCCATCTATTTGCAGATAATGGTGAAGGTGAGCCTAAGAGAATAAAACAAATGCAGTGTTATACTTTTCTTGGTATTTGATTGCTTTGGCTCAGTAAATACCATTTAGCCTGTAGTGAAGAGGGGAGTGTAAGCACTGTTGAAATAGCACTTAAAGACTTCTATCATGACATCCCTTGTTTAAACACCTGGCAACTTTGGTAAATATCCCCTAGTGAATCACAGTCAATATTACTGGGTGTCTTAAACACCCATCTTTTCATATTGTCTTCTTGGGTGCACCTAACCAGCTGTGGATTGGGTTTACACGGCAGGATTTTGGTAGCAGGGAGAGTGCAGGGCTGCAGGGGTGGCTTTTGTGAGAAGGTAACAGGAGCTGCCCCCACGCTGAACAGAACCATCCCAGCCAGCTCCAGTATGGACCACTGATGTGTGGAGTATGGAGGGAGTGGGGAGGGAGTATGGAGTACTGGCCACAGTTGAGCCCATGAGTGATGCTGGTAATGCCTCTCTGACAATGTATTTATCGAGGGGTAAAAATGCTGCACAACAGCTGTGAGAGAGAAGACTCAAGAAAATGTGAGAGAAACAGACCTGCAGACACTCAGATCAGCAAAGAAGGAACAGAAGTGGAATTCTGAGGCTGGGAAGAAGGCAGTGGAGTGGGGGTGAAAGTATTTTCAGTTTTGTTTTTATTTCTTGCCATCCTACTCCACTATTATTGGCAATAAATTAAATTAATTTTCCAAATGCCAAGTCTGTTTAGCCCATGACAATAACTGGTGTGTGTTCTCCCTGTCTTTATCTCGACCCACAAATTTCTCACTGTACTTTTCTCCTGTCCTGCTGAGAAGCAAAGCGAGACAAAGCTTGGGGGACTCCAAGGTTTAGATTAGATACTAGGAAGAAATTCTTTATTGTGCACTGGAACAGGTTGCCTAGAGAACCTGTGGATGCTCCATGCCTGGAAGTGTTCTTGGGCAGGTTGGATGGCACTTTGAGCCACCAGGTCACACAAATAAAACCCTTGGGCTCTTAATTATAAACAGTCCTTCATGACACTAAGATCTGCATTTCAATAATGCAAGATGCTAATGACTAGTTATAATATATTATATATATAATAATGATAAGAGTTGGACCTTTTTCTTGTAGAGCTTCATAAATCTGTCTTTGAGTTCAATGAAAGTTGGTTTTACACAGGTGTTGTTTGCTAAAGCCAGAAGCGAATGGGAATGGCCCACAGGAGGTACTGAACACAAACCAGTTTTCCAGCCCTCTTGATTCCAGGAGACAAACTGCAGAGAAGGCTTCAACCTGTGATACAAAAATTTAATTATCTAAGGAATATAAAGAGCACAAAGGCTAACTACTAACAGTTTCAACTAAGGATCTGAAAAGGTTAACATCTAAGCACTCAGGATTAAGGAGGACAGTTATAACTATCACTTTGAATAAGCTATTTTAGAATTCAGATTAAACCACTGTGTCTCTATGTTAAACTTAAATTGCAAACATCAATTGTATTTAGTTAATTTTATGCATTGGGATTTGAAAAGTGAAGTTACAAGTACCTGTTTCCATAAAAGGGACTCCAAGCACTCTGAGATTTAGTAAAGAGGCAGACTAATACTATGTGGGGGCAATCAGTCTACCTGTAGTTCTGAAATAAGTAAAATGCTTTAGATTCCCAGAAATTTTTCCCATGCATTCCTGTCTGCCCATAAATTCTACCTGCCTTTCCTGTTGCATCTATGTAGCTCAATAGTGTTCAAGATAGAAAATGGGTGCTAACAACACGGAGTTGTTAAAATAAAGATGATTCCCTACCAACATGAAAGTAACCATGGAAAGAGAAGGACCTTCTGCTCAGCAGAAACAAACTCCTACTACAGAACTCATTACTCCAACATCCTTTGCTGCTGGGAAACCCCTAGAAGGCTGGGCTTTGCTTTTTTGCAATTTGGAGAAAGAGAGGAATAGCACTTCCCTTTATTTGGAAATCCAAAATAATATGACTTATTTTCACTCATTACGTAAGTTAATTATGTTTTCTTCCCTTCTAACATTAAGGGAAGGAGGTTGGAGTAAACTGATTTGGTATTGAAACTGTTCAAATGAAACTGTTCAAATGAAAAGTTTGAATGCTCTGGATAACTGTCAGTTTCTGTACAAATCTCATGACTACTCTGTGTGGTATTACAAACCTTTCAATATTTCTGCGAAGGTCTGAAACCTGCACATTTCCTCGAACAAGAAGTGCACAAGCCAGGTAGAGGCTGTGCTTTGGATCTGCTTGAATTAGTTGATGATCTCTGCTAAAGGCATCTGAGAACATCTGATCCAACCTGAGTGAAAAAAGAAGTTATCTTCTCTTACTGAAGTAGTATACAAAAGTTCTTCAGAATAAAATTCTGGATAAAGGTATATATAACCCAGGACTACAACAGGAGAGATTCAAACCTTTATACGTACATATGTTGGCATTAGAAGTTTTTAAAAACACTCTGGATCCTTTTTTCCCTCACCCTCAAGTTACAAGCCACTGTTGAGTCAGAGAAGGCAATTCGAGGCCAATGGTTACGAAGTCTTAAAATTATGTAAAAGGACTTAATTACTTGGGGTTCTGGTTATGTGGCACTTTGGACAATCTCACAGAGACGGATCTGACAAGGAATATCAAAGTACTGCTGACCCTTACAGAACTGATTATCTGCCTGTTACACTTCATTATTTAAAAGGATCAATGAGTCATAGAACTGTATTAATTTTGATTAATGATTTGGGAAAAGACAGGCTATACATACTTGTCTAGTCTACTTAGTCTAATTTTATCACACATGACTGCTTTAAAAGATGACACTGCAGATTATATTCTTTCCTCTTCACTTCCTCAACGAAGTTTCACTGTACTGTGGGATACCAAAGATCATGTTCTGTGGATCCACAACATCTAAGTAATTCTTTCCATTTGTGTATGCTGTATATTTATAATCTCTACTTATTTTTTCTTAATCACCTCTGCTACAATCTGCCTATGACAAAAAAATAAAGGAGACAAAAATATTACTGTTCCTGCCTCATTCTGAAGCATCTTTGACTGACCATCTCCTCATAGTCTGCTACGCTCCCCCAGCCGTGTACTGTCTCCTCAAGGTATGTTTTCAACAGCTCTGACTGTCCCAACTTGCTATTGGAAAATAACCATGGTCCTGCCCTCTTCTCCACTTTGCATACTTCCATCACTTATCCTTAGGTGTCTCTACCACTATCAGGGCATCTTGCTGATTAAACATAATCCACCAAACCCAGTAAAATCTATATTAACTGGTAATTTTTCTGCTGTGTCAGAAAAATTTTGTATCTCACAAAATTGGACACGTCAGCTCATCATTACAATAAGATGTTAAATAGGCTCACCGCGTCTCCAGACTGAAGTAAGATGCCATTATTTCCCCGATGAGCCTAGTTAATCCCTTGTATGTCTTTAGAGTATTTTGTCAGTCAAGTGCAAACTGTTACTCAAAAGAACTTGTGTTGTGGGTTCTAAGTAATACATTTTCCCAATAGAAACACCTCCAGCAGAGATGAAGAGGATGTCAAGTTTACTGGCTCAACAATTACAGAGGAAAGGGATAACAGATGTTCCATAAATCAGCAGGATGAATTTGAAAATGTGGCAGACATACAAGTTTTAGAACTTCCACCCTGAGTTTTGCTACAGAATGGAACTTTTAAATGAAAACTATGGACAAATCAAAAATTAAGCTTTAGATTTGAAACTCCAATAATATTTTTTCTTACCTTCTAGAAGGAACATTAACATCTGCCAGTGTATACAGAGGAGTCAAGCTTGAAACCAAATAATGAAGTCGAGGAAATGGAACCAAATTCATGCTGATTTCATTAAGATCCATGTTTAGGGAACCTTCAAATCTAGCAGAGCTGAAAAATTAGCAAACTGTTATGAAACTGCTACAAAATAAGTAAACCACTTCTATAAGGTAAACTTCCATGAAATCTATTTTTCAGCTGTTCTGTGGAATAAAACTGTAAAACAATACAGCATTCAAGCAAGTGTTCAAGTATAATCACAAAACTTTCACATCTGGCAGTAACAATGCTGTCTTATTTACTTATACTTCCCATTAAAGCATAATAAGTTACCAAGAATGATTCCTTGTTTCCCAATTGTAGTCTTTAGCACTGATTTATTATCATTAATAATGTTTAATACCACTTAATACTGGTTAATTAATACCAGCTGGTTATTACCACTTAATTACAGTAATTTCACGATTATAAGCCGCACTTCTGGGTTTCAGCAACTTTTTGGTTTTTTGTCCATATATAAGCCGCACCTGATTACAAGCCGCATGTTACAATACAGAGTGTGATAAAAGGTATCTGTTCTATCACCATCTGTTGAGGGTGGGGACAGTGATCCTTATCTCAATGGCAGATATTCTGCTAATGGGCCATCCATTGAAACCAGGTAAGGCATTGTTCTTTATCTTTTCACAACCCATCCTTCTTCCAGGGAGTCATTGTCTGCTAATGGCCCATTGAGTCCCACTGTGTGACTGATAAAATTACTGCATCCCATTGGAAGTTGCTCCAGCCAGGGGGAAGAGCCCAGTATTTCTTACCAAGATAAAAACAGAGGTTTTGGGACACTAGGGGAGCCCCTTTCTCCACTGGACTCCAGAGGAAAACTGGATTTCTCCATGTCACCACTGGACCTCTGGAGGGAAACTGCACCTTCTGCAGGAGCACTGCTCCAACTGAATCACATCTGTCACTGCAGGAGGATGCAGCCACCATTTAATGGGACTGCTACCAACACCCTGCCTGGTGGGATGTCAGATTGTACTCTGACTTTGTCAGGGTTTGGAGTTTGTTTCTTTGTAGTACTGTATTTCTATTTTGATTTCCCTAGAAAAGAACTGTTATTCCTAATTTCCATATTTTTGCCTGAAAGCCCCTTGATTTCAAAATTATAATAATTTGGAGAGAGGGGGTTTACATTCTCCATTTCAAAGAGAAGTTCCTGCCTTTCTCAGCAGACACCTGTCCTCCAAACTAAAACAGCAACTTTTTGTTCTTTGTCCATATATAAGCCGCACCTGATTATAAGACGCACTGCCGGGTTTGGACCAAAATTTTAGTCAAAATGGTGCGGCTTATAATCGTGAAATGACTGTAATACCACTTTTACTAAACAGGCTATAATAAAACATATGTGACCTAGCACTCCTGAAAAACTGTTTAAAAGAAAAACAGGTCAATACTCCAGAAGTATATTTCTTGCAGCAATAGACAGTTTATGAGCAAAAATGATCTGACAAAATTTATAAAATAATGCAACTGGCCTAGAAAGGCAAACCTCCATGGGGCTCCATTAGGCACTAGTGGAAGACAGTATCTTTCTGCCTATAAACTTACTTCAGTTTTAAGACTATAACGGCTAAAGCAACACCACTACAGTCTGAATACTTCTAAATACTTTAGCACTTAGTAACCAATTCTTAAAAAGAGAAGACTCATATTGAATGGAAGCCAATTAATATTACTGAAGTTGATGCAGGCCTGCATATTTACAGCACACATCACCTCCAGCAATCCTACTTTGCTACAGAGGAATAGTGTGTAACTTTACCTTGTCAGGTTCAGCAGCAAGTTGGCTACGATGTTATTCATTGCGTCAAATGGCTTCACTTGGGTTTTTGCACTGCCTGCACTTGATGTTACCAAGCTGTTTTGCTTCACAGTTGATCCTAACTTCCCAGAATTGATCATCTGATGAATTTTATTAACTATCTCAAACAGAGACTTCAAGAGAGAGGAAAAAAAAGCACAGCAGTCTTGAGTACAGAACTCTGAAATTCAGTAACACACTTTTTCCTTTCTAATAATCTTGAAAGCTCAGACATTGTACTGTTAGCTTAAAGATTATACCCTTGACACATCTAAGTCCACCTTTTGAGTAATTCCAGTTGTCTGAAGTGTTGCTTTATGTTTGTACCTTACATATCACAAATATATACACAGCTTGACTCAGAGATTCAAATTTTATTCAACTACTCAAAATCCTTATGAAAATTTAAAATGTAGTTTTAGAAGATAACACCTGTGAAGTAAAAAATACAGTCCTAACTAAATTTCACCTTCTCTTGCTTTTTTTCATAAGCAAACAGCAAGACAGTCACCGAAGCTAGATTCAAATGAGTCTAGCACTTTGCAAGGTCAGGTATATCCATGATTCCCATACCACTAATCAACACAGTTAAGTTTGTTGGAATCTGGAGAGGTGAGAGGCCCTTGCAGGACCCTGTGCAAGGTACTAATGCTGTGCACAAACTGATTGCTAAAAGAATAGAAGACACTATCTCAGTAAAGGCAAGCTTTTCACTGTTTCCCTTGAAATAGACATGAAAAAATTCACTCTTACTTTGAAGGAGTAGAGCAACTTTCATTTCATTTCCATGTTCATTTCAAAAGCTTTCAAGTGACTTAGAAGTTCAATTATTACTTTAAAAAGGGAAATTATGCTTTTGGAGATTTGGTAAGCAAATCAGTACTGTAGAGGAAGAGACATTTCCACTGTCTAATAAAAAATTACAGAAATAGAATATTATTTCTTACTTCATTCTCTATTGGTAGTACACAGTCTGCATGTTCATTAAGTTCCTTCATAGCCAAGACACTGTTATATGGAGAAGTAATAACATCATCTTCACCAGAGGGATAAACTGAAGTAACAAATCTATATACTTCTGGGAATTCCTCCTCAAGCAAATTTAGTACAAAAGTTCCAAGACCAGATCCTGTCCCTAATCGTGAATGAAGACAGAATGAGAGAAGACAGGTTCCCCACATTATCTTGGGCTCTAAGACTCATGTAGGAGACATACAACTTTTCAATTATAAATGTTAATGAATATTTTCTGAAGCATTTGGGTGACAGTAGAGGCTACTCAAATGTAATTAAGGTGGGAAGGTTTTTCCCAGACAGGAAAATAACTAAGTAAAAAAATTATTTCCCACAGTATATCAGTCAGGATGAAGTATACATTCTCAAAAATTTCTGCAAACCATAAAGTCTTACGTAACAAACATTTTTCTGACCTAGTATTTCTACTTCTTATTTTCAATTCTTTAATTTGAATTATGAAACATAACATTTGCCTAAAAGTATTGAACTGCCCCAAACAATACTATTCTCCTTTTAGGGTTTTTTAATGAAATTTTCTCATTCTTCAGTAAAAAACAGAACTGCCCCTTCCTCCCAGCACACAGGCTTTTTTCCTCATTAACACTAAGGACACAGCCCTGGGTTCAAAACAGAGAACTGAACTGTGGTCTTTTTCTGAATATTCAGCTACATTCTAAGTGGCAGACAATTTAATTTATGAACAAGACAGCAGTTTTCACAATAACAGAAACAGTACCTGCAGGGTCTCTGAAATTAAGCAAATAGCCACAAAAAAGGCCCTTGACAAAATCCTTGTTCATATTTAGAGCTATATTCTGGATCTTTTTCCACATCATAACCAGTTATAATACATACTACTCTCAGGTTTCTAGGGTAGGAAGGCTTAATGGCAATGCAATAATGACAAAATTGTCATGCAAAGGATCCTTTCTTTTGGTTTATTAACAAAGGAACTAGATTGTATTCAAGAGAATTATGTGGAAGTAAAACAGAAAAATATTTTTCTAAAGTTAAGCAACATTAGAAGTCTCCTTCAAAGCCTTTTAGAAAACTCCTTCTCCACAATTAAAACCAACTTGATTATGACAATGCTGTCAGTGTTCAGAGGTCACTGACTCTTTCTGATCAATAATACCTCAGTGTTTGTCTTTGGTACCTGTCTTGATCTACTCACTGCCTCATCTTTAGAATTTTAGCTGCATTTTTGTTCCGGGTAGCACATTAGAGCTCCTCAATGCGCTAATAAAACAACTGATAAATAATTACAGGTCCACTTTATTGAATTATGTTATTTTTTTAAAATCTGCATTCTAAATGGTACTTTTCAAGATTATTTTCTTTTCAAGATCCATTTATTTTCTTTTTTTTCATCTGTGGCTACTGCAGTCATACTCCTCATAAAAAGATTACTTACCACCTCCCATTGAATGAATTATAAAGAAACACTGTAGACTGTCACAATGTTCAGCAGTTTTTCTCAGCTTTTCCACTATGTTTTCCCGGTACTGACAGCCGTATATCTTATGACCTACAGCCCTAAGGATATGAAAAGTACTTTAAAACTCCCCTCACAAACATCAAACTTTAAGTGTTTAATTTTAACTCCTTCTATGTGACATTTTAGAGTTCAGAGTCCAAAGCTGGATGCAATACCTCATCTGGAAGAGTTTCTAAGTTCTGATTACATATGATCATATGGGAGTTAGGACATGGTTTTAACTCGGAGGATGCAAACAGCTCTAAGTTCACAACTTTGGAGTATGCACTTATTCTGTACTGAAAAGGAAATAAACTCCCCCACTGGATGATCCAATTGTAATAGTGAAATGAAAGCTACATAGTCCTCAACAATAAAGATATCCCTATGCAATAAGTGTACAGATCATCTTCTGAGTGAATACTTCGCAAGTCAGTTGCTACTAGTAACAAAGAATCCCCAAACAGCTAATTTTCAACAAACTTGTCTGCTAGATGGTAAAGTTGGCAAATGGTTGTTTTACTCCCCATATTGCACTCTCTTTTGGTACATTTGTGGGTGATTTGCTTTCCAGTCTGTAGTGCACTGAATATTATTAGAGCACCTTAAGGTCTCTGTAAAAATTTGGAATTCATTATGTTAATCAATCTTTTTCTGAATTTCTCTTTTGGTAATGTAGTTTATATGCAAAAGCCAGACTCTGTGGTGCTTAGAAATCAAAAGCACATTTGTTCATATATCTCATTTCCACAGTAGCTGCACAGTCTCAAACTAGATTACGGCTTCAACTAAGCAATGAAAGCAGCTGAATGCCAAAGAAACAAAAATAAAAAGCATGTTCTTTTGTAAAGAAAATCAAAAAAGAAGGAGAAAAAAAAAAAGAGACAAAATGATATATCAGCAGAATTATTCTTCTGTAAGAGCCTTTTCAAAGCCCTCCTCCAGGCAACAGTGACTCCAAGTCTGCTGGTAAAATGCTGCAGCTCTCCAGGTGCAGAATGACACAGAAAGCAACGGTTGGTTATCATTTCCCCTTTCAAATGCCATCTAATTAGCTGCTAAGAAATGTGTTCTAAAGAGGTTCTCACCAGTTGTTTCCTGAACCAGAAACATCTGTGATAAGCTGCTTGCTATCAAACACGTCCCTCAATGGTCCCTGTAGAATTTCATTTACCACACCCTCCTCCATGTCAATCAACAGTGCCTTTGAGAATGGAAAGAATTTAAATTCAGTCAGTAAGCAAACCACCCTTGAAATGATCACACAAAGAAATATGAAATTATTTACAATACAAAAGGAATTAAGTTTCTACTCTGCTCCAGAGAAACTTCCACCCCCCCGCCCCAGTTGTTAACTAGGAGAGCAACTAGATACACCTTAGCTGATTTGCTATAAGTTGTTTGATAGGACTGCATTTCAGATGATAAAATTTTGTTAAAATTCTATAACGTTTTGCCTCACTACTTAGGAATAAAAAAATTAAAACATTTTTATGTTTCAAGTTTCCTTGATTCTTAATTAAAGTGGCTCAAAGAAACCCAATCCTTAGTTAATAGTATCTGCAAAAATTTTATTAAAATTCCAATATAATTACTCAACAAGACTGGCAGCAAACTGTATTACTGCATTAATAAAAGTTAATATTAGAAATTTTACTATTCAAAGCAGTATTTAAACCTGTATGCAATCTTAAGAACTTCATGAGAATTCCTACACAGCTGGACATAAATATTCAATGGAAAAAGTGTAACCTTCATAGATTGCCTTACTCGTGCTTTTAAAGAGCAGATTTTTCCTTTGTAAATATCAGGACCATTATCACCACTTCTGAAAAAAAAATAGTAACAGGAAAATCTAAGATCAGATTTGTATCATCAAATACATACTATGATAAAATTTTATCTCTTATATTTTGTGTTTGGAGGACTATGACAATGCAAACAAACAGAAACACCCCAAACATGCAGCTAAGACCTTATAACTCCTGAAAGTAATACAATTACAGGACATGATCTCGATCAGAATTATCCTAAACATTACTTCAAGAAGCTGAAAGGTAAGTATAAAAGTTTACTCCCAGATACAGCCTCTGCTTTGCAACATTCTACAAGCATTGCCAAACCTGGAAAGGATTACCTTTTATCACCACATGATGTGTATCCACATCAAACAATGGAAAAAAGCTCCCCATGAGCTTTTCAGTGGGGGTAGTACAACACTGTTCTTGTGCTCGAGGTGTGAAAGCTCTGCAACTGCACCAGAACAGTGCAGTGCTTGACTTACTCTGCTTATTATGATTTACCAATTCAGAAATCCTGCTGGGCTGACACAGCTAAATCTTCCTTCTTTCCCAGGACTGGCTGTACTGAGCCAGTGTAGTAGGCTATAAAATATGTTACAACCACATTTACTTCCACTCAAATGATGAGATACTATGGTCTAGTCAAACTACATTCAGCACAAGCGGGGAAAAAAAGGCAGGGATACTTAAATAAGTAAAAATAAGTAAAAAAGACTGATCTTATTTTCTCTTCCATTATTGCCTAATCTGGGAGCTGGCCAATCCTAAATTTAAAGTATGTCTTAGACTATTCTACATTCAACCACCATTATATTGACAAAATCAGCTAAAATTCACTACATCACCTATGCTCTGAGCCTACTGAGTCCCAACAGGAACAAGGGGAAAAGAGTACAGGGCTGCACTGCATTACTTAAGAATTTTCCAGCTTCTCACTCAAAGACGGTCTCTAGACACTTCTCATTAGGTGAGCAGCTCACAGCAGCCTCCCATACTCACGTGATTCCTCTAGCCTACACAACACCTGCAAGAGTACACTACAGCACCAGTAAAGCCACCTACAGACTTTCTCTTCAGGGACTAACAAAATTCAAAGAGGAAATAAAACCAAATCCAAGACAACATTTTTTTTTCCTACTCTTGGTTTTGTGTCTTTCATGCCAGATCATACCTTCAATCACTTGAATTCAATTGCTGAAAAAAATTCCCAACATTCTTAGGACCATGGGATGGCTTGGGTTGGAAGGAACCTTAAAGATCATCCAGTTCCAACCACCCTGCCATTGGCAGGGACACCTAGACCAGGTTGCTCAGAGAGAAGACAGATGTTTCTATTGAAGCCAACCCATCAATTACAAATTTGGTGGTTTCATCTAGCATGTACAGAAACAGACATTTTTTATGATCAAATTTTCTTGATTTAAAGAAAAGTATTCTCATAAATACCTATATGAAATGACAATAATAAACTTCAATACATTTGCATTGTTCTTTCAGAGAGGTAAGATTGAGGCAAAGCAATTTGGATTTCAGTGCTGTTCTAGTTAAAATCCCATTGTTGTACTGCAACCTTTTCATATAATGAAAAGAAACAGAGGTTGGTAGAATGTTTTTTATTAATTAAAATACAAGAGGCTATCCCAAGTGCACATCTTCCTCTTCCAAACTACAAGGATTTTTGTAACCAGATAGATACGAGATAACTGAATGGTTTTAAGGCATGCATTGGTTAACTTATAAAAAACAATTATAGACACTACTCTGGGTAACAGAATGTCAGATAATTAAGACTTAAAAAATACTCAGTTTTTTTCTGACTATCTTATATGCAATTTCTCTTACAACTCTTCAAGAAATGCTACTCAGTTGGTATTCAGAGGGCACACAATCTGATTGTTATCTGCAGTGGCAAAAGCTATCAGATACTAACTGTCCACATTTGGTACAAAACTGAAGGAAAATAAACCCACACACTTTCAACATAGTTAACTACTGAAGTATATATAGATAAAATGGAAATGCAAAGATAAGGTTTTAAGGAGAATATAAAAAAGCAAAATATTTTTCTAGCACAAGCTAAATATGACTTAAAGAAAACTATAACTTGGGTTAAAAGAAGATACTATATGTGCTGATCTACCATATAAACTCATGAATTGCTTGATAAAAACTTACCTTGTATCTACGTTCCTAAAGAAACTGCTTAAGGCTTCATCATACATTCCTTTCTAAAAGGAAACAACACAAAATGATGTGTAATGTCAGAAATTCTCAGTAATTTTTCATGGAATAATTCAAGTTGGAAGGGACCTCTGAAGGACACCTGTCAAACTTTGCCACTTGAAACCAAGTGAACATCTCTATTGAATCCATCTAGTTCTAGTCAGGTCTAAAAAGAACATTTCATTGAAACATCAGCTTGCTATTAAAAACTAAGAGGAGAATGTAACTAGGAAATTAATTTTTAAGCAACTGTAGCAGTTTACTGAAGATCCCAATGCAATTATGAAATTTAAGAGCTGCTCTTCAGCTGACTCAGCTGATCACTGATACAACTCTCAGTTCATCATGAGTTCCATGCCTGTGATACCAATGTCCATGGAGTTTCACAGCAAGAAAAGTGTGTTTTTGTTCAGGGTACTCAGCATAATCCTACTCCCTCCTCATTTTGGTCAGTAAAATTGTACAGCAAATCATAGCATGAGCTAATGTGGAATACAATGGTGGGTTTTGGGGTGTCCTCTTTTGCTCTACTGCCAGTGGCAAAGTACCAGCACTAACAACAGCCCTCACCATGTTAACTGCCTCAGGCCTGCCAACGCCTGGCTGTAGGGAGACACACCGAGCTTTTCAGGGTGGAAATGCTGCAGAAAGCTGACCAGAATTAGTAATCACAGAACATTCTGAGTTGGAAGGGACCGTGAAGGAACACAGAGTCCAACTCTTAACCCTTCAAAGGACACCCCAAGAGTCACACTATGTGCCTGAGAGTGTTGTCCAAGTGCGTCTTGACTCTGATAGGCTTGGTGCTGGGGAGTCTGCTCAAGCGCCTAACCACCCTTTGAGTGAAGAACTTTTTTCTAATACATAACTTAAATGTTCCCTGACACAACTTCAGGCCATTCCTTCGGGTCCTGTGACTGGTCATGACAAGAGAAGAGATCAGTGTCTGTCCCTCCTCTTCCCCTCATGAGAATATGCAATGAGACCCTCAGACTCCTCCAGGCTGAACAGACCAAGTGACCTCAACTGCTCCCCATATGGCTTCACCTCAAGACCCTTCACCATCCTCATGGCCTTTCTTTGGACACTGCCTAACAGCTTAACGTGTTTTTTTATACTATGGCACTAAAACTGCCCCCAGCACTCGAGGTGAGGCTGCCCCAGTGCAGAGTAGAGCAGGACAATCCCCTCCCTTGCTCAGCTGTGATGCTGTGCCTGGTGCACCCCAGAGCAGCACTGGCCCTCCTGGCTGCCAGGGCACTGCTGACTCATGTTCCACTTGCCATCAACCAGGACCCCCAGGTCCCTTTCCATGGCGCTGCTTTCCAGCTTCATTCCCCAGTCTGTCCGTGCATCCAGAGCTATCCCATCGCAGGTGCAGGATGCGCCAATCCCCGTTAAACTTCACACGGCTGGTGACTGCCCACCGTCTGATTTAAGGGTCTCTTACACTTAACCTTAGGTTTTGTTTTCATGATCAGTAAAACGGCACACGAAGCTGGGGGTGGTTGTGCTCGCAGTGAGGCGCCCTTAGTTTAACCAAACAAACACGGCGGCGGAAGGCAGCGAGGGCGGCTGGCCCCGGGCCGGCGGGGCAGCGCCGCCCTTACCTTGTTGACGGCGGCGTGTTCCCGCAGCGCCAGGTCCCAGAAACGGCATCCCACCTGGTTCCCGCACTGTCCCACTGCAAAGGGGAGAGACACGGCTGAGGCACGGGTGGAGGGCGGCGGGAGGTGTGGGCGCCACGACCCCCTTACCCTGCACCACCACGGACTGCGTCATGGCAGAACCGGCAGCGCGGTCCCGGTTCGAAGTCGGCGCCCGGAAGCCGCGCCCCCTCAGTTCCTGCGGTGGAACGTCCCAACCGTTGCCTAGGCTGCGGGCGCTCGCCGCCTGCCCGCCGCGAGTGGGGCGTGCCATTAGGGAGCGGGGGGGACGGCGCGGGGGAGTGGTGAGGTTTTCAGACTCTCGGTGAGACAGTGGGAGCTGAGAGCGGTTCCCGGGTGTCGGCTGAGGCCCAGATACAGGAGACCTGACAAAGACCTGAAGTAAAGTCTCAGTACGGGAGAATAGAAGTATTTCCATACACTACAGTTCATTAACCTTTATGACTAAAAATGCTGCGACAAAGAAGCGCTTTATTTTCCCCAAATTCATAATTCAGGGAGACGGTGTGCAATGTGTGAAACGGTATGAAAATACAAACTGAAAATTAAATGAAAAAATGGCCATTTGGAAATGCTGTAGTGTGCCCTCCCACCAGGCTTGCACATTAAGCTCAGTTTCATATTGTGCATATAATTGTGCACGGTGAAAAAATGAGGAGTGTAGAGATGCTTTGTCTTAGCGTGGCAAGACTGGTCCGCAGCACAGCTCAGCTGCAAAATCACGGAATTGTTCAGACAAAGACCTTTAAAACCATCAAGTCCAACTGTTAATCCAGCACTGCCAAGTCCGGCACTAAAACAGTAAAGAATGCAGGACATGCAAAGCTTGTGGAAAGCTTTGACACAGATGGCATTTCTGCTTCCTGCGGGAGGAAAAAAAGCACTTCCATGCAACCCAGTCCATTAGGTTTTATGGCTAAAACCTTCCAACAAAATGCTCTTTTTCCAAATAGATTACTTGTAAAAAAATAAATTGTTAAATAAAATTTTTAATCCTTTATTTGTTCCTAGACATGAAGTTGTATCCTGTAGAGCTTAGTTGTAGATCTATAGAAAAATAAAGTTATAGCAAATGACTATTTAAAAAAAACTTTCCTGGAAAGATTAAGTCTGTATTGCAGCAAATAAAATATTGTAGAGTACAAGAATGCATTATATACAAGAAATAGATACACAGACTAATTTTGTAAAACTTAATTGAAATGATATTGCTCTTAAGAAAAAGTACTGAGTGGCCCAAGCTTACCAAAGTGTCATGTATGAAATGTGTGAAAAAGATCAATGGCTTTAGTGTTGTAGGTGTGTTTAGCACGAATAGAATAATAGTGCTTCAAGCATGTCTTTTCTATAAACTAATCACCAGTGCAAAACTATGTGAATATTAACCAAGAAAGTAGGTAGTCACTTCTCTCTGGACCGACTAGATGTAACCTATAACTCAATTTTGCTCCCTGTTTTTTTTTTAAGCGGTCCAAACTTGCAGGCTATGCTCTGTTCTTGCTATTAGATGTAAAACTGCTTCTATACTTCTTGCCTACTGTTCATGTCCTTAAAGTCTTCTCTTCATGTATCTTCTCACCCTTAATTAAGGTTAAAAGCAGTACAACATTGCTTATAAGCATTCTAATGCTTAATTAAAATTCTACAGAATATTTTAATATTACTGTATCTGACTTCCTTTCTTCTTGTGTAATTAGCTCCACTTTCTACTTGTTTTATAAGTTAGTTGTAGTTTTTGTCTTTTATGTCCCATGCAGATTCAGCTTAGTGAGATTCACTCTATTGAACATGATGTTGCAACATGACACTCTGAGCTTTGGCTTCCAGTGTTCTTTAACTGGTCTGTGAAGGCAAATGTAAAGTCATTATTCTCTGAGCTGGGAAACACTCTGAATGGGAGATGCAACTGAGATTCATGTTCATGTTGGGGTATTTTTTAGCTGCCAAAGGAGGTCCAAGGGCAGGAAGTTGATGTATACTAGGCAGTTTGGTTTGATGCATATACTCAGATGTTTAATGAAACAGTCAGCTCAACTCTGTGAAAGAAAGAATCGCACACTTGGCTTTCTGTTTAATATAGTATAAAATGCATGAATTGATACAGGTCCCCTTGGAGACACTTTTGTCTATGTTAATAATTTAATCAACAGACTTGTGGTAATATGTGTTTTTTACCCTTAATTTCTCTGCAACATGTTGCTGATGTGTTGTACAGGAATGGTGTTCTGCAGCTTTGGAACTCAAATAATTGTATAAATAACTTACTATGTTATTTAGTGGAAATGAATTGCCATGGACCACAGTGAACCTGTGAATAACCTTTAAATCCCAAGCTGTAACAAGAGCCAAAAGTACATCACAAGCTAAATATGTGTGCTATGCTTTCAGCATCTTTTTAATAACAGTAATTTGACTATTTAGGCTGCGTGCTGCTGTAGGGAGAATACAATGGAATTTGAACTAATGTTATCCTCTGATTTATATCAGGTCTTAGTTCACATATGAAGGTAT
This sequence comes from Catharus ustulatus, assembly GCF_009819885.2. NCBI lineage: Eukaryota > Metazoa > Chordata > Aves > Passeriformes > Turdidae > Catharus > Catharus ustulatus. The sequence continues at coordinate 70,728,258 of NC_046223.1, read as the reverse complement.
GTTTGTTTGCATTTTTTTTTCCCTATTTTTTTTTAATTTTTTTTTTTTTAATTTAGAATTGTATTTTGGGAAATTACTGTCAGACTTGTAACACTTCATCTTTCATTTTTCTGGTCAGACTGGTCAGAATCCATACTCTGGATTCTTGAGGAGAAGGGTGTTCTTTACACATCTTGAGATGTGAGAGATAGAGGGGGCTGAGATCTCATTTAATTCCTCTATTTTGAAGCAATTTCCTGAGCATTTGATCATGAAATTGGTTTCTTTCTTACATAGTCATGCAAATGTCCAATTTCAGAATATTTTGGGATACAATAACAGCATAGTTGCAGCCCTGATTTAGATAATGGCTATAACAACACATTAAAACCCTGAATGTGGCAGAGATAAGTTATAATCTTCTTAGGGTCAGTGCTCATTTTTTTTTTAGGCTTTCTGCAGAATTTAGATAGTTATATTCTGTTAAAAATGGAAATGGACAACCTGACATTGTAGCTCAGAATTTGAAGGTTTTTTCCCAAATCTTTGTAGATGAAGGGTTTTGTACTTTGAAGCTATAATTTTTAAGATAGATACAGAAGACAAATTGAATTCTGGGGAGATTTTTGCTTAGGCAGTTGACTTCTCTTAAACACCAGCAACCTTGAAATGACTGCAGAGGTATGTGCAATATAATGCATCACATATTGGCTTTCTTTGGTGCATATGAAATGGTAATTTTGAGGTCTATGTAGGTGTTGGGGGCAGGGAAATTTGCATTATTTGCATTATTTGCAAATTTGCATCTGTTCTCTCCTGAGTCTGCAAGTATCCTCTGTTTTATAATGTTTTCTTTGGACACCCTGTTCTGCAGAGGGAAAACCCACCTCTCTGAAGCCTAGGAGAGAAAATTGAAGAAGATATCCTCCAAAATAGTGCTGTGTTTGATTAGCTGGTGATATAGTAAAGAGAAATAAAGTGAATAGTAGCAGTTTATGAATTTTAATTGGTTTTTATTCACATATTGCTTTAGTGTATTTTTAGTTTTCCATATATAAAGTATGCAAAGGACTGATTAAATCAGAAAAGTCATTCTTAAATGTCGATCCACAGAATGAAACCAAATCATATTGCAGCAAATATAGCTAAGAGAAATATTGTTTATTCACAGAGCTTGGATGTGGATATGAGAAAATGTGCTTCAGTTGGAAGTAGTTGTGAGACAGAAAAGCATTCTGAGTATGTGTGCACCAGTTAACATACAATGTCCACTTAATACCAGCATTCACTAAACTCTGATGCTCTTACAGGGCACAAGCATTTGCTATTCCTGGCTATCTCTGCTAAACAGCTGCAGGCAACTCAAAAAGAATTTCAGTAATCCTTGTAACCAGCCTATCTAAGCAGGGAATCTGCTGTTCTTTTCTCTCCAGCAATAAGGTCCTAGAGACCAGGGCATGAGGAAGCTTAGCTCAGGTTGTGGTGTCATGAGCTTTTTTTGAGCCAATCTAACAGTTCACTGGCACTGGGAGGAAAAAGACTTCCTTTTTTTACCCTTGCTCTCAGCTGTACTGCTCTGACACCATCCATAGCCTCTGTAACCACTGGGAACCCAGCTCACTGATCTGAGGACATTCACCCTCAACGCCACTAAAAAAAAAATTCCCAACGCAAAAGCCATAAATTTTCTGTTCCATTTCTGGGTAGTAGCTGGGAGCAGGAAAAAGCTGAGCAAGCATATTGGTTTTGGTGCCTGAGACAAAGATGGCATTTGAAGGCAACTGGGTTTAGGGATCCACGCCTGATCCAGAGAGACTCCAGAGGGATACTCTTACTGCTTGCTTCTCAGGTATGAACAGTGGGCTTTGGAGCGATGAAAAGAAGGGTCTATATATCACTCCTCTGTGAAGGGGACATCTATAAACTTAGAGTGGGAAAGGGAATCAGTCCTTGGAGCATATTACCTGAGAGCTTCAGGGAAGAGAAAGGGGAATGTGTTCAGAAGGCAAGTGGAACAGGAATGGGGCTGAAAGTATGAGCAGAGCTGACAAGGCTGGTGAAATGAGAGGCAGTGGCTACTGCAGCCACACTGTGGTCACTCACCACCCAACACTGGACTCGAGAGACAAGTGGAGAGTCCATGATGGGGTTCCAGCTGCTGGAGAATTCCTGTGTATCCAGAGGTTGCAATTCTTTATCCGGAGTAAGCCAAGTCTGCTGCAGTGTGTCAAAACCCTTTTTTCACCCTTCTGAGAAGAGCAGGGAAACTGCTGATTAGCTCTTAGAGATGTGTCTTATTCTAGTGGTTCTTCCATTTGTCCATGCTTTCAAGGTGTTTGGATTCCAATTTTTATTTCTGTGTTTTCCAGATGAATTCTTATTAATTTTTAGTCTCTAGGGTGTCGCCCTTTATTTTCGCACTTAATGGTTTCCTGCTTTGCAGCTGGTCATGTTTTGGCTTGGTTCCAACAATGATTTGCTCAGTGACCATAAAACTTTCTATAACATTACTTTATTCTTTAAAGAAAAGAAATCTAAATGGCTTTGATTCCTTGTAGGTGATGACTGAAGGGACTGTTTTGCAAATGACTTGTGTCTATTTTGTGTGCAAGCCTACTGTGAGTTGAAGCCTACCATTAACTTCCATCTACCTTCTATGGTTATAACATGACTCAGATTTCAGCCCTTTGCCTTCTGTTTACATCTTCTCGTTTCACTCTTGGTTCCTCTGCTGCAGCATATCTTCCAAAGGAACATGTTCCTTGTTTGAGGATTACTGCTGTAAACTGGAGTTCTGCAGGAGTCTCATGGGGAAGTGATGGTTTTGTATGGTAAGGGAGTCACATGAAAGTGTGACTGTGATTGTGCTTTCTATGCTTCATGTTTACTCGTGTAACACTAGTGCAAACGAGATCACAATGAGACTGTGAATTTAGTGCTGTGTTTGTATGTGAGTGCATTTAAAAATTCAGAGAAAAAACTTGGAATTTGGAATTGTCTCTAAAGCAAGCATTACTCTAAAATTATCTAGTTTAGGTCAATGAGCATATATATAAAGCATCTGTCTTAAAAGATATACATCCTCTCTTCATATTGTGCTAGAACATATGCATGAAATCTAGAAGTGGAATAAAAATTTTAATTTCCATGGTTTGTAAGGTTACATAATTAGTATACTCTCTTCCCCCCATTTTATTTGAGGAATATATAAATGAGTTGAATGGAAAATTAAAAATATGCAGTAGGATCATTGAACATTTGTGATGTAAATCTATTATCTAGCTTTATTCTTTAATGTGAATTATCAGATCTTTTTCTATGTAACAAAGGTGACTAAGATATGAAATGAAATTATGTAGAGGATCTATTTTGAAAGTAATGCATTTAATGTAATTTTAATTTATTTTATAATCTCATATTTTCAGGTAACAGATTGGCCACACATACACTATAAGAAATGGTAAAGCTCACTCTTGTGGTATATTAAGAGAAGTGCAGAAGCAACAGCTTTTATTCTTCAGTGATTTTTGTTTGCATGTAAATGTTAGAAGTGACCTCCCCTTCCTGCTTTCTGTAGATGTAGCTGTGATATTTTCATTCTTGTCTTGCTGGACACGGTTTCTTTTGTTCTATTTTTCTTTCTGTGGTCTAAGGAACTTTTCAGAATCGATGCAGTGCACTATCAGGCTGCTGGACAGGTATTAATGCTTACAGCACCACTAACCAAAGCTGCTTTACTAAAACTCACTGGCTTTTCATCAATCATGAAGTTACGAATGCAGCCAATGAAGGAATTGCGTGTAGTCAGGCTTGATGTTAGCAGAGACTCTGGAAGAGGGAGATTAAAAAAATTAAATAAATAAATAAAAAAAAATTGAACCTCACAATGGGCAAAATAATCAGTTTAGTGGCAGGATCTTTTAACTTTCCTACTATGTGCAGGTCTTCTGAATCTTCTTTTAAAGCATTTGGCCTACTGCCAGTGTCTTAGAGGCCATTAAAGTATGGTTAGTTATCTACAGTTATGTAAAACTCTCCATACTATCAATAGAGACACAATTTTACATTTTATGACAACTACATGTTCTTTTAAGTAACAGAGTAGATGAGTTCCAGGGTCTGTTTTTGTAATTTAACATTACATGTATTGTCATCTGTGTCTGATTTGTTAGTTTGCATCCGGTTTGCTGTATCTGCATGGTATTATTTAGTATTATATCTTGTTTGTTGTTGTGAAGTTCTGTGTAAGAGTTTCCTGTGCCAAGCTGATAATAGCATTATAGAGCCAATGTTTGGCATTGCTTTAGTATTCTATAATTAATGTAGGAATAGAAGGCTCTATTATGAAGCAGAACAGCATTTGCAATTACCCCTTTATATTACCTCTCTGGGAAGTGTTCTGTCCTAATAAAATTCCAGTTTGGATTTAAAGAGTGAGCAAGCATCTGTGCATAGATTTTATTATTCCCTTTAGGCTCATTTTACCTCCTGGTAGTGTGGGATGCATGTGAACACGATGCACTCAAGCCACTAATGCAAGATAAGCATTATAATGAATTTTGTAGTTAGAACTGTTAATGATTGACATGCAAGGCTCAGAGAAATAATGCTGCATGTTTTCAATGAGAAATGTATTGGAGTTGACTTAAAAATTGAATCACGTAATGTTGATTACAGTTTGTATATGAACCCCAACAGAGTAGCTCTGTCTGTTGAATAAGGGAAGAAAATGTAGTAATCTTGGCCCATGCTACACAGATGGTCTGTGAGTCACAAATACACAGGAGCAGAAATCTGTCTAATAGAAACCCCTAGTCAATAAAAGAAACTCCATGTTTTGTCTTGTGTTCAAAGATGTCATTGCTTCAAGAAGAGGAAAGAAGCCTACCAGCAACTAAACCCTGGGACTCCAGTTACAGTGACAGCGAGTTTCCAATCCCATAAATAAATCACTTCTTAAAAAAACAGTAAACCCACATGGGAAGGTAAAATAGAAAAAAAAGAAATTCTGTTTGTAGTTGGCTGACTTCTCTTCTGAATCCATACCTTACCCTCCAGCAGCTGTGAATGTTTTAATTTCAATGAAGCAGCACATCTTTTTCTTTGAGAACTTGAGGCAGAACATTTCTGATCAGCTCGAGCCTTTGAATTTTACCAGGTTGCTCACATATTTTGTTCTTTTTTTGAGATGAAAACTTAGTCTTTATGCTTTTTCTGGAAACAGGATTGAAGTCTAAGAACAATGTACCACAAAGATACCAGAAACTTACCTGGTACGCCTCCAATAAACACTGGCTCCCTGTGGTCAATTGCCCTTGGATTCAGTGGCCCTACCACATGGTTGACTTCAGAGTCTACATCCAGCTGCACCACGTTTGCATCTCTAATAACTGAAATGAGAAGGAATAGAGACCAACAAGAAATAGCACATGAGTTTTCTATGACAGACAGTAGTTACCTGTTTGGTGTGAGTAGCTGATTTAGCGTTTGCTACATTGGGTCTGAGCCATCAGTGATGGTTTGTGGGTACATTCTGGCACAGAGCAGGGTGGATGGAAGATACAGTGGGAGCAAGAGTGGTTTTGAGTGGGGCTCCTGATCACTGGTGGCAGAGTTTAGGGCTCCAAGTTATGAGCATACAATGTCTTCTGGCTTAAAAAAACTTTGCCCAATTGCTTCCAACCAGGGATGTATTAGAATGCAGTGAGGATTCTCCTTTGCTTGTGTGCCTGGATTTCCTTCAGAAGGGAACCAGAATTCTTGTGGAAAGGGTGCAGACTCAGATTGCTTCTGCATTGATAGTGGAAGGCATCCTAAGTCAGGAAGATGAGGCAGTTCAAAGTACCCAGGGCTTAGAAGAACTTTTTGACTTTCAAAACCAGGAAAGAAGGATGACTGTCTGGCACAAAGGCAAAATCCTGGCTGTAGACATCTCTCTATTGTGAGCAAAAGGTTTTCCACATCTGTCTTCTTATTTAAGAGTACCTACTGCATTCTATCAATTTAGTTAATCTCTAACTGGGAAAGGAAGAATATAATCTGGTGTGTGAATTAGGACAGGTTGCCAGCATTTCAGATAGGCTGCTTTCTGTTCTTTGTACAAGGAGCTTCCATCTTTCTTTGCTCTTCCTGTCTTTGTAGGAACCTCTGCTTGTCCTCCCAGGAAACTCTACAATTCTGTGTCTGAGGGATAAATAAGACTGTGTCTTTCACACAAACTTGGGTCTTGGCAAGTGAAAAAGAAGAACTGAAAACACTTGTGCACTGCCAGTGCTCTGACCCATGGAGATGGATATCTGGGGACCAAGAGATGGGGTTTTTTACCTTAATTAGGGGATGATCACCTTTTACTGACCTGCAATTCGATGCCACCTGCCATCGCAGAGACTCTGTTTCAGTGTCACTGAAGTTGAAAAATCCCTGATTCCATTATTCAGTTTCACAGTAACCTGAAGGAAAATAATGTAATCATCACTGTAAACCCACTCCTTTTCCCTTCTGTTTTAATAATGTTGTGTTTCCCACTCAAAACATGTCAAGTATCCAAGAGAAAGGAAAACATGACTTAATCAAATTCTTCAAAATAACGTACCTTTTAAATCCAAATTTAGTTTGGATTTTTTTAAATTGTTCAGATCCAATAGTTCTGAGACATTCCTAATTATCTCAAGGAAGAGTTCAAGAAAAGATTTAAAAATAAGAGCTAATTTCACTCATTTACTGTACCTCTACTCCATAATTTCCTGTGTGGTAAATTAGTGTTTAGAGGCATCAGATGATGTTTTTGGCATATTTCTAGCCACTTAATAAGGAAAACAGTAATGAAAAACCCAAGTATAAACAAGCAGAAAAGATATGAGAAATGAATAGATAACAAAATTAAGAATTACTTTGAAGTTACTTGTTCAAGCTTACCACTTAGTCTGTGGCAGAGCTAGAAAGTGAACATAATTCTGAATTTTGCACCTCTGTTTTGGTTAATGGATTAATATCTTTTTGCATGGAAATGTTCCAGCAGCAGCAAAACAGTGTTGTGCCCCTGCTGTGGGACATGAGATTCCTGGTGAGATTGCCAGAGTCAATCAATCTGAGTCCACCCACTCAGGCTTTTTGAATGTTGAAGTTGTCCCTGATTATGCTGACACTACGTTGACTGAAAATCACAGAATCATAGAATGTTTTGGATTGGAAGGGACCTTAAGAATCATCTTGTTCCAACCCCCTTGCTGTGGACAGGAACACTTTTCATAAGATCAGGTTGCTCAGTCACATCAAAATTGGCCTTCAACATTTAATGGGATGGGGCATCCACAGCTTTTCTGGGTAACCAGTGTTCTGTTCCAGTGCCTCACCACCGTCACAATAAAGAATTTCTTCCTGATATCTAATATAAACATATTGTCAGTTTGAAGCCATTCCCCCCTGTCCTGTCACTACATGTCCTTGTAAATAGCCTCTTGCGAGAAAACAACTTATTTTTAATTTTAGAGGATCTCTGTTTTGATACAGTTGTAACAAAGATATATTAATTTGTTTTTCCCAGACAGGCACCAACCAACACAATAAAAAAAGATCCTCATGTTCTGTTTTATCCACCCTTGGACAAAATGTATAGATTAAAGCAAATAAAGAATCATGAAATGTGACTCCTTAATAAATCACCCAGACAAGCTACACTGATAGAGATGCTTACATTTAAAAAATGAATTATAGTTGCTGATCTTATTTGTCCAGCAAAACAGTTTTCACAAAACGGGTATTTTATAATGAATTCAAAGAGAGCAGATAGTTAATGCTAAAAAACCCACAGATCCTTCCTAAGAAGGTACTGAATGCTGCAGTGACAAGCTGCTTTTCCAGGGTGAATTTTGTTTCTGAATTGCATTATATAGGAAGTGAGGTGTGAAGCAGAAGGGAGGCAGCACCTTTTGTTAGACCAGTTGGTACAGCTGGGAAAACCAGACAAATTATTGGACATGCAGAGCTTTGGTTAGAACTTCACACAAGAAGTGCTTTACTGGATCAGTTCTATACAGACTCAGTTTTAAAGTGTGGCATGATATACATCAGCACAATGTACTCAAGAATTTCTCTGTTCGTTCACCAAGGACTAGATACAGGGGTAAGAATGGGCTTAATCTTACCTATTGGGTGTCAAAAGTTAGGTGCCTAAATGAAGCACCTGTTCTCTCTAGAGCCAACATAGAAAAATAAATTCTCTGAATAACAGCTCATTTAGTCACCTAGTTAGACACCTGCTTTAGGACAGGATGAATCATGATGCGAAACTGTTTACTCAGTCACTCTGCTGTAGCTGCCTGCTCTTGTAGAAGAGGTGAGAGTGTTTCCTCAGGTGTTGCATTTCTGAGGCACAGCCAGCCTCTCTTGACTGTGCCCTGAGTTTCTCCTCTGCAGGAAAGACCAAAAAACTGCCAAAATTTCCTGTGCTTTAAATCCTTCCTTGTGTTGTTCACTTAAGACTGAAATTTATTACTGTATATGTGTAGTGTGTAGCATGAAGAGATACAGATTTTATCAATGAACACAATAAAAAAAAAGCAATAGCACCAACTATCTGGTAAGTTAATTTCAAACCTCTCTCCTTCATTTGAAATCCAGAGCTTGTAGAAACCTGGCCAACAGACAATCAGAATTTTCTTTCCCTCACTCTTTCCATCACACATATATCTGATACAGAAAGAAGAGACTGAGTGTAACTCAGACTTATCTTTTAAGAAGTAAGAAATAAAAATTTATTGATGGTTACCTTACTTGTAACTGTGATGCATTTTTAATGTGTGGGTGAAAGAGCAGTGCCAAAGAGTCAGTGCTTTTGCTACTTTTCAGCTGATAACAAAAAATATTTATGGCTTGTGTTTGTAAAGTGATCTGATCTTGTCTCAGATGTTATTTTTAGCATTTTAAAAGAGACTAGCCAAACCAAATATCTAAGTTGTTGCTATATTTATGGGAGAAATAAGAATCTGTTATTGTCAAATTTGTAAGACAAAATCTGCATGTAGCAAAGCCCAAGTAGGTGGAAGAGAAACCAGTCAAGGAAGGCAGTGGAGGAGATAAAGGAGATCCTTCTTTATACCTGTCCATTTCTCATGTGCATATTCAGGTACTCTCCATTCACGCTGTGGCCATGGAGTAGGATTCCTGAGCTGCTTCGGGGACGTATTTCGAAAACAACTTCAAATTTCAGGCCTAAACTGAAGGATTCATCTGTGAAGTAAAAAGAATAACATTATTTTTGTACTGAGTTAGTGAGGAGAAATTGGACATTTATTTAAAATCAAAGAACATCAAGCTCAGGGTGGATTTTATTTGTCCTTAAAACAACTGGAACATGAGATAGCATGTTGTGCTGTCAATGATCCATTTCAACTTTTGTCTCAATTGTGTTTGCTTGGAGTATTAATAAAGGTTTATTTACTTTTCTCATTATTTAAAAAATGTATTTTGTTTAAAAATATTTCTTAGCAATGAAATGGACAGCAGAAAGTTAATGATCTGTATTTTTTGGCAGTTTCTTATTGTGCAATTTCCTAGACACTCAGCAGTCATTATTGAGTGAGTGGGAGTTCCCTTGAGCTTTGATGATTCAGTAGAAGAAACTCCGTTTTTCAAACTGGTGACAGGCCAGGGTGCAAATTAGAAACACTTGTCTGATTCTTGGTGCTGCCAGTTGTTGTGCAGTTTCCTTTCTTGTTCAGATCAGAGCCTATGTGACCAAAACACCCTCATAAAACTCTTCCTGAACAAGCAGGCCTAAATGACAGAAAATAAGGGTTCTGGCATGCTGTTCTGTATCAAGACGTGCAGAAACGATTTCTGCAGGATTTTTTAATTGCATGTTGTTTTATTGACTAAAAAAATAAGGGATGACCATTTGATGGTGTACTTGGTCTTGGCTATGTCGACTTCTATGATAATTTTTAACATGTTATGGTCTGTTCCCTTATTAAAATTATTCTCTTATTAAAATTATTCTTATTATTTGAAATACATACATACAGATGTGTTTATGTAACAACTTGTTAAGCTTCATGGTGACATTTGACCTGTCAATATTATCTGCTTACCACATAGTGGTCTGTTTCTAATAATCCTTACAGCTCACAGCCTCAGAAATTACCACATCCTTTAGTGAGAAATGCCATTCTGAAGCACAGTGAATATTACAGTCCTATCTTGGGATACATTTGTTCAGGAGTATATTACCAAGGACCACATATCCTCCTTCTGATGAGAAGTATGTTCCTGCTTCTGATGGGCCTTCAAAGCAAGGTGTTACACTAAATGTCTGTGAAGCTGAAGGAAGTGATCTTCCATTGAGCTGTAAGTTGCTGAGACAACCACTAAAGCTGTAGACGGAGTTAATCTGAGGGGTAAAAAAGGCTTTGATTAGTAAATAAACTGCTTGAGGAAGGAAATAGATTCTTCTGTCCTTATTTTCACTTGTTTATAAGCTGTAAGGATGTGATTGTCTGGCATATCAGGTTTGAACTATAAAACAATTTCCAGGGAAGGGAAGCAGGAAAAATGATTCTCATAGCCTCTCATTTCTTTTTGATGACTTCAAGGCAATTCCAGCTTGTGTTTTTCTCAAACAGTCCTTACAGAACTGTGAGAAGCAAAGCACAACTAGGGCAAGGTAGTGCTATACATATACCTCATAGCCTCAAGGCAAGACAGGGGTCTACTTTTTCAGAGTAGTGTATTTATGAATCTTGTTAGGCACATAACACTAAAGATTATCTTGAAAGAGACTGTTATGTTCATTTTTGGTTTAATACTCCTTTCTTCACTATACTTCACTACCAATCTGTAGAACAGAATCCTGACCTTGAGGTATTGTCTTAAAACAGACCTACTACAAGAACATCAAAATGTCTCCAAAACTCATTCTGTATCTCAGACCTCAGGGTGAAATTGATCTTGCCTAATGTTACTTGTCTCATCTAATTTTGGATGGCACTAGGATTTTTCTGTTCCTCATGGACCCAGCTACCACTAGCCCAGTTCTGTGGGACCTTTGCTCTATACATGAACTGAGCTGCCTGCTCCTCTGCAGGATGAGGGTCAAGATCTTAATAAGCTTTTGTCTGAGCTCATCCCTACAGCCAGCTTTTATATTAACATTACATAGAGGTATAGGGTCTGTACATAGACGTCTGCTTTACCTGGATGTTTTTCACAGCCTTTCCAGGAGCTACACCTCCAATATAGAGTGGTTCAGTGACTTGCCAAGTATTCGCATTCCCATCAAAAGATTCTTCTAGTACTCGAAGACCATCAATTATCAAACGACCAATATTTTTGTCTCTAATAAATATCACCTAGGAAGGGGAGAAAAAAATGTAGAAGACAACTTTCATCTGTTAAGTGATCACTGATGTGCAGTGGGAGAAGATGAGATATTTGAGAAGAAAAGTGTGTGAGCGATACTCTACAAACCTGTTTTGCTAACTGCCAGTATTCTTTGGACAACCCTCTTTTTAGATAGTAAAACTGCTGCCTTTCTTACATTTTGGTGTACAAGACAGAGGTAACTAAGGTGTCACAAGGTCTACCGAGATCTACCTATCACTGTTAGCATTTTCAGTCTTCATTAGTTTTATGGTACGGATTTATACAACCTACTTTAAATACTTAAATCCCCATATCAGTAGTTTAGTAACTGTAGACTTCCTCTATAGTTAATGAGGAGAGAGAGATACCTAGAGAGGGAAATTCACCTTGACTCCTAAAATTGTCTTTTTATTTTCATAGTCTACAGAGGTAGCCTAAGACAGCTGTACTCCTTTCTTAGGCACTTCAAAGACATTTGCTGAACAAAATTATTCTAGTCCTTTCTTTCATAGCTCATTTAACTCTTAATTGCCTTACTGCTCTGCTTGTTTCCTTCATTTCTGTTCAGCTGTTAGTGTTGGGAATTGCTGAATTTTTATAACTGACTCACTTTCCTGTCTCTAGTTAATGACTTAATAAAATGCTGCGTGGAAGATCTAATAATATTGATAAAGTTTCTCAACATATAGGTGTGTTTATGAATACATGAACGAAAACTCCCTGAGCTGTCATATGAGCATGTTTTTACTGCAGATTGAACAGCACGTGCCATCATAATGATTGCTTTCTTTTACTTACATTGTGCCACAGACCATCGTTGTATTTCTCTTGGCTCTTAATCCTTATTTTCTGGTGACCAGCATTAAACATGAAAATGAGTCGTCCATGAGCAACGAAAAGGGCCATGAAGTTGGTCTCTTTTTGATCCGAAATGTAGAAAATCATTCCATGGGACGAGTGAGTTTTCAGACTGATAGAGAACTGAGCTCTGGCACATAAAAACACAGTATTAACATTAACGCAGATATGTTTGATTTAGATCAAACGTCAGGCAGAGGAAGACTGAGATTTCCCTTTTATCTAAAGAAATATTCATCATTATGGAAGTGGTGTTTCTGAGAAACATTCTGTGATGGTTTTTTGAGCACAAGTCAAAGTTGGAAAAGAAACTGCCTGGCAAAGAACTTTTTTTCAAAAATTAAAACCTCTGGAGTGAATAATGCAGACCACAAAAATCTGACACTACATTTTTTTTTCTTGTCAAACAGCAATGTGGAGGAATTTTTCCGTGTGATGGCATGGAGGCCTGATGTTTAATGTTATTCCAGACTTGATCAAAGCTTCCCTTTTCTTGTAATTCCTTGTGATGTCCAAGACAACATAGGAAGTTATACCATTGTTGGTTTCACATTGTCACAGTGAAAATTTCTTAAGTGATTGCTATTATTACTTCGGTCTAAAACATGGCAAAGCTGTATTGGTGTAGGACAGTGCCAGAACTGATTCTTCCTTCTTCTGATGCCATGTCTAACCTAGTTTCCATTCTTCATATTGTCTCAAACATCTATAAATTCACAATGTCATGTGTGCGTGCATTTCCACAGACACTCAGTCCATTGCCAATATCAGTTGTTTTAAAATGACCCAACTAATTGTTTTTTAAAAATTAACATTCCAGTAATGAAGATTTAATAACATTTGGAAAATAAAGATCTGTTGTAGGCATGAATGTGGGATGAAGATATTAGAGTGTGGGTTTTCCTTCATATGGGTCAAAACTGCCCTAAGTAAAACCCTATTGAATTAAAATGAACATAATGATTTTTAAATTTAAATCAGGAAAGAACACTCTTTTTTCTGAGTTAGTGGTCTGGTATGCTTCCAGGAAGTGCTGTGTTGTTGAATTTATAGTCTTTAATGGAAAGTATTAAACCAAAATCCTTGCTGGATTTTGAATATTGCATGACATATTCTGTGGGAGTATGAATATTAAATGTCAGCAGCATCTGGACTCATTATTATTTAGATTTCTATTATGGATTGAATTGGACAAGGTTTACATAGCTTTATATCCTACTGCACTGTGAAGATTCCTAACCATTAAACTAGTGACAAGGTCCACTCACCATGTTACTGCTTCCTTTCTGCTTTAACGCTTTTGCTTCTTGTGTAAAGAGACTGATTATTGTGCGTTGCTTATATAGAAGTAACATCCTCAAAAGCTTCACACAAATAGTGAAGGAGACACATTTTGTTAATATGCAATGCAGATGACGATTCCACAAGAGGGATGTAACTGTTGTTCTTACTCAACAGAAGCACCTTTTAATGTTGCCTAACAACATGCTCTACAAAAAATTTAGCCTAAGATATAGAGGGAAAAAAGCCAGGGTAACAGCAGAAATGTGTCCCTTTTTAAAAAATTGAAATGCATCTTTCTCCTCATTTTCATTTTTAAAGTCACTTTACCTTTGACTGAAATCCTTTGGTAAGTGAGCAAATTCTTGCCGGCTGTTTGCTGTTCCTCCAAATTGGTAGGCATGTTCAGTTGCCTTGGGATTTGTGGGCAAGTGGCACTGAGGCTCTCTTTGCAAGTCCACTTGATACATTTTTTTGAGGACAGATGAAGGCTGTGAAATCTTGTCTTTATCTCTTCCCACCTTCATAGAAAGAGAACCAGAATTTTTAGCTAAGGTTGGACATAATAAAATAACAATATCATTTTTATATGAACTAGTAATATATTGTTTCCCTACCTAAACACCAGGATTGTTTCCAAGTCAAATTTTCCTTGAACAGATCTACTAGAAATGCTGATTTAGGACCGAACAAGGGATAAACAAAATACTTGTGTAGTTAACTTAATTAAAATGAAGTTTTTTTTTCAGTTTTTCATAATTAAATATTTTACTTTTTGCTTTTGGTGATATCAGTTATATTATAGACATAAGAGGATATGCTTGGACTAAAAATTCTGCATGTTGGAGGAAGGTTTTTTCCCCATTTTTATTAATGTGTGCTAATTGTAGCCAGTAGAGAGCTATACAGAAGTAAATGAGAACAGAACAAGCTTTTTGCCTGTAGAATACAGAAGAATTCAAAAAGCTTGTTTCTGAAGTACTGTTTTGAAGAAGCCAGGTATTTTCTTTTAGAGTTCTAGCAAAAGAAAATGATGCAAGTGTAGGCCAGATAGATCCCATCAGGACAATAATTTGCATGGAATATATAAAGGAACAGTATTCTTTCCTTCATATATGTAGCATTGTGACATTAATGCATTTGAGATCCATAATTTGGAGAATTTTGGCAAACTCCAGAGTGATACTGGAACAATTTGTATCAGACCTTTTTATTACGATTTCCTTTGGGTTTTGATGAGTTTTTTCCCTTCTTATGGAGAAGAGCAACGGGAGGAGATTCAACAGGGCATCCATACAAAGATGCCTGAACTTTCTCAGTGTACTTCTGGAAATCTTCCACTTCAACCTCTTGATCCAACCTGTGTTTCAAAAAAGAGATGACAAGAAAAGCTTTTTCCCCCAAGAGTTAGAATTGTCTTCATAAAAGTCTCAGAACTGTACATTTATAGTTTAGATTACATTCATTCTTGGATCATGGATAAAAGTACAGATTGACCAGTCAATGTATGGGTAATGAGGACAGCCTATACTACATCTGCCTGTTTTTTACATGCTAGCATAAACAGAGAGTGTCAGTCTGCAGCATCAAATTCAACTTTAAAAATCTATATAAGAACATTACATAAAGCAATTAAGATCAACATACTCTGGCCATTTTTGCATGACCAAAGTCCTAACTTCCCCACCTTCTGTGAGATGCCTAATGTAATTTGGTTTCAAAGGCAGACCTGAAAGCTGCATAATATAAATGTAAATTACAGCTACACAAATTATTCATTGCACCAGCAGCATTAGCAGGTGCAGTGCTGGAATCTTATTTCATCAAGTTATTCCCATCTTAACAATATTTTAACCTAGCAGATCTGAGCCAACAGATTCCATGGCAAATAAGGTAAGAATCTTATTCACACATGCTGTCTAGCCTCACAAAATGAGACAGGAATTTTTATCGTGGCAATAAATCACTTCTCATGAGCTACTATTCAAGCTGTCAGGCAGGGTAGTGACTGCCTGTTAATGTGTTTGGGAGGATGTTACTCACCTAGTGAAGTAGGCGTTGCTTATGCAGCCAGTGAAGTTGGCTTGCTGTGTTCTGAGGGGAGAGCCACCAAAATAAAACTTATTGATGCTGTCTGGTCTCCTCCCTGCTCTGTCCTTTACTAGGTTCTTCTTGCTCTGTTTCTTGTCATCAATAGTCAGCTCATACCTGCAAAGGCAAAGCATCCCTTTTGCTTTAGCTTTGGAAACTTCAGTGCCAGTGGTTAGACAACTCATTTCGTGCACCCAAAACACTCCAGAAAGTGCACACATCACTCAGTGGTATTGCTCAAAGGCATGAGAGGACCTTTTGCTTTCACCTGTGCAACAAGTAGCAGTGCATTGGCAAAGTTGTGTACAGAGGCCCATGGATTTAATATTTAATCCTGCAGTTAATTGTGAAGTCCAAAATTGAGAGTGAAGAGCGATAAACTGGGGGATTGCTGATGAAGGGATGGAGACATCATTTGGCTCCATAAAACAAGATCCAAGCACATGCTAATTGTTTATGCCCCTTTCCCTTTTTCCTTCTCTTTCATCACAGTGCATTGGTGTTTGGTACAATACAATGCTTTTTACCTAATCTGATTTTGCAACCCACTAATTGTTGCAGAAGTCAGGAATGATTGTTTGGCTTTAATAAGAAACTGAGCATACTAAAGCATCAGACATTGATTTTGTTTTGCAAACTCAGGAAAACATGACAATCCATGGGGTTATTCCTAGGTACCTTTTCACACCTTCAGCTTTTCAAACTGTGATTCCTAGATGTCAGAAGTCATAGGTACAAACCTTCATTTCCATTAGGAAAGTAAGAATGCTTGTATTTCATAGGCAAGATTCTTAAAGAAGGTTGCTTTGATATGTGACCTTCTAAAACAAATTTAACCCTATGAACCATAGTAAAACACCAATAAACCAAAGCTTTCAAGTCTTTCAAGGAGCACAGAGACTTATTCCCTACTGCTGTATTTAGTCACATTTGTGGCTGCCAGTGCTAAAAATATTTTTAACATGTTTCACAGTGTGTATCCCAGATGAATGCTTTATGTGAAGATGCCTCAATTACTTTAGGGTAAAATGGGAATTGTTTAACAAATTAGAAGAATCAATCCTGTTAAAAAATTAATCTCATGCTAGCCTTAAATGATATTAAACTGTTCTCTTACCTGAGAACAAAAAAAGACTAATTCTTCAGAGAAGCTGTAATTTTCATTTTAATAAAAATTCCCATCATCTTGAGTTTAGGCACAAGCTAGCCAGTTTTCAATCACATTTGAAAATCCATCACTTAAAAAAACCACACTGAAGTGTCACTCTAAAAGTGAATGTTAAATGATAATGTGCTTTACAAGAAATAATTGTGTTCTAAAGGTAGGGAATAAAGGATGCTGGACAGCTTTACCTTTCTGGGGTGACAGAAGTAATGATGAAATGGGTTTTTCCATCATTGTAAATTCGGTCTGGTGACTGAATTTTGGTTCCACTTGCATTTAAAACCACAGCACCTCTCTCCATAGAGATGGATAATACATCTGACTGAAATACAGACAAAAGCATCTTCATAAGCAAGTATTACCCAGAAAAATTAACAGTTCTGTGAATTTTCCTGTTGTATTTATTTTTCTTCTGGCTGTTTTCCACATTTGTGCTTAATTTGCAAAAAGATACACTCTGAGAAGCAAACCAAGATATGTTATCGTTAGAATTTATATTCTTGCCATTTTTAAAGCCTGAATTCTGGGAATTCTGCTGCTGATTTTATGTCTCATGTACCTGCCACATGAGCTCCTTCCATGTAGCACAAATGTATGATGTTTACATTTCATTTGTGTTTCTTGTACCCTGATATTGTATTGAGCAGCTGTTACTGCAAGATTCCCACTGTCATAAGACCAAGACATTTTTTTCTTTTTCTAATTCCCTCTGATCCGACCTGTTCAATCACTCAAAATTATCTGAGAGGTAAGATGTGCTATCTGGGTCAGGCAGATGGGATCACTGTGCCACTAGCAGGAATACTCTGTTCCATCAGAGCAAGCACTGCCACTGTGCGCTGGTAGGAATCATTCTGTCTCATTCTGCCAAGTGTTAAATAGCTGAACTTCTGTTTAAGTAGGGCACTTGGCCCCTCGTTGGATTAGAGGTGTTGAGTCAAAAACCCGAAGTGGTGTGCGAGGCCTCATTTATGCAAACGATGCGGGGAACTGACACGGTTACTGATTTCAATTTAAGGTAATACGCCAGGCTGCAACACGTGGAAGTTTAGAAGTGGTTATCGGTGTCACGCAGCCTTCTCTGCTGCACTACTGATGACATTCTGCAAGCACAGCAGAACAGACCAATTGGGGGTGGTTGCAAATGTTCTGTCATCTGAGCTCATGCTCTCTGCAGATGTCAGTCTGAGCCTGCAGGATCTTGGGATGGCTTTGTCTCACACAACATTTTGTGAGTGCAAGTCCATATTTCTACCCTTGTCACACTTCTGAGAGGGTATTTAGAGCAGCCTGGCTTCCCATAGCTGCAAGGAGCCATTCTCAAGTGCAGCTTTCCCCAGTCACACATGGAGGTCTGAGTGCCATCTGGGAATATAGGCAGCCTTCTGACTGATTTCTGTCAGCTCAGCGATGCTCAAAATGCCATGCCACTATAATTCAAAAAACTTTGCTTCTAGGTGATTGTCTGGATGGCAAATGTCGGGTCCTTAATATTATTTGTACTTTGGTAGCACCTGCAGGTCCAAATAGGGATTGCAGTGCTGCTGAGCACAGCAAGATGCTCGGTGCATTTCTGCACTAAGGACTTCAACAAGCACAAATAGATGCATGTTAATTCCAGGCATATGATCCACTTCTCTTCTCAGCATCAAAATAATGTCGAAGCATTACTAGTTTTCATCTGTAGATCAAATGCAAAGTGTAGAAATGTGGTCACCAGTGGATGCTTCTATATTTCAGACTGCTTTCCCTATCATTAAACCATAAAGTGAGAAATTGCATTATTCCCCTGGTATTCTCCTGGGAAAAAATGAAAAGGTAAAATAAACAGTAAAAAAATAGATACTTACTCCTTCAGAATAGTAAAACAACAGCCCACTGGGCTGCAGTGTCCGGAAATTAAAGCCTCCTTCGAATTCATTAAAGAGGGACACTTTTTGGCTTGATGCAATGAAGCTCTCGCCATTGAAGTATGCATTGCGGGACATCTGTGTATTAAATCAAACAAAATAACAAGTACAGCTCAGAAAACATTCCAGTTTCCTATTTTTTCCTATTTCCTAATTTTTTTAACAGTGGCAGCCAGTTCAGTTCTAAAAATCAAATTTTCCTGCGTATCTTACCCTAATTTATATAGACTTTAGCTCACATCATGGGAAAATCTTGAGAAAGTGTAGCAATTTTAGACTAAGTCAAATTATTCCCAGCTTCATGGGATCTTGGCCCCATCTTAAGTCTGCTGATGTTAAAGAGCATGAAAAGTAGAAGCAGAGGGGCTCATGCCTCTCAGAGTCACAGTTCCAACATGTGATACATTACTTTGTGTGCTGTGCTGAGTACTGGGGTAGGGTAGAGGATGTTGGACATGGTGGTCTATAACCCTCTGAGTCTTACAAACAAAACTAGGTCCAATGTAGGACAAATTGCATTTAGCTTCCATGCTGACAGAGGGTGAGGTTGTGTGATGAGTTCTATAAGCAATTCTTCCTCTTCACAGGTTTGCAGCATGGCTTTTGATAGACATGGCCACAGGATGAAGACCCCCAAACACTGTCTGGATTTGCCAGCCTTGCATTGTAATGGACAAATGATGAATGATAGAAAGGACTAGAAGCTAAATGGCAATTTTCTCAGAGCTAATGCTGGTGCAGTTTGTGTGTGTGTCACAGAGGAAGAGCTGATCAGGCTTGAAGGGAGAACTCATTTGAAGGGTGAATATTTTGCTGCCTTTTCCATTTCACACATCTGTATTCGGAGGCATGTAAGGGTGATTCTCCTCCTATCTTTAAGAAAAAATGAATTACATTGGAATATTTCCATTCAGAGTACAGCACATAATTCATTTCAGATTGAGCGTTCACACTGCAATTTCACATATGAGAAAAAATTTAAGTGAAATGCCTTGTGCTATAGTTCAGAGTGAAAATGGGGTATTATGTCAGCAGGCTTAACAGATGCACACAAACCCCCCACCTCTGCCTGTCAATGAGTGCATGGTCATTTCCTTGGTGGAAGACTGTCTTTCCATTGTTTGGAGTAAAACTCAAGCTCCCAGCATGGTCAAAATTTGCTGTTATGTCACAAATGATGTTATTCTTACCAGTGAATCCTCTGGGCACCCATAGCTGATTCCCAATGTTCCTGGTTCTTCCAACAAGTTGAAATCCTTCTTTTGGAACTGGAAACCCTTCATGCAGCCTTTAAAGCCAATGCTTCCTGCCAGATGTGAACTAATGCTGTTGGACAACAATGCCAAACAAGCTGCAGTTAGATGGCCCTTGCCTTTCTGAGCAGGATTTTGTTGCCAAGATGTTCTAAAAGGCCTGGAAGAACTTCAGTAATTTGCCTCACTAGTGCCTAAATCTTAGTAAGACAACTAATGAGCCACATTTTTTTTTTGAAAAGTCAGGATGCACCAATTATAGTAAATATTACGTTTTTATAACTACTTACAGTAAAAAGAAATGTATTTTAATCTCAAATTTTTAGCTTTGAAGAGAAGTTCTGATTTAGGTCTTCCTTTTACTAACAACCTCCATTCTTACCTTTGCAAGCACATGGGTCTCTACTTCTTAAAAAATATACGAACAGAGGTCAGGGAAGTAAGAGTAAGTTCTACTTGCTGATGTGTGGGTTTACGTGATTTTAAATGAGAGCAGTGGGTGGGCTTCCTTTTTATGTCAGATTTGAGGTAGACAGCACAGCAGTGTATCCCAACTGCTCCTATTCATTACTCTCAGTTTTTCAACTCAACACCTTACCAAGATACCACAACATTACAGCACAGGGTGATTATAATTGAATTTATCCTCACAATTCTCAAGGTGCACGAAGAAGTAATTTGTGCAAAATCACAGTGAGTCTGTGACAAGGGCAAGGAAATTACAGGGGAGCTACTGCGTACCAGTGCGGGAGATAACTAGGGAACAAATACACTGAAGGAGAAGATGTGAAATCCAGAGTTTCCACCTGGCTGCCTGGAAACAGTCTGTCCCTTAAGCAAGATGTACCTTAGCAGTGGGATCCTTTTCACCTTATGTGACATGATACTGTTGACCTCTGCTACCTGCACTCGTTGTCTATGAGTTATCTGATTGTAAGGCAGAGGTTGGGAACATGGCAGAATAATCAACAGCTGGAAATGCCCAATTTTTTTCAGTTGTAGAAAAAGACCATCAGGTGAAGTAGTGCAGATGTACATGTACATGCTGAAATACAGTGGGAGGAGTGCTGTAGGGGCTGAATTTACTCCTCAGTGAAATCAGCAGGAAGGCAAAATCAACAGGAAGGCTCCTGTCATCCTTACTGGCATTTGGACCAAAGTGTGGGGTATCAATTTGCCATGATAATCTTTACTCTGATTGACCATGAGGCTGGCTGGATGTGACAAATATGCCTTTCTGTTAAGTGCCACAACATTTTCTAGAAACAGGCTATAGAAGAAAGGCTTTCACTTAAAGAAAGGCCTCTGAGTTGATTTCTTAACTCAGTTAAGAACTAAGTTCCCAGTGCTCCTGCCTACCCTTAGCTTTCTGCTTTAGAATAATATTAGACTACTCTAAGACTAGAACTAGTTTCCCCATGTTGCTGCTGCCCTGCGAAGTCAGTTAAATGCGAGTCTGTCTGCAAAGAGGAATCATCATATCATATCATATCATATAATATCATATCATATCATATCATATCATATCATATCATATCATATCAGTAGTAGATAGTAGTAGCAGTAGAGAGAGAGTAGTAAATCGTCAGTAGGATACTAACTTATGCTCCTGATGAAAATAGAACCACATTTGGTTCTATTCATCGTCATATTTGGCCCGTACTTTTTGCTGTCTACTCTTGTCATAGCTGAGTACAATATCAGAGACAAGCTCTGCTTAAATAATTTCTGTATATGTTTTTTAACATTATAACTGATAATATTTTTACAACACCTGTGGTCTTTTTTTTCTGATACAGTTTGTTAATTGAGATGTTATTTTCCCTGCTTTGACAGTACCTTCCAGGTGTTTTTCAGAATAACCACAATCTGCTCGGAAAACTGCAGGCATAATTCATGTGATTTATCTTCTATCCTGTATTTGTGAACAAGTCTCATCTGCCATTGAGCTGCTCAGTTGCCTAGATTTCTAGGTCCTTCTGGGCTTTTTCACTGTTCTTTAGGCTTGATTAGCAAAAGTAATTTTCACCATGCTTCTGTACTTTCTTTCTAGATCATTAATATATTTAATACCAATATATTTAATACCAACCCTGAGAGAGATCCTTTGAGCATGTGCTGCAGACTTTTTATACTGTGAAAATTGAAAAATTACTATGTCCTATTTTCTCTTTCTACTTTCTAATCCACTGCAGCCTTTTCTCTCTCCACTCTGCTAGCTTTCTTAATAGTCCCTTATGAAAGCCCTTTGTAAAGAATTATTTGAAAGGACAGGTAAGTTATACTCTGTTTCTCCCTTGCCCACCACTTTCCTTGCAGGTTCAAAGAATTATGTGGGATTGAAAGGCATAAATTTTCTTTACATGAAGTCTGTCACTATCTTAAAAGACTAAAGATTAAGTGTTTTGTATCTCAGATGTTATTTTTCAGGTCAACACTTTCTTCTGACAACAAAACAAAGAACAAAATTCACCACTAAGTGCTGCTTTTTTTTTTTTTTTTTTTTTTTTTTTTTTTTTTTTTTTAGCATGGAGGGTATTCCTATTAGCAGTTGTGACACTTGAAACAGCAGCTGGAGCCCTTCTGAAAATTCTGGCCTTGTTGTCTCACCCTGGGAATGAATACTGCCTATCAGAAGAGCCTACTCTTCTCCAAGTAGCCAGTCTGCTCTCAGAGCATGACCCTGGGGTCTGGCAGATTCCTAGGGCAGGAAATGAGAGTTACACAGTCTACTGAGATTGAACTGAGCTTCTGTCAAATGGTACAATGGGAAAATAAGACCTTTTCTTTTCTTCCCACGCCTCCACAGAGCCAGCTGACTTAGATTCAAAGAGAACCTGAGATGAATCAGAACTGAAATGCTTAGTGGGAAAAAGATCATCTTCAGATTTGAAAAGGAGATTGGTAGAGGGTCTTGGTCACTTTTTGCAGAGCAAGGAGCAATACCAATTTTATATGTTAATATGTTCTTTGAAAATGCCTTTTTGTTTCTGTTACCCTCACTAAAACTTGAGTAAGTTTTGAGTAGAATTCAACTGTGCTGGATTAAACCTAGTCTTCAGTACTTAAGAGCTCTGACACTTAGATACTTAGAAGAGTGTCTGAAGGATAGTTTTATATAAGGTTAATGACAAAGAAATTGCTTTATTGTTACCCCTTAAGGACAGGCCATACAACTTAACTTACATATGGTGACTAATTGAAAATACTGATTGAATCCCATTTATAAACCAACCTGGAGTGCAAGATCTCAGCAGGTGCTCCTCCAATATAAATATCTGTGAATGGCATTGCTGTTCTTTCATTATCCACACTTTTTATATGTCTTCTGTCTACTACCAAGATCATCTTCTTGGAATTGTGATATATAATTGAAATCTGAAAAGAAAAGCATATGCTTAAAAATGTCATCTTTTGTAAGCTGTTATGGTGATCTTGCAGAATTGACAGCATCTTTATACCTTTTGTTTGAAAAGTTCCTCACATTTAACAGAGAATTTGTTTGTAAATTGGGAGAAACTGACTAGTAAGAAGTTTTTTTTGATGTCACTATTTTTCTGATGTCTGAATCCTCAGGATATTTCAATTAAGAATAAAGAAAATGATAGTACTCATATCAAATTCTGCACTGTGGCAAACAGATAAGCTCTGTAAACTTCAGAATGCTTTCTTGATTTATCCAAAAATTAGGGCGTACTATAAAAAAACTTATTATCAAAGCATAAAAGTTTAATTGTTCTGTGCTTAAACAGGAACAGATCTATAGCTGTAGTTTTGGTCACAAATCAGACTTTGAATTGAGATCAAGTAAAAGGCAGGAGAAACAACACACTATGAGGAGGCTTTACTGCTATCACGGTTGTATTGGATTACAGCAAATTCCCTGAAAGTAAATACAAGTAGATATTTTACATCTGCCAATGTCCCTAAAATACTGTGCATATATAAAAGGTTGCTACCAACCCAACCATCTTTTCAAATGAAATGGAAAATGCCATAATTCTTGTAATGCAATGCATAACAACTAAGGTAGTCAAGTTAGCATAATGACATGGTTTTACTTGAGGAAAGTTTTATATTTGATATAGAGAATTGTTGTTGATACAATTTCATATGGAATTAATAAAACTTTCTCCCATGTGAATGGTCCTGTCCTTGGCTGGTAATACACACAAGTCTACAAGCACTGATTTATGTGGAGGCAGGGACAGTCTTCCCTTTCCTCTGCTTGGCAGTGGTGGGTCTTGCATGCACTCTATTCTCCTGCCTGTTCTACCATATCCCCACCTGCACCCTCATCCTTTTGTGCCTTTCATGGGCATTGGAGCAATTATTTCTGCTTGGAGCTTCTGGGATGGTTGGTCAAATGGCTGTGATAGTAACCACATCTGTACCTCATGAAATTTAGCATCATTAATCCTAGCCTTCTTCATGGAGTCCTCGAGAAGCACGGGGCCGCTGCTGAAACCAAAGTCATAGCGGAGGTACAAGAAACCATTGTGCATCTCCAGGCTGAAGAACATGCTCTGCGTAAAACAGAACAGCAGTCAGAAAAAGACCATGTGGCAGCAGTTAAACAAAGTTAATAAACAGAGTTATGAGACTGACATGGGAAAAGCATGCTAGGAATAAACTTTCATTTGCAAAATTGTAACACAGTTTCTATACTTTTATATTTATAATTTATGTGTATATACGCACATGCACACATAATTGTTTTATAAGTGGCACTTTTTGGAAGACTTGGTGAGCTGTTTCCTAATAGAAATAGTATTTGGTAGCACTAAATGAAAAATATTGTACTGGTAAAAAAGATGTTGTGCTAAAATGGCTGCATCTGCATTAGCAGCTTCTGTCACAAGGTCTGTAATCACTCAGGATTTTGTCTTTTCACAATCCTGATCAGCACTGATGTATTTACTGAAATGACAGCAGTAGCTAGAGAGTATTTATTATGTATTTGGTTTCTAGAATTCCTGACTGTTCCTACTTTATGATTTGGTTTCTGTTCTGTGGCTGGGTAACCTAAATTTTATAAACAGGATCTGTACTTTAGAATATCTTTAGGAAGTGCTTGAAGTGAAGATCTGTGCCCTAGAATTAGTCTTGTTCCACAACTGAACATAAAGAAACAGAAAGAAAAGTTTACAGCAAATGTGCATCTGGGTTAATGCTTTCAATGTTAATGTTTTGTCTTCTCTCCTGGTGTTCATGCCTAATGGAAGCATGGGAACAATAATTCTCAAAACACTACTGCAGGCCAAGAACTGCTGTCTTTGACATAAATGAGCCCATCTTCAGAAGTCACTACTTCAAGAAGTAAGAGTAGGTTTCAATCTAGGAATTTTAAATGAAACTGCAGCTTGGGTTCGTTCTGAACAGCATAAACTTGAAAATGAAACAAGGATTTCATTCAGAATATTCATGAGCTGTCTTTGCAGAATTGAATAATGGACCAGCTTACACAGACTTTCTAAAAGTGCTTGTGAGCAGGCATGGTCTCCCACAGCTGATATCCAACTTGATTGCAGTTTCCACTGACAAACATAAAGTGTGTACGTCTCCAAGAAACCTCTAGGTGCTTTTGCTTGGAAGATAAATATGTGCTCTACAATAAAGACTCTTAAACTTTTAACAGCAGGTGCTTAGTCAAAACCTCCTAAGAATGAAGGTTAGTGGTAGCATGCTACGCTGCAAATTGCTTCCCACAATGCCCCTCTGGAAGTTACTCTAAAGGCAAACACTGGAGAGTAGCTCCTCTAATAAGACTGGATATTTTTTTCCTTCTAAATGCTTAAAACAGTGTTACATGTAGGTGTCTACACAGGCATCTGTCTGTGGACTGCATCTGCATAGTAAAATGTTTCCTGTTTCTAGGTTGTAATCCACATAGAACTTGTGAGCTTGATGTGGAAATATCTATCGACCAAAAAAAAAAAAAAATTCTCGTTTGTCTTCAGAGGATATTTTCATGTCTTCAAACTCTTACAGAGATTGCATCACTCTCACACTTCAGAAATGCTCCTGACATTTGGATCGAGCCTTTTTATTTCAACTGCTTTTTATTTTCAGTAACTTAAATATTTAACTGTAGTACACCCTGAGGCACATTTATAAAGTGGCAGCTACCACAAAGTGGCTTCTTTTTGGGAGTTACTTCACAGAAATTTCCTATAGCTTTGATTAAGCATTCACATTTAAATAAAGGTGCAACAGCTGGGCTTAACTGAAGTCCCTCTCAAAGTATTATGACAGGGATATGACCCGTTTGAAGTCCTGACTGTCTCTGGATAAAAGCAGAGTCCAGCTCAGGGCCTTGGCTTCCTGAAGCCTTTGCAGAGCATGTTCCAGTTCCCTCCTAATATATACATGCACCAGACAAGCACAAAGTATTTCCTCTTCCCAGGAGTTAAATGTGAGGACATAAACATTTTGGATTTTCCAAGGTGTTTTAGGGACTGAGGAGCTTGTGGTGCTAATGGACAAAGAGAACCAGCAGGACTTGGTACTCACCCCATTAATCATCAGCAGGATCAATCCACTGTCTGTAGGCGTTCGAACTTCGATATCAAATCGAGTCACCTGGCTGAATTTTCCCCTTCTCTCAATGTTTCTGGCCAAGGCATAGCCAGAGCCATCAAAGAAATAGCTCACAGCCCGGCTCTGAGTGAAAGCCAACTTATCTCTATAGAAAAACAAGCAGAGAAGGATGAGTTGGTAAGCACCCATTTTAATTTAGGGGAATTTAAATGCCTTTACATACTTTATTGAAACAATTGTTCTGAACTTCTGCTTCTGCCTGCAAATGGGGAGACTGAGGACTTCATTTCAAATCTTTTCCTGGGAATTTTTTTTCCTGAGAAATAGTATGTAGCTTTGAAGGTACATCTAACTCTTTCATCATTACATCATGTTTTTAACCTGTGCTATGTGTAGAGCACAGGAAAATTCTTTGCTTGTCCTTGTAAAATGATAGACCCACAGCACTTCTTCTTTATAAGGATACACAGATATTTTTACTAAGAGCTTTCCCAGTTTGTGCAAAAATCTGAATTCTCCAAGAAGTTTAGCTGAGCATGGACTCTGGTATGCTCTGTTCTGGAGAGCAGCAACTAGTGTTTCCTGTGGGAATGGTGTGGAAATTTTCTCTCTCCCAACACTTGCTGCATCTCTTCCCAGTGCATGCTGCAAACTGCTGTCCTGTTCTTTCCAGGGAGAGGTTCCACTGTTGCTGGCTGCTGTGTGAGCAAAATTCCTGCTGTGTCTGTGCTAAATGAAGGCTGCAGTGGATGTTCGCTTCCACTTTAGGAGCTGCAGTTCCCAGTTTGTGAATGGCTTTTCCAATAAATATCTGTTGTGGCTTTAAGTATATGGCAGAAAGAAAGTTCTGTATAAGCTTTCCTAGCTGGGGGTAGGACTACACTCAAGGTTATCAGGCCCACTAGACCTGACTGGCTGTGGCTGTATTTATCACTTGGAGCAACATGATTTGAGTCAGGAGCATCCCTGTCCTAAACAAGCCGTGGGGCAAGGAGGGAGCCTGGAACAAACCACAGCTAATGCAGCAGTTTCCTTTATGAAGGCATGAACAAGATTGTGAGACAGCTAGAGGAGACAGCAGAAAAATAATAGAATTTCTCATGTGAAAAGGGACTCATAAGGAACCCAACTTCCAAATATAAATATAAATATAAATATAAATATAAATATAAATATAAATATAAATATAAATATAAAAGTGTATACATATAAATGTGTATATATATAAATTAAATTTGTCAATGCAATTAGAAGCTAAAAGCAACCAAGTTCCTTCTGGGACAACTCAATCCCGCCTTCACTTTTTTAATCTAAAGCAGGAATGAGCCATCCGGACCGGCACTTGCAACAGAGGGAGCCGCAGAGTGAGGCTGGGACTGTCCCCTACCTGGCACAAGGTGGCGATGTGGTGGTGTCGATGTTATAGATGTGCTTGAAGTTGTACAGGCTGATCACATCATCGTTCAGGGTAGCCAGTTCCAGGCAGCCGATGAAGCCAGGGAGGTTTAGGCTGGGAGGGAGCTGTGCAGAGGACGAGGAAGAGTTAAAAGGAGAAAGGTCGTGCTCTTTAGTTGAGTGTTGTGAGAGCATTTGTGTCTGACATCAGTTTTGTCCCTGTGCAATTTGTATTTTCAAAAGAAAAGGTTGATACTGCTGTGAATAGTCTTCACAGTCCTTACTATGATACGGCCTTTGGGCTGAAAGTAAAAAGGGAGCACATAAATGGTCCCACAGTGAGAGAATTTGGCCAGGTAAGGCATCTGCAAACAAAAACTTCTTTTGCACTTTTGATGGGAGCATGCTTGGAAACAGGGAAAAGTCTAAGATTTGGCTAATAACAGGGCTTACTCAATGTATTTGAATAACTCAGTAGATATTTCATATCTAATGCATAGACATCCTTCACAGCCAGAAAAATAACTCCATACCATAATTATAGAGAGAGAAATGAGAGAGCTCTTTAAACCCAGGAGACTGGGATTCAAAATCTGTGCCAGTGGGTAATCCTCAGTAGGTATTATTTCGAACAGCTAGCAGGAGGTAGAAACTTTTTCTTTTAAAAAAGGTCACTGCAAATGGAATTTAAACAGCCACACTGGTGAGGGGGAAAAATACAGAAGAATAAAGCTAACAGACTTAGACCATTCTTTTTATATTAAAATATTTTGCCTTGTGGAACAGGTGTGATAATAATAACGCTTCATGTACTTCAGAGTTTGATCACAGTGAGTAGCTTTTCTTCATCTTCTCATTATTTCCATTTTTTATTATACAATAGTAAGGGTAATAGAGCAATACAGAATATAAGTAGCTGTAAAAGAAAATTGTATTCCTATCTGCAGCACAGATTCATTTGGTAAAAGATCATGTTTCCTTTTTTTCCTTTGTTTCTTCTATTCTTTGAAACTGTGTTAAGCATGGGAATTCTAGTGGTTGAGTGGTGCATTTCATATTTGCAAAGTATGTAACAGGGAAGCAAGAAGCTTTTAACAAATAAAAAGGTGAGGTGTCCTTTTCTAAGGGGAAAGTGACCCATATGCCCATCAAATATACCATGAATCCTTTTCTTCCTATCTCCCTTTCCACTTTCCTTCACTCTTCCCTTTTCTTTTTCCTCTGCTCTGGAACAGACCTGGAGGGTTCATTTGGTGGATGACTTTTTGTATGTGCGTGTGTGTATGAAACTGTTAGTCTTCATTCCTATTCCCAGGCAGTTTGCACCCAGTGCTCAGTAATCCAAAATTCCTGCCATGGCATATATCTAGTAGTCATAACAATATCAAGTTCAGGAATGCGTAAGTGTATTGAGTTACTCTTTTTTAGGAGAGCTGCTTGTGGATCGATATTTGGATCTTTTCAGCGTCTGCTACAATTCGCTTAAGAAATTTAGGATTCTCTAAAGTCTTTCTGGGTGTGTTTTTTTCAGCCATGCAATTTTCACAGCCAAGATAATTCGCAGCACTTTTTAAATCCCAAAAGAGGAACTGGTATGTTCACACAAGCAGGTAAGTGAGGTGCTAATTCATGCTGACTGTTAGGAGCACTATTAGGAACTGGACTGAAGCTACTGTCTCACACAGACCTCAGACATATTTTGCACAGGCAACTTTTAATGCTGTTATAAGTCTGGATTTAAACCAGTGATAATTTAAACTCAAACAAATGACTATATTGTTACTTTCCCACAAGATCCATTAACAATACATTACTTTTCATTTTTGTGACAGTTGTAAAAGAGAAATTCTAAGTACCAAGAACTCATTAGCATTGAAAAATAGTGGTGGTCTGCATGTTAAATTGGACTAATAGGTCTTTGTTTATGCATGATATTTAACAGATTTCCTTTTAGTACTTTTCAGGAAACCTGAACAGCAGCTCACAGAAATCTGATCATCTTACTTGTATGACATAAAATGTTAGATAAAACTTTTTCACCATGGCTAAAAGATGGAGTCCTAAGATGATAAATGACTAAATAAGGAGTTTTATTTTATGTACCATTTCTGTGTTTAAATGAAGTCCAGCAAGATTAGTTTGCACTATTTCTGAATAGAGAATATGTATCTGACCAACCTTGAAGCCTGGAGGCACTCCACCAACATAGAAAACAGCACTTTCAGGTTCCAAATTAAGAAGGGTGCCAGGACCAAGAACCTCTCCCTTTTTGATGAATTTTTCTTCAGCTGTGCTGCTAAGACTGGGCACAGTTAAAAACATTTTACCGTGTCTTCCGATCCTACAGAAAAGAATTATAGGAGAAGAGAATTTCATGTTGGCCAAACTTATAAAAGAACAAACAAGCCTCCAACTCCAGGAAGGGTTTCATTTCCTTAGAGAAGACTCGTAATCAGGAGGTAAAAAAGGGAGGGACCACGTATACTATCCTTTCTTCTCTGTGGCCTCTTGGGTCTTGGTTCTTCAAAAGCAGGAAGAATTTCCATTTATTTCAGTGGGAGTAGAACCAGGCACTGAAAATTCCTGATGGGCAATCCTGACACAGCCTTTTCTGCTTGATTTCTCCTATTAACTGTTTGATTTTGGGGAAATACATGTTATCACCGTACCTCTCAATTTTGATGATGCTGAAGTAAGAAGGCCAGGTGCTGACTGGCTTGGCATCCAGAGGTATCTCCACATCTTGGCCCCCCAGATTATAAATGTACACAAGGTTGTCATTTTTAATTGCAAGACCAATGTAATGCTTTGCCTAAAACACCAATGGAGAGGGACGTTAGAGATACAACATTGAAAGAGATTTAGTGCAGGACATAAGTAAAAGGTAATCTTTGATAAACTGAATGACACCTTTAAATATTACTGAAAGCTATCTAAATAGAAACAAAACCTTAATTCTTTAATTGGTTGCTTTCACCACACAAACCTGCTCAGAAAAAAAGTCTCTGATATTTTACTTCATATCCATTTCAACTGAGGTGAGTTCAAGGTCATGAGATCTCTGCTGACCATGAATTAGTCATGATCAATGGGAAGCTGTTCGTCATTATTTAGTGTGCAGCGCCATGTGCGGAAATAGTCTGAAGCCTAAGTATTATACTGCAATTAAATATTCTGCCAAGAGGCATTTCACTTGATTTATATTCAGTACACATTCTTTTTAGGAAAGCTTAAAAATGAAAGCCTGCCTCTTTACCTTCCCAAGTAATAGATTGCCAGAATGATACCTGGCTTGTGAGTTGTGATTTTTTTCTTTTCAGAACCACATTTTAAAGAACAGGTATTTCAAAGTAGCGATCAAGAGTGTACGGTGTGTACAACAGCAGCACAAGCCACAGATAAAGAAGCCTGCTTATCTTGTGGGCCTGTGACCTCAGAGATTCGGAACTGACACTGTCAGCAGCAAAAACTGATTAAAGCATATCTCACAGAAGTCAGGCAGGTGACATTAACTGCTTCAGAGCACCCTGGTATTGGCAGGGGAGATAGCAAGTGGGGCTCACAGCAGTGACAATCTAAGCAGTACACTGCCAGGCAGTCTAATTTGCTTTTTATAGAGAATCCTTCATTGTTTGGGTGACAAGTCTCAAGGATAGGGGTCTCACAAACCCTTGCTCTTTGCTTATCACAAAATCAATGATGGTCATAGAGTAGACCTCTAATTTTGAAACATGAAAAAACAGTGGGAGGAAAAACTGAAGGCAAATAAATTTGAAACCAATTTAAATTTTTTAAAATATATGCATAAAAGTTAACTGGGTTATTCTCTTACATTTTTGTTTCCAAGGTATAAAATGAATCTGTCCGGAGAGGCTGCCAGTTGTGGGTTGTCTTTGGGAAGCTTTATGTACAAGCTCATGGAAGTGAAAGATTTCAGTTCTTCCACGTTGATCTTTGGATTGACTTCAACAGCTGATTGTCCTTCAAACATCATGGAAACTTGGACCTGAAGTTGCAAATGTGCAAAGTGAGACACATGCTGTTGCCTGGGGTCATTACTTAAGGTAAGTGTGTAACAATGCTGAGCCAGCAGCAAGAGTGCTGCGAGAGTGGAATTGGCATTTATATTTTGGCATGGGAAATTGTATGTTTGCAACAATCTTTTCTGGAAGACACTGTAAAGAATATGGAGGAAGTTATTTTAAATTTAATTGAAGATCCTAATGAACTCTGCTTAAGCATATTCATAAAGTAAATTACATTTTGGTGGGAGATAGATGTCTGCATAGTTGAATCATTATTATGTATTATGGCACATAATTAAATTCTTACACAGCCATAAAACTTCTGCCCATATTTTTTTTTTTTTTTGCTTTGGGAGTAGTATGACTATTTCGTGTTCATGAGTGATCCTGTTACATTATTGAATCTACAGTGATATTTATGAGATGCTAATAAAATTGTAAAACTGTTCATTTTAGTTCAAAATTCTTTCAACTGAAGTAATGTTTTCAAGTTTGAGCACAGTATACCTGAATCACAAAACACATTTTAAAGAACAGTCAAACTGATTTTTCCAAGTTATATTCCAGCACTGTGAACATACAATAACGTACAGAATTTTTTATCTCTCTGAATCAATTCAAATATACTTGACCTTGGTTTTCTTGTTGGAGAAAAAACCCTCATTATTTATGTATGGTAATGAAAGTGGTTTTTCCTCTATTAAATATGTGTGAGCCAAGGATTCTCTTACCCTGCAGAAAATTAATTCAAAAGAAAGAAAGAAAAAAAAACCACACAAATGCTGTCATCTCAGAAAAGCCTTCATTAAATTGCTGTAATTATTACTCACGGTAATTAGCTTTGTAGGTAATTTGCCTACAAATTGTAGGTTATTAGGTATTGTTGTTCTGGCCATCTTATGCATTGTGCCCAAATCTTTATTGTGAAGTTGCTATTGCAGTAACAATAGCCTACCATTAATACTATGATAATAATGTTAAATGCTTGCAAATAGTAACTGTGAAGATTTTAGTGACAACCAATGTGCTTTTTTCATCCAGTTTTGGGGAGGTGACAATGTCCAGGTTTGGGCTTCTCGCATAGCCCAAGAAAATGGAGGTTATAATATGATGTGATTATCAGCACTACACTAGTGCTAATGGCTTTGGGACCAATAGTCCCAAAAATCCAGAAGTTTACCTTGCTTGCTACACTCCTGGTTTGAGCAATTAACTCTCTGATGCGCTGAATGCTGGAAGAAATGTTGTTTGCTGGTGCCTTCTGTTCTACTCTGCGCAGTTTGTCCAGGAGTTGAGGGAAAACTTCTGAAAATTTCTTCACTGCAGTTAGAAAAGAAGATACAGCTTTTTTTATCTTTCCTCTTTGAAAGACTGATTTTTCATCAAGAATATTCTACCCTATCCTCTTAGGTTAGCTCACGCATCTCCTTCTGCTTTCTGACCAAGTTGTAACTATAATGTGTGAGATGCAGTGATTTCAGAAAGGGTGTTAGTGATTTCTAAGAATTTAGTATTGCTAAAGTTTTTGGAAATTAGCTTGCACAAAGGACACTATGTTGTCTTAGGACTCAGGTAATACTATGGTGTGTTACTTCTGTAATACTTTCCTCAAGGAACTCTGTAAACATTAATAGTTTTAACCTTTTAATCTTCCTTCAAGACAAATGAATGTTAAAGCCTAATTTTACAGCTATGGCAACTGGAGCAGAAGGATTTGTTCAGCATCTCACTGGGTATCTGTGGCTGACCTGGGAACTGCACCTATGAGTTATGGTTCATGAGCTCCTCAAATTCACTGTAGGGGAGATGTATAGGCTGTTTTCCTCAGCTATCAGCTATGTGTGTCTCCCAGAGGTCATCACCCAGATAGCAGCAGTGGCTGCACAGGAGATGTGTGGCTCACAGTCCACTCCCACGACAGAAACACTGCCAGTTTCTTGCTGTGGTGGCAGGACTGTGGTGTACAACAATAGAAGGCCTCAGATGATGATGATGATGATGATGATGATGATGATGATGATGCATGTGCACCTAAACTGTGCTTAGTACCTGCCCCAGACCTTGTGATTGGTAACCCAAATTAGCTTTCCTACCTGCATCTGCCAAGAGTCATGAATTACAGCCCTGGACTTTTGGTCTTTCACTGCTGTGACAGACATGTACTGGTGGTACATGTGCAAGTATCATCATTATCAAAGGGAAATGCAGGGGCTCTGTCATGTGCAAAGTGAGAGAAGTCCTTTCCCAGGAAGACAAGCAGAAAAATTATCAAGAAGGAAAAATAACTACCCTTAATTATAATCCAATTTCATCACATCAGATTCTAATGACATGCTGCCCTTTGAAGGATATTTACACATCACATCATTTTTCATCTTTAATTAAATTTAGGTAGAAGTAGCTGAGTATAATGAAATGTGATTTTAGCTGCAAGCTACGTGCATACAAGAAAGATCCAGCATTCAGAGTTAATGTTAATGACATAGATTCACTGTAAAGGTTAAGACCAGATTTGTAGGGTTTAAAGTTATATTTTAGGGGTTGCCAACTTACATCCACTTGCTCTTGTGTTCTTCCTGTCCTATTTTTACCTTTGTCTGAGACTCAGAGGAGGGCCTGTGTTGGAAGGGACTTTAAGAAGACCTGGTTCCGACCCCCCTGCTATGGGCAGGCATACCTTGCACTTGACCACATAGCTGAGAGACCCAACACAATCAACCATGAACATTCCTGAATGAAGAGAGGCAGGTAAAGGGGTAATCATCAGATATAGGAGACTGCATAAAACACAGGAGAGGAGAAGACTCCAATCACTTTTATATGCTTCCAGTCTGCATTGAATAAGCCTCAGCCTCACTCATATCAACCCAAGTATGAGAAGACTCCATGGAATCCTACAAGTCTGCTTGTATTTGGACAGAGTGAAATATCTGTATTTGCCAGTCCTGTCCTGTCTCTGCCTGGCTGTTTTCATTTGTGTTTTACTTTCCAGTTTGAGTCTAGGAGTGGGCCATATAAACTTTTGACCGTCCAGTTTTTCCCATTTAGCCCTGAAAAGCCTTATATAGTGGGAGTTAGTAGTCAGCTGTTCTATACAAAGCTTACTGTGCATTAAAATATCATTATTTTAATGAATCTTCAAAGAATTACAGTGAATTTTGGATAAAATGGTGATGCCAGAATGTGTTAAATCTTCTACTTAAAAAACTCCAACAAAACCCAAATCAACTTATAGGAAGTTTTCTTTACCTTTTCCCATTTTTAAGGCAAAAATACACAGTCTCAGAAAATGATTTAGCAAATTGCAGCCATTTAAAAAAAATAACCAAACAAAAATATCTGCAATTGAATTGGAATTGTGTTTGATTCAGATTCAACTTGGCTTTTGTGTTTGAAATTTGATGTATCAAACTTGAAATGCTACTATAACATGAAAACACAAAACGAACATCTATAACTACTAGAACTATTGTGAAGTCTCAATATAAATCTCTTCCTCTTGGTCTTTATAATGGCTTTCTTCAAAACACAAGAACAGAGATTTTGATTTTTGTCTTTGGGATGAAGATGAGAGTGGAAAAGAAAACTAGCCCTACCCAGTGATGAAATATAAAAAAGAATAGAAGGGAAATTGTCAAGGAGGAAATACTCTGACTGTAACCTTCCAGACACTTTCCTTTTTCACATTTTCCTTCCCAAACACTTCCTTCCCTTCCTATCTGCCACCCTCTCTGCTGAAGCCCACCAGCTCCCTGCACAATGGCAGTATGTACTATTCTCAGACAAACTGCACAGCCAAGACATGCTCTCATCCTTCCAAGCACCAAATGCAAGCTTTATTCAAGACCAGTGCAGATATGCCAGCTTGGAGGCTTCAGTTGCTCTGGTAATGTTATTGGCATGAAGATCAGGTGTTTTGGTGTGCCCAGGCACCTGTCTGAACATTTGTTGTGACTTTCCTTTGGATTTTGATGGACATTCCTCCTGTCAGATCAGCCTCTCCCGGGCTGATCTGGGAAGGCTCTACCATGCCTGGCATGTCTACATCTGTCTTCCTGGGCTGTGAATCACAGTCATATCTGTCTGGAGCACTGCCTGTGCCAGCCTCCTGTGTAGCACTGATCTCTCTTCTCAGCTACTTCCACCTGATGTTTCTGGAAAAAAACACCTCACCATACCTTTAAACAAACAAATAAAATGCCTTCAGAACAAAAATGCCATGGAGAAGCTTCCTCCACAAATGTACTAGAGCACACTTTGCTGTAGGTTGCATATTAGCATCTCTCCAACTGTTAGTTTGTGATCAGCAGGTGCTCCAGGAGCTTGGATATAAACAAGCATTTTCAAGGTGACTACCTGCAAACCCATCATCACAGAGAAGACATTTTTTCCAGGCACATCACACAGGAGCTGTTCTTGTTCCTTTTTGGGAACATAACCAAGGGACAGCTGGGTCATTTTAACTTTGTTCACTCTTACAGAGCATGTCAAATGCTGCTGGAAATATTTCCTCAGGTACAAGAGCTAGTATGAGCAGAGTTTTTTGAATCCTGAATGTCTGCTGGCATTTTGAGCAAGAAGAGGCAAATGCAGTCTGTGTTGCTGCTCTACCTACTAAGCTGTCAAAGGAAAATGTTAAATGTAAATCAAGTGTAAAGGTGACTAAACCCAGAAACCTTCATGTGTAAGCTACAGCACACTGTTTCTCTTAGATGTTTTTCATCATACCATTCCCTCCTGGGAGGCTAATCATATCCACATTTGCATTACAGTAATTTCACGACTATAAGGCGCACCCTTTTGACTAAAATTTTCACCCAAACCCGGAAGTGCGCCTTATAGTCCGGTGCGCCTTATATATGGGCAAAAGTTAGGAAATTTGCCAACCTGGAAGTGTGAGCCGCGAGCCGTGGGGGGAGCCAGCAGGGCCACGGTTGCCAGGTGGAGGCGGGGCCGTGGTTGCCGGATGCAGGGGGCCCGGGGGCGCATGGCGCCCATCCTGCCTGGTACAGGCGGGCCCGGGGGCACGTGACGCCCTGGCAGGCATGCCCTGGCCCCAGGGAGGTGGGACCGAGGAGCGCTGGGCATGCCCCGGCCCTGGGGAGGCGGGGCTGAGCAGCGGTGGGCATATCCCGGCCTCGCCGGGTACAGGCAAGCCCGGGGGCCCATGGCTGCCAGGTTGAGGCGGGGCCTCGGCCAGCAACCACGCGGAGGGAGCTGGGGACGGATCCTCGCCGCAAAGAAAAGTGCGCCTTATAGTCCGGTGCGCCTTATGGTCATGAAATTACTGTATTTTACATGGTAATTAGAGCCCATAGTCTAAACTGTGTTCTGTGGTGATCAAAAACGTTTTAAAGCAATGCAATCCAATAAAAGTGCTGTTATATTAACTACAATCTTATGCAGCTCTGTGCAGTGACTAGCAGTGAACTTACCCATTCCCAGAGGTGAAAAGCTCAGAGAAATCTGAGTTTCCTCCAGTTCTGGAGCCAGAAATTGGGATATTGAATAGCACTGAATTTCTTCTTGTGAAGGGAACCACTTCTATACCAGTTCTTGGGAGGACTCACTTAACCAAGAATACTAGGCATAAGGGTCTTATTGATCATGGAATTCTGAAAATAACATAACTCTTGGGATTCCCCAGCTGAGAGGGAAGACTGTGACTTTGGAACACTAGAAACAATGTTGGGTTTGGTGTTCATAGCACCATTTGCAGAAAAATGACACTTGAGCTGCAAACTTCCTGACAGAAGGAGAAGGGATTTAGGGCAGTAGGTTTGAGATTCAGACTTTCTGGAGACAGAGTCAATGAAATTATGGACTTTCTCTGGGACACTTTTGGGAGGCAAGACATCACTGAACAAGTCTGCAGGTGATGGAATCCTCAAACTTGTGAAGGAAATTATGTGTTCTGGATTTCCAACCTCCCCAGCCATAAATATCCTAGGATAAGTGAGCCTCCTGGGAAGAGTCAAGAATACATGTAGCAATAAATAGTGGTGCTGTAATCAGGTTTTTATTCAAAATATTTTCATTTCTAGATTGATTATTTTCTTCCCCAATTGTTCTTTTCCTTCTTTCTACAATCACTTCATTTCAGCTTCATCTTCACATCTTTTTCTGCTCTTGCCTATCATCTTCATTTCAGTTTTTTTAGTCTGCCTTAGCTTTTCTTTTTGTCTCTTTATTTGCCTTAAATTTTTCATAAGTTTTCCAATGTTTCCAGTGTTTCCAATAATAAAAGTGGAATTAATATGATGTTTACAAGCTTCTCCAGAAATCACCCTGCTTAAATATTTTATTTCCTCCTTTATCCTCTTTGATCCCTTTGTTTAGACTACAAGCTCATCAAGTGAGGGACCATTTCTTCTCCATGTTTGCACTCCTGAGGACAAAAGGGCTCTGTTTTCAAATGCCTCTCAGTGGTAAAAAACAAACAAACAAAAAATCCTAAATCACCAACTATAATAGTGAGAAGTGTTTAAACAAGCTGTTTACCATTCAGTGTGACCTTGGTACCCTGAAAAAAATGAATTAGAAGTCAGTGAGTCTTCAGCACTTAAGTCTTCAAATAATTTTTGGAAGTCCCTGAGTGTTCTTAAAATATAGTGAAGACCTGGACAACTGCTAACTTTCAAAAATTTTCATGGAGAGAAAATGTTAGATGATTACATGCTATGAATATGCAATGTAAACAATTCATGCAACATGTTATTGTGACAACTCCCTGATTTTTTAACACTGAGGAATGGCAAATTTCAGGTCACCATACCTGCATCCCCAGCTGAATGTACAGCACTGTCATATGCCTCTGAATTGTGCTGGAAGTCTTGCAGGTTTTGGGACCACAACCTCACGTTCTCATCCATGGGGGTGGTAGCCTGTGTCACTGTCGTGGTATCACTTACAGCCTCTGCAGTCCTCAGCTGAGCTTGCTCCAAACGCTCTCTGGCCTCCTCTACAGAGCAAACAGGGAATGATAGGAAATGAGCTCTTTCAAATATTGGTGTGTGTTGTGTGTCCTGTCCCTCCCCCATCCCTCCCACTCTCTGTCTTCCCCTTCCCTTTTCTCTTCTTCCCTCTAGTTTATATACACTGAGCATGATGTCATATGGAATGGAATATTGTTTTGGTCAGCTGGAGTCAGCTGTCCTGGCTGTGCTGCTTCTTAGCTTCTCATGCATCCCCAGTCTCCTCACCAGTGTGTCAGTATGGAAAGCAGAAAGGCCTTGGCTCTGTGTAAGCCCTGCTCAGTAGCAACAAAAGCATCTCTGTATTATCAACTCTCTGTTCAACACAAATCCATGCTAACTGCTGTGTAGAAAATTAACTCTATCACAGCCAAGACCAGGCTCAAGAAGAATGTTAATAATTTCAATGACAAAACATTTAATTTCATTATGAAAATGTTAAAACTGGATATTTGATATCTAGGTCTGGTAGTTTCAGTCAAACTCTTTTTAAGTGTCCACAGTGTTGAACTCTTACTAACAACTTCAAATCCATATTCAAAGATGAAAATATACTCTTAAAGTCATGAAGAAAAAGCATCATAAAGAGGAAGTTCCTCTTCCAACCTGTCTCTGCTGATTGCATTTTTGCGATGGCTCTCATCAGCTGGCTCCGCAGGGCATTCATTCTGGCAAAAGTGCCATTGACTTGCCAGCTGGTGTCTGCAATGGTGTAACTGCTGCCTGTGGGCAGAAAAGGGCAGGTACAGCTGAGGGGTGGCCAAAGCACCATCTGAAAAGGTAAATTCAGTCCTGGGGAGGTATGTCATCAGGCATTTAATACACAGACCATGGCCTCTTTTAATTTAGGTCATACTTGCACTCTTTACATAATCTAAAGATAAAAACAGCCCTGCAGCACCCCTGCTTGCCACAGGGTGTCTTCCAAAAATCTGGAGAGCTGTGTTTCAGTCAGTACTCTCTCTCTGCTTTACCAGAAGTGTTGAGAATAACTGCAACTAGTGCACAGGAATAGCTTTAAGGAACTCAAAATGTTCTGAAAAATTTAAAAGGTGATTCTATAATTCTAGATCTTACTTTCATTTAAGGTGTGTCAAGCTACTTTAACATTTATTATTGCTCTCCACTGGTGAAATCCAGCTTTCTGAATGTTTTAGCTGCTGTGATTTGATTTTAATTGAACTACTTAATTGAGTATATTTACCAGTGAACAATGGCTTGTGGGTCACATATTAAAACAGCAGTTGTATCTGAAATGGACTTTTAATGAATAAAGTAAACTATCAGTATCTGGTAGGGTGACAAAACATGACCTGCTCAAACTGTGCCCATGGCCATTTCAAGTATTTTGTGTGGT
This sequence comes from Catharus ustulatus, assembly GCF_009819885.2. Classification (NCBI taxonomy): domain Eukaryota; kingdom Metazoa; phylum Chordata; class Aves; order Passeriformes; family Turdidae; genus Catharus; species Catharus ustulatus. Next base: position 70,688,072 of record NC_046223.1, on the reverse strand, counting down.
AAATTCAATCAATAGCCGATTAGTGATGTGCTTCTGAAATTTATTTTAATGTGCATGGCTATAAGCTGATTGGGAAAGTAGAAAGGATATATATTTACTGTCATGTGCTGTCCGTTGTAGCTGCATGGCTCGGATGAGAAGTTCTTCACTTTTACCTTTATGGTAAATGACCTGAGTATCAATTCCAACTGCAGCCTACAAGCATGTTCCAAAAAAGAGAGTCAGAATAATTCTTACCAAATATTCCACTTCATTGTGCTTAATTGTGGACACTATTTTACCTGCATATAAATGCAACTGCACAGTCACTGCAGTTTCATTTGCTTTGTTAACATTTAAGATTGGCAGCTGGATTGGAAAAAGGTCTGAAAAGCAAAATTTTCTGTTTTAAGAAAGCTTAAAGAGATCTATGATTTTCCAAACAACCCTACTACTAGTGTAACAAATATGGAGAAAATCCTCTTAATTTATCAGCTCCAGTTTAGTCAATGTGACTAAATGTTGCATGTTATTTAGGCACTGTGACTGTTCATTTCTACTGTCATCTCAGGTGATGAATGCTTTCACTTCATGGGGAGTTGCCTTGCAGTCTGTGGCAGTATGCTGGAAACAGAGGGCTGAACTTGAAGTCCCTCAGCCCTCTGGGGCTCAGACCCCTTTAATCTACCCAAATCCTCTTGCTATCCCACTAATAAATTGCTGGTAAATAGCATGCATACAGATTGGTAACTATAGGCATATGGAAAAGACATGTAAAATATTTTTGAACAGTAAGGCCAGAGACAAAATTAGCATCCTACTCCTTCCACTGAGTGTAAGAGTGGGCTTTGACCCATTTCAGCCTGATTTTCTATGAGACACGTGATGTCTTGGCCACATTTCCTGCCACATGGCACTGAGTGAAGTAGGAGGACTCAAGCACTAAATACCAGCTCAGGAGTAGGAAGTTGTCTGTAATTTCACAAAAATATCTCAGTGTGAATGACAACGCAGAGCAGCATCATCCTATGGGAAACGGTGTCTTTTCAAATACCAGGGGCCTTTGGACTGGAAGAATAATTAACTACGTGGGATTTAATTCAGGAAATAACAAAGGAAAAAAATGTGCAGTGAGAAGTTCAATGCTGCCAGTTAAGCCAAATTTGTTTTTTCTTTACACTTAGGTGCCTGAAGTCCCTGAAGCATTATAAAGTAAAAGCTGATATTATGAAAATTACTCACGTCTGTGACTCGGTTTGTTGTGTTCAATGCCAACAATGCAGCTTTATCGGCTTCTTCGATATAACCAGCAATGTTTTCATACACGTTTGAAGCATTGATTGCCCTTTGTACCAAACCATTTGAATCAACACCATACAAATTCCTGTTAGAAGGAGAGTAAAAGATGAAAGAAAGCAAACTGAATCAGAGTAGTTCCTGAGTATATAATCACACATGAATGTACTTGGCCTAATTTTGCTTCAATGTCTTTCACCAATCTGAAGCAGGTGAAAACTGTGTGGGTAGAAGACTTTCCCCTGCCATTTAACTCTGAGAATTTTGCCCTTCACATTTATTGGAGCAGCAACAAATGACTACTCAGCTTTTACCTTTTTTAAATCTAGATTAGATATTCCATAAATTAACCGAATAACAGGTCTATCAGTAATCCTTCCATAGGAATAATTCCTATTCATGAATGGAAAGACCTGTGTGTGCCAGTGACCAGGATAGCTGTGTCAATGTCCTGTTTATGTTTTTCAAATGTAAGTGGGAAAAGCAGGAGAATCAGATGAAGAACTACTTCTAGTCATGAAAATTTGCAGGAAGTTAGACTTAAAAACTGAAAGAAACCTTCGATGGCATGGTTTTGATCTGCGTATTAGGTGGCAACTGGAGTTCAGGGGAGATTCCAAACAGAAGACGGTTCAGGGCTCAACATTCATCTGTTAACAATTTTAATATAGTATTTTTTAACGTTCTGGTGATAAGCAAATCTCAAAGAATATGTTAGAAATAGAGTCTAAATGTAGATATATTAGCACATATGTGCATTCACTGCAAAGTGTTTGCACACAGAGGGATTATTAAGTTTCCCAGTTCAGCATTATTGCAAGAATTTTCTGCTAAATTCCCTCAAGGCAAAACAATAAACTCTATCAACTAAAAGCCTAACAGGCTAACAAAGCAAACCTATAAAGCCAAGATATTTGAAAGACAGGCTAAATGTTTTAAAGGATTAAAGTTTCACTGCAGGACAATCTTCTCAACATAAAGTAAAGTCAGCATATTTCCATCTGGATATTTTGTAATTACTTTTGTTTGCTTTTTGCGAAATTCCTAATGTGTTGGACTTGGAAATAATTTTAAAATTATTTTGCTAAGGGAGGAAGGCTAGCCCTATGGGGTATTTTCTTTCAAGTTCGGCTGCTACCTCCAGTTAGCTGACCTCAGACTGAACATATTGTTTGGTTTTTATGTTTCTGTAGTTTGTGTGGTATTATAGAACAGTTTTGGATGTCAGCTTTATACAATTGCATAAAAGAAAACCATCTGTTATTTTTTTTCTCTATTTTAATCTCCTGTCTAGGGCACACAAACATTGAACAACAACTGGTGTATAGATAATATACTTGAAGAGTAGTTTTAAGCTTATCTTCCAAAAGCATAACACCATGATATTACTTAAGGCAGAATTTGGTGACATATTTTATTTAAGAATTCATTTACAGCAGTGTTTTTTCCATGGATAGCCCCAGCTGCAAATAAAATCATTAATTTTATCTAGAAGTGATTTTTTAGTAAATTGGTGCAATGTTGATGCATTTAGTATCTTCCAGCAAAATAGAAAGACTTACAGTAAGTTTTTGATGTTATTGTGAGCCAGTTTCATTGGGAGACAACCTACTGAGCATCAGAACTACTCTATTTGTAAAACTATTCTTGGCATAAAATTATCTCAAAGCTCATTTTGTGCCCTGTAACGTTAATAATTTAATGTGAATGAACTTACTGACATGAGTGGTTTTTGCAAACCCCATTTAATATTCTCTGTATTTTTTTACCTTTCACTAATCTACCTTTCCTATTCTTTGGCTATAGGAGGAGGAGAGCATGCCCAATTGGACTAGAGAGAATGCCATGCAAGATATATATTTATTCTTTTAAAGTTTTCATAGATTTTGCTTAGCTCAACTTCAGCTGCTCCCTGTGGACCATGGCAAGTCCTTCTATACATGACTTAACACTGATCGGTTTAGTGCTTATTTCTTGTCACTGTGTTTCTGCTTGTCTTTTCATCTGTTCAGTAGGTGGCACTTGTGTGAACAGAGTCTGCTGAAGTTAAATTTTACCCGTCCAGCTCATCAGCAAGTCTTCTTAGGTTGAGTGCATGATTCATAGCCTTTTCTACCAAATCATCATCAAACAGGGACAGGTTGGCTAGTTTTTCTTGCAGCTCCTTTTTTGCTCCATCTATTTCTGCGTAGAAACCTGATGCATTCTGAGAAAAACAGGGAAGGAAGGAAAGAAGATGAAGATTGCAAAAATAATGTCTTATATTGATTATTATGTTTAATTTCCCCCATATATTATCATGTTCATTTATGTCTGTTATAGCTGTTTTATTTTACACTTTTAAGAGAAAAAGAGGAAATATTTAGTGGTGAATGCCAGTATGGAGACTAATGCAGGAAGATGAAAATCAACAAAAATTCCAGAAATCACTTAAGAAGGCATTGGAGAGAAATGCATAAAATAAAAAATAAAGATGGTGAAAGACTTACTATATGTCTTGCATATTTGCTCTAGAATTGTGCCAATGACAAGCCTTTTAGAGTGCTCTCCCCTTTCTGCCTCCTTACAGAGAGAAATTCCTCATGCTAAGACATCTTGGATTAGTCTAATTTGTAAATCAGTCCACCAAAATACTACCTATGTATGTATAGGCAAGGAGAAGTAGTATCCCTTCGCTTTAGCCATGTTTATTCCTTTTATGAAATACTTGTGGAAAGACCAAATGGACCTGCATTCACCTTCTCTCCAGTACTCAAGCCTGCCCATGTCTTTGAAGATTATAAATGTGACAAGATGTGATTTATAAATGTGTTTCAAAATACATGAAAAGGCATGAAATGGAGAGAGGGTGAAATGTGAAATGTGAAAATACTTGTTGCTGATGAGGGTGGAAAATGTTTGATGTCTGCCTGGTACTTCCTTGCCTGAAGGCATGGTTCCTCCATGAGGAACCCAAGACGATAAACTGCAGCAATTAGTTTTGCACAAAACACCAGAGAAAAACCCCAACATACTGCTTGAACACAGGGATGGTTACAAAGTAAGCTGTCTTCCTATTCTCTCAAATTATTTTTTCAAAGAAAAATTAATGACATTTGATACACACTTTTATGTCAAGAAGTGGGCAATTTTTTTTGATTGTTTCACAATTTTAAAATCAGTAACGAAGAAAGAAAGCAGCTTTGGTAAATATTTTAGTTAGCAAATTCCCAGTTTCATTTTCTTCATCTTTTTAGAGAAAAGCCAAACCGCTTAAATTTCTTAAATTTCCTTCAGCACCTTGTCTGATTCAAAACATTGGATAGCAGTCTACAGTTTCAGGAAAGGATTTTTATACAACAATCTGGTTATGTATATTTGTCAGAGTGCCTGGTTTTAATGCTGATATGTGGGATTTTTAGTGTTCTTCCATATCCACTCATAGGCACTAGGAAAGGAATTTAGTATATTTTACCAGAACATCTTTTGGGAGCTGCTTGTAATGAAATAATTGAGAACTCTACAGCAAAATCTTTCATTAAGTTTTGCCTACAGTAAGGTGTCTTTAAAATAGAATATTTTTAGGCAGTAAATTGCAATTACTGAGCTTTTTATCCAAACAAACCTTCTACTTTTTCAGGGAATATTAACGAGTATTTCACTGAAGCCGTATAAAGGAGAGTTTTCCCAGTAGTGATCTAAACACATGACTTCAAAAAATCAGAGTGTTATTATTTAAACAAACCACTGAGGCACCTACCTTTATTATTTCACTTAACTCAGAGTTGACCCTTTGTGGTCCTTCCAAAATAGTTGTGGCACTGAGCAGAGTGCTGTTCACTTCATCCATTTGCGCTTTTATCTTCTCATGTTGTTTCTAAAATGAAAGCACAAAAACCTAAATCATATCCGATACCATTTGTGCTTTGATAAAATACAATGTTACCATATTTGTTAAATGTGCTAAAGTTAATTCAAAAAGGTAGTGGTGAACTAAATAGATTTTGGACATTCCTGAAATCTGATTTTCCTAGTCATCTCTAATTGCTACATATTATGATGTGAATTATTTTTCTTTTGTGAAAAAATGTTGGATGATTGATAAAAAAAAATTAATTTCATTTTATATTACAGCATAAGAAACTATTGGAATTAAACATTAGTCAGTGCACAGCAGAGACAAATTAATCATGGATTTTTCATAGCCATCTGGAAACTTTTTTTTCTAGAGGCTTTTAAAAAATCTACAGTACAGAGATCTCTCTCTCTTGTCGGTACTAAAGCCAATGTGAACAGTCTCTTTTGTACAGCATCTGCCTCCATTGTGAGGAATAATAGAGATCCAAATGGTTAAAACCAGTGAACAAACACAACTCCACACTCCAGGCTTTGCTTCATAACTGTGAGACAAGCTGCAGCTTGGCACTGTAATTATGAAACAATGGGACAACAGAAGAGGCTTTGTCCTTAAGGATCTCCAGCTCTTGTGAAAGGATTCACCAGAGGAGCACGCCTGATTTCTCTATTGAATTCTTAGACCTTCTCTATCAGCATGAACTTCTAGCACTGCAAATTTCAAGAACTCAAAACTCAGCCACTGATGCCACAGGTTGGCCTGAATTTGCAAGATCGTTCTTCAAATCACAATATTGCTTGCTAAGGCCTTCTCCTCCAGAATCCAAAAAATTTCAGCCATTAAAATGAAGAGTTTGCTTCAAATACCCTCAAATTGTTCTCTTTGTAATTTTTTCCTTGCTGAAAATATAAATGAGAAGTTTTAGGTGGGATATTCTGGTTTTGCATTCCTTAAAAGAAATTTATGGAAACAGGGAAAGAGTCACAGAACTCTGAAGAGAAAAAAAAATACTTTCTTTTGTTTGGCTGATGGTTTGGGTACTTTTCTGGGGTATGAGACATGAACATTGTTTTTTCATCATCCATGTGGATTTGAACCTGCAAAGGTGCTTCACTTACAGGCTACAGGGGTCTGGTCACCTCTGAGCTCTCTTCCAGAGTGGTTACTTTGCTCAAAACCCTGAAACTGTTCATTTGAACAGGACACAGGGGAAAAGTGTTGTAACCTTATAGCAAGTTCACCTAGCGGGTAGGAAACCCAATTTCAAGGTACCTGAATGGATTTTGGGCTTGAAGATTCAAGGACAACTGTCTACTCTTCCTGAAAAAGTGGGGATGCATTTTGTTTAAAGTGGTTCAGAGGAAGTTTGGATCAGACAGTATGAATGCACTCAGCCCAGGGCACAAATACAGTGCAGAGTCTTTATAAGTAATTGTTTTCTTAGAATGGAATTAGTTTTGTGAACATGAGGCCCTCCCACATTATAAATCAGGACATAATTGGATGAAATAATCCCACCACAATATTTATAGCAGATGTGCCACATGAAATTTCAAGCTGCTTGGGTTTTACTGTAACATGCCTTTCTAGTCTAGGCATAAGTATCCATCTCTTCCTTGGTCTGACGAGGTATGACATGCCCAAACTTCTCATTTATTGTCACTCTACAAATAGATAATAGTACCTTGCAATTCCACAAGTTGTTTCTTAGAACTGAATGGTCAAACTCATCCTGCTGTTGTGGTCCAAGAGATTATTTTTTTGATGTGATGATTCCTGAATCTAAATTGCGTGCAATCTGCTGTTTTAAGCAGTGGCAGAGATGAAGCCAACACTCATGATAAATGTAGTGCACAGTACCTCCTGCCTTTGGAGCCTGGCTGTGTTTTCCCTGTTTGTATCCTCTGTTTGTGTGACATAGTCAAGCGCCTCGCCTAATGCCGCCTCCAGGTCTGACAGCTTCACATCCTGCTCGCCAAGCTGCTCCAGCACATCCATCACCAGGGACCTGGTGTCATTGTACTTCTCGTGAAATTCTTCAATTTGCTGTAGCACTGGGACAAAAATAAGAGGCCAATAAATCCAAAGCTTGGATTTCTGAGAAAACTTACCTATACAGCAATTTCTGTTGCTGTTCTCAGGTGGCAGTAAAACACATTTTGTAAAGTTCACTTGAGGGATCATATAACCAGATTTTAATTTTCCCTCCTCTTCTTAGAATGAAAAATACCTCTCATTTTACTATTTAATTTTAATCCTATTAATTCCCCCTCTGAAATATATTTTATTAAAAGAAACTAGGTCTGTGTTTCCCTGCTCTTCTTCTGTTTTTCATTGTTAAACCTAGCAGCCTGTTCTGGAGAAAACAATCCTTATGCCTCATGTTCTGACTCATGTTCAGTACGCTGTGAGAATTAGGCTGCCTCTCTTTCTCATGCCAGCAGCTTTTCTCTCTCTGCTGCTTTCTCTGTTCCCATAGCAGAGCTGGCAGGAGGGAAGACATTCACATGAGCAATTCCAGCCCTGCCATGAACCTTCCTGAGCAGCTATTGTTGAAGTGCTGCAGTGCACAGGCACACACAGACCTATTCCTCCCCATTATGCTGTGAGGAGCATCAAGCACCAGCAGGGACTTGGAGCAGGAATTTGGGAGCAGCAGCATCTCCAGCACACCAGCTGGTGCTTGCCAAGTGCCTCCCCATGGGCTCTGCAGTACACCCAGCGCTGCCCGGTATCTGCCAGCTGAACACCAGCACGTGGCTGAAAGGAAAACTGACTTAAAACTCACATTCCTCTGCTGCATTTTGCTCCTCATCTGCAAGCTGCCTCTGATTAGTGAAAGGCTTACGACGTTTGATCTCCTTCAGCATCTCCTCAGCCGTGCTCTGCTTCTGGGCAATTTCTTCAGGGCTCAGCTCTTGTTGAATTGCATAGTATTTTGACTTGCTGCTGATTTCTAGGGGGAAAAGGGAACAGATGGTCGATTCAGTACGACTACAGAGAAGTAAATACCATGGACTACTTTTACTTTTGTGAATTGTGATAGTACTGATGGCAAAAGAAAGTTTCAATTATCTTCAACTCCATAGTAGATAATTATTATGTTTAATGCAGTCTAAAAATTAAACCTTTAAATAAACTTGCCATATGTGGAGATCTCATCAGAAGAGGATGGGATTAAGCAGATGTAGGAGATGTAGGTTGTGTGCATTATTTGGCTTGACATTTCTTATAGACTGGGATAATAATTTTATTTTGGGTTCTGTGGCATGAAGCAGGCTGGGACCTTCATCTTGGATCATGGTTTTTAAGTGCTGCTGTTTATAAAATAATAGCTAAGGAGACAGAAGTAACCTCATTTTCCATCTGCAGAAGTTTGAGGCACCCTAAGGAGGTAACATATGGCTTCTGGCCTGATACTGCCTGGCTGGTTTGGAGATAGATACTATTTCAAGGTTTTGGTCTCAGTTCAAAAAACGTTGTTATCCCTGCAGCTGAAATTTTGTTTGCCCATTCCCAGTGTAATAATTACAAAGTTTACTCACTTCTCACTCCCTGGCCTTGAATACCAATCACCTCTTCTTTTATGCTCTGAGATGCGTGTGCCTTTGGCAAGTGCTTGTCACTAGCTTTGTGGATAACCAAAGCTGGCAAAACCAGCACTATTCTTCTGAAAATTTTTATAAAAAGTAGGTGTTTAATTGTAGCACCACTGGTTCTCTGGCAGAGTGTCTGTATGCCTGCTCTTGCTGGGCTCTAAGCTCATTAGTGAAGCTTTAAAGGTTCATACTGAGCAGTAACTGATGATCACCAGGGTCCCATGGATTCCTTTTTCCTTTCTTTTTCCTTTTTCCATCACCCTTGTGGACAAGTGTGTGTGCACAGGGGTGATGCCTCTGTAGAAGAACAGTTTTGAGCATGGTGGAAATAATTTTCACCTACTTGTTTCCAACTGTTTTCATTTTATTCACAGCCATGGACATTGTTTCTTCTATAACACCTTGACATGATTTTGCTATTGGTGTGCCAAATTAGATGCATACCTGCCTTATGTGGTTCCTGTCCTGCTCCAAACCAATTAATGATACAAAAGGATGATCCACAGACATCAGCCATGATTGTTAGTGATGTACAGTGAGGCTCATGCTGACACTTTTACTCAATAATTGTAGAAATAAAATGTAATAGATGGCCTGACAATCAACTTTTTTAGCATCAGAGGTGTAAAAGGACAGTACAAATATAAAATACTACATGGTCTTAGTCTGCCTCTTTTGTGTGATGGGATATATTAACCATGTTTCCTGAGAGAAAGCAATGGAGCACCCGTGGAGGTAAGGATAACCAAGGATGCAACCCCTCTTCCTTACACAAGTTGCCAGATGGCTTGTAATAACTGCCAAGACAGAACTACTCAGGTCTGTTAATCAGATATTTCCATTAGAAAATGGCTGTTTAACCTCAACTACCAGTCAGTATTTCTATTCTGGTGCCATGGACAGCTTTTGCATACTTCTGGCTTTGCTAAAGACTGGGGGAAACCAGTGTGTTCTGCAGCAGAATGGAGGCTTTCCTGTAATGGATGTACAGGGGACAGGGGTGTTTTTGAGTACATTGATTTGGGGTTTCATTGCTTTATGCAGTTACTAAAGAAGAGGCTGCAATTGATTTAATCTCATTTTTATATTTCAGGATGATAATGGTATGTCATAGATATTCCAGATGAAGATGATTATCTCTGACTAGGAAATCTTTTTTAAGTGCAGTTGTGCTTGAGAAGATGTTCACTGTTGCCATAAATTACATACTGTCCTACATATCAAAAGATTTTCCTTTGATATATAGGACAGTAAAAATTCTTGATGATCCATTATTACATGAAGATTCCATTAATACATCCTTGACACTGAGATGAACCAGGAATGAATCTATTTACCTTCAATGTTATCTCTGATGTTATTCAGCTGCTGCACAAGCTGAGAAGCACGGTTGTTGATCTCCGTGGTTTCCTTCTGTACCAATCGGCCTTTGCTGGATGCTTCAGTTCCCTATGAATAAACCATGAGAGGTAAACATTAGATTTCTTTTCAGATGTGAGGATGAGCTCTATAAACACACATTTTGCTTTCTCCTGGTGAGCAGGTAGAAGTCCTTTATAAAGAAATCCATATAAAGTTTTTAAAGGTGTTCAAAGTGAAGACCTGTCTCGTCAGTGTTTTCAGAATTGCAGAGTGGGAGATTAAAACCTATCCCCTATTTATCCATCATTTGCTGCAATGAAATGTTCATAAATTATGTACAGTTGTAAAACTATCTGCTGAGTCTCCTTGGCATTCAGTGAGGCTGGCTCATTTTACTAGTATGGCATTTCCTGAGTAAACAAATAGAATGAAGAAAAAGGTGCCAAGATCCCAGCTCTTTTTAGATCTGTGTCTCCCTCAAGTGAGATCCCCAGCTCTGCAAATTGTTAAAAATAAGAAAAAGCTCAAGGATTGAAAATACTCTGAAGAGCACAGACATGGTCCTGCACTACATTGTGTTGGGGGTTGCACTCTGCATTGTGTTTTTTGCTTAGGTTTTGTGGAGGCCCCAGGTGGCGTTTGAAGGCAGGGTCAGGGTGGGCAGCACTACTGAAAGGGATGGGAATAATAATAAAACAACAAATTTTAAGGGTTACAAGACTGATAAAACAAGTGAGGCTTAGTAGAAATGTTTCTTGTTCCCATCTTCCGAATATTCAGGATCAAGCTATCTGCTGTTTTACTCAAAACTCATCCCTTGCAGACTTTGGGAGTTACAGGTAGTTACAGGAGTTATATTTAGTAGGAAGATTTGCCTACAGTTGGTCCATTCACCCTGCCTTTGTGGTTTAGATCAGAATCTGCAGCAACCCCTGAGATGTGGGGATATGCACATAAAATGCTCTGAATAGAAAATGCTGCATGTCTCTGCAAAACCCACTCAAGGCCCTAGCACCCATTTTCCATAAATGTACCCTGAAATAGCACAGAGCTCAGTATATTCAGTTACTATTGCGGTCTTTCACTGTCAGACTCTGGGGTCATTATTTCCCTGCCTTACAAGCAACCACAAGTGTTGATGTGGAACTAGCATTAGAAGTAACCAGCGTGAAAAGACCAGAGGAAACGCTGAATTTATTTTTTCAGGGACAGTAAAATTGAGGAATGAGGAAAGAAATTCCCAGATAGTACTGCAAATGAAATGTTATTATCAAAAGTCACTAAATATTCATAGGAAACCTAATGCCTTAATCAGTCTGCCCACCAGCTACAGAGAGGGACACTGAGGAGTGTGAGCTCTGACAGACATTCATAGGTACAGAGCTATGAGTGTGAGTTGATTTAGCATAGGCATAGTCTGTATAAATCTTACATGCCCTTTCTGCTAAGTAAGTGTTGATTAAAAACACACAAACCTAAATTTTGTCTTCCGCTTTCCTTTTTTTTTTTCCCTTTTCTTTCCTTTTTTTGTTGCTTTTTTTGCCCCCTACTTGCTCCTATATTTGAGTTTTAGTTTAAGGTATAATTTTAGTTTGTCTTGTGAAGGAATTGTTAAAGTGAATATAAGGTCTGGCACTTTGCAATAAGCATGAAGTATAATCTAGTTCTATGGCAACTGTGGCTGTCTGATAATAACATAGAGTGATGTATTTTACTAATATGTATATTGTAGCATCAGAAAGATGATTACTGTTATCTTTTTAGAATATAGGATAAGCAATTTTGAACCTTATTTCTTGTCTTAACGTATATCATAGCCATGTTCTTATAGGATGCAATGAAAGTGATGTGGGAGATGAGAGCTGATAACCTCAATTTTATAGCCTGGCAGCTGGATGTGGATGCAACATTTATGATTATATTTGTATTAAAAATATCTTGAGTGCTGATCAAGCTCCCATCTCAGTGGATACATGAAAAACCTTTTAAACTGGCAGTTTTGAAATATATTTTGAAATGTCTAATCAGGATTAATTTAATTTTAAGAGAGCATATGTGTAAAATAGATATAGTACAAATGCTCCCAAAGTCAATCTACATTAGTTTAGTGTTGGTTACGTCACTTAATTAGAAATCAAAATAGGAATGAGAAAGGCAATGTGTTTTTTTCCAGCTCAAACACGTTGTGTAGGGGGTAGGTGGGAACTCGGATCCTGAGGGGAAGATTTTTGGGACTGGTAACAAACCTCCAACCACTGTCAACACACTTCTTACCTCCTTCCTTTTCTGTGAAGAAGAATGGATAATTCACTTATGCTTTTAATACAGATTTAAAGTAGAAAATTATAAAATGGAAATAGAAATAGAAATAGAAATAGAAATAGAAATAGAAATAGAAATAGAAATAGAAATAGAAATAGAAATAGAAATAGAAATAGAAATAGAAATGGAAATAGAAGATTCTTCTAGCTGTCAGGGCACACCCCCTCTTGTTTGGTGAACCTTGAGTGTCAGACTAGATGTTGAGAAATGTTTTTTTATGAAGAGAGGTCAAACACTAGAACAGGTTTGTAAAATCCAGAGATGGTTGATGCCCCATGTCTGTCAGGATTTAAGAGGCATTTTGAACAGCACCCTTATAAAATGCTTTAACTTTTGCTGTATTGCTCAGACAGTTGGACCAGATGATCATTTTAGGTTCCTTCCAGCTGGGACTATTCTACACTTACCTCTTATGCCAACGGGTGAATATGACAAAGTGCAAACCTTCAGAGCTTTGGCAGAAGGCTGTAAACAAACCTGTTCATCAAGTGTTTCTGCTTCTCTGATGAGATCATTCATTTCATCGGCAGCATCATCAACCTGGATGGTCCAAAGCACAGCATGATTCTTTTTTTTGGACATTGCCTCCTGTATGTGGGAAAAAAAAGAGTTAGTGCAACTGAAAACAAACTCCTTCTCTAGTGAGGGCAGGGATTGAAATTCACAGGAATGGAATGGAATGGAAATTCAAAGATTCAAACTACATGATAAACCTAAATATCATCCATATTTGTACCTGGAGATGAGTGGTAGTGAGGTTCAGGTCATTCAAATGCCTTTGAGCTGCAACACCTGTAGAAATGCTCAGTAAAGTGGATTTGCTCTCATCGATAGTCAGAACCGACAATCTGATGTCATCTGTCAAATCCCAAATACATTTATCGCAGCCTGATAAGAAAATAAGACAGCGTAATTTTTTAGTGTTTATGTCAGTTAACAGCAAATATCTTAAATTAATGTAATAGTGCTCTTGACCCATGATATTCACTCTCTTTGTCACTGATGCTTCCCAGCGGTTACCCATTTTTCTTTCACATTCATCCTCCCACTTCCAAGGTCCAACAGTACAGTTATGACATTTGCAGCTGAGCAGCACCAGATGGGACCGCTCAAAGAGGCTGACACAGGGATTCTGTAATCAGTTGGGAGAGAGGGAGAGGTATTTCCTGGCTATTCCCTAGGCTCTACATGTTTGTGGCCTGAAGGACAACAGATGAAGGTCAAAAAAAAACCAACTACATTTTGTCAGAACGTCAAACTTTCTATTTGAAATTTAGAGGTATGAGAAATAAGCATGACCAGCACATGGGCCCTTGGCCACCTACTTAGTTACAAGGGCAACTTCTAAAAACACAGTTACAATGTGCTTGGAAAGTGCTTGTGCAGAACTATATCCTTGTTCCTGCTGAATGATTGCAATGCCACCTTGTTAGTAGTGACACTGGTGCCAACACTAAGTAAAAGAGATTTAGGTGAATGTGAAACACAGACTCCTTCAGACACTTTTGCTTGATATTTTAGCAGGTCCAGAATGTTTTCCTTCTGGTTGCTCTTCAGGCACATGACCTCTTTTTGGGAGTTGGTTCAGGAACCCATACGTGCATTATATACAGGTATAAATACACCAATGTTTAAAAAATATCCGTGGTTACCAACAGCTACAGCACAGTACTCCTGGAAACTGCTCAGGCTTCCTATCATTAGTGTATGGGAGATAGTGGGAAAGGAACTGACTGGTGGATATTTGCCAAGCTGTCAACAGCAGCAATCTATATTAGATGTACTGGCTTTGACTGGAGTAATTTTCTGCACAGTTAATTTCAGTGGCTATTGTGGGGCCATGTTTTTGGTTTATGCTGAGCACAGGTTTGATAATGTAGAGATGTTTTTGCTGTTCCTAGGCAGGGCTTACACAGAGCCAAGACCCTTTCTGGTTTTTGTACTGCCATGCTGGTTGGGAATGAGACTAGGGGTGTGCTGGAAGCTGGGAGGAGACACAGCCAGGACAGGTGACCCCAGCTGATCAAAGGGATATTCCCGACAATACTCAGTAAATACAGTGGGGGGAAGAAGGTGGAAGGGGAGGACATTTGGAGTGATGGCATTTGTCTTCCCAAGGAAATATTATACATGGTGGGCTCCTGCTTTCCTGAAGATGGCTGAAAGGGAAGCAGTGAATGAATTAATTGTTTTGATTTGTTTGCAAAAGTGTGTGTGGCTTGTGTGTGCGCAAGTTTTCTGGCTTTTTCCCTTCTGATTCTCTACCTGTTCCTGCTGGAGTGAATGAGTGGCTGTGTTGGTGATGGGGTTAAACCACAACTAGAAAACCATAAATTATATGCAAGATGTCACAGGTAAAGTTGTGAGGAGAGTTTTTAGGGTCAGGATATTATTTTTCAGGCTGTATATCTCAAGGTCTACAGAAGTGGCTTTGGTGATACTTCCCTACTGCTCTGCAGTTTAGACCTGAATGTGCAGTCTGTATCACAGAGTTGGAAATATGCTTGTACTCAGACAAGTGTGTGAGAACATGCTGAAGTACTCAAAAAGTAGGACACTGTGTATGTTCACACACTTAAGTGCCCTGTGGGACCACCATCAAAATCCTGAGCCCCCTGGCATACCAAGCTCTTAAGTTAGTATTTGTAAGCTTCTAAATATAAGAACAATATTAATTATTGGTGATTTTATGATAAGGCTCTTACTGATGGTCGGGCAGTCTGTGTCAGTGGAAACTTCAGGACTGTCTGCGAGACATTCTCCAGTCTGGCTGTCACACATTCTCCCTCCACAGTTACATGCTGGGGGAAAAAGAAAAGACTTGTGAAAGAAGAATCTTCGAAATGTACAAGTCCCCCTCCCAAGACCAGTGAAATTATTATATTTAGGATTGTGTGTGGATATTCAAATCAATATCAAGAACTTTGTAGGCTGATTTTCCTTTCAGTACTTGGAAAAGACGTTTCTTGCACTGGTCAAATTTGAACAAATGAAATATGAAGTTGAAAACAGAATGAGAACACTTCTGCTGAAATGACTTTTTCAAATGTTGGTCACAGTAGAGTCAGCGAGGCCAGAGTTGCCCAGAAGGGCCATTGTACATCAATGTCTAGAGAGGGTGACATTTAAGAGATGTATTAAGAAACGCAGGGCAACTGAAGTTAATCATTACTTACAAATCTCTCCACAGCCCTGTGGAATTTATCAGCACTCTGTCAGGCTGTCAGTAAAAAGGCTTCAGCTATCAGGGATTGATAGTGGACTCCAGTTAGCTCATGTTAGCTTGAACATATCAAAAAGTAAATATCTCCTACCACTTACAATGAAGAATAAATGACGTTTTATATTTTTTCAAACTTGAGAAATCAACATTTTTATTGCCAGCACAAGTGGCTTTTTAAAAAGTCCAGTTTTTAATCTAACATCTCTAAATCTCTTTCAAGGTTTAATTGGCCTTTTAAAATATATTATTTTAAAGATTAAAATATTCTTGGAACACTTTGATACAATAACAAAATCTCAAGCAGAACATAAGAATGGCAGTAATCTATCTGGAATTTATTTTGGTCTTGTGATTCATGGTTTCAGCAGAACCTCATAAACCAAAATATTTTGCTGCCTTTTTATTGCAGTTAATCAATCCCATTAATTGTTATCTATGAATTGCCCTTGTATTTACATTTCCCATTGCATATTCAAGGATTTGTCAAGAAAATACGTAAAACAACTTCAAAGACAACATCATGCACTAATGTCAGAGTTATTTTGTGTAAGTGGACCAGTATCAGTAGAACTAACACTGTTTTTAGTAGAGTAGAACTAATAATTTTTAACTAATGTAAGAACAGAAATTGGTTATGGGCTCTCTGATACAGTCAGCATTTTGACCTTATTCCAATCTGTGCCTCCCAGTTTTTGGACCTATGATTACTTATAATTTGTTATTTCTTTTTTTAAGAAGTGGAAGAAAAGTATTAGTTGAAAGTAGAGATTTGTCTTTACCTATATCATGGGGACTAGGCTATTGCCAGATAGCAAGAAAGTTAAAAGGTTAAAATTTCGATGAGATTTGTGGTCAAGAAAATAAAATTGTGTCTTCTCATTTAAATGAATACCTGTGAATCTGCTACACAAAATCTTAGAGCAAATTAATTCCAAAAGCAGTCAGGACCATTTTTCAACTACTGATTTAAGAGGTACCACATTTTTAGTAGAGAATTAAGACTTTCAGTGATACCATATTTTGCTGGGAGGGGAAAGCTTCTAAATGCACCTTTATTTCTGAGGGCCATTTGTGGAGAGCTTTGAATTATGGCTAAAGGATATGTGGTTAAAAAAAAATAAAATTAAAAGCAGCTGAAAACTATTGTTCACAGCTACCCAGGTTTTGTCTTCCACTTGAAAGAAAAAAAGAAAGATGATTTTAGATTGATAGACCTATTTCTTCAGTTCTCTTGCCTTTTTTTTTAATATAACCTTTGAGATGCTCTATGGAAACCATGTATGCAGACTGTCTTGATTTTTACAATAGTTTTGTTTCTGTATTTTTAGTTTAAAAAAGATATTTTACTTATTTCAGAATCAATTCTGAGCAATAGCTCCTAATTGTCCCACAAAGGCAAACAAAGCTTTCCCTGTGAACTACATAAATAGTTTGAATATCATGGATGGATTGATATATACTGCAGTCTGCACAGTACTGTGAACTTGTGGTGCTTAGCAGAAATGAAGATGAAATGAGAGGTGTGTAATTCTCTGGTACATAATACTGCAAAATCAGGATTTGCTAGAGTGAACTTCAAGATTAAATTAACTTCTGAAAAGAGAGAAGCTGTACCTCTCACAACATATTCAAACACCCAAGTGTTTTTTATTTTTAGCAAAGATGAAAGACTGCAAGGAAATCTGCTAACTCAGAGAATTACCACACTGATTTAAAGTCTGTGTGAACAGCCTGTACAGAGAACTCCTGTGTACCTCCTCAAGGGTGCAAACAAAAAAACTGTACAGAGATGATGAAAGTTTGATTTGAGTTTTGAAACTGTATATTCAGAGATGCCTTCCCAAATCACTCATTGCATGACCTGCTCAAACACTTAGAATGCCCTGTAACTCTGGAACTTGAAGACTTCTGGAAAAGTTCCTCTCAGGTGCTTGAAGCTTTTGGCCATAGGCAGGGCATGATTGCTGAGCTTTGCAGAGCTGAAGTGCTGGGTGTGTTCCTCCTGCCTCATGGAATTCAGGACCTACAGATTGGATCCTATCACACCTTCCTGGACAACTGCAATTAAGACATCTCAGGTGAAGTGAATTAGGCAGTGAATTTTATAAACAAGATTTTCTTTTGCCACCTCAAAATCCCAGACATGCTGAATTTCATGAACATCTCGGCTACCTAAATCCAGGCAGGGAGTGAGTTTTGGGGCATGCTATTCCCCACAGCTGATGTCTTTTTAGCTGGTTGGGATACATGGCTTTGGCTTTTGGGGTCATTGTGCATGAGCACAATCTCTTCCTGTTCAGCATGAATGAAATTCATCCACGTGACTTCACAATGTGAGTTACATCCTGGAGATAGGCACTCAAATTCTAGCTGTTATTGGAATATAAAACCAGGAAGGACCAGTAGAGGCATTATGCCATCACATGTGGTCCCCTACAAGTGAAGATAAAAGCACAAAGGGCATTTGATTATCTAGCATCCTCACAGCCTCCATCCTGTATGTCTCAAAACACTTTATAATAAGGAAGTAAAAAAACCAAGTCCAAGTACACAGTGAGTTTCAAGAAGGATCCAGACATTGCTAAGTCCCTGAGGTCTGTAGCTTTGTACCTGGAGGCTCTGGAGCACTTCTGAGGTCCAAGTTGAGTGTGTGCTTCCACCGTCTTACCTTTGAGTCAGGCTGAGGTAGGAATAATCTGCCTCCCTCCTTTGTGTTCTGATCCTTGAGGGACCCCTGTCAAATAGTTTTGGAGGGAGCCCCAAGGTTCTTGCTCTGAGCACTTGCATTTTGCTTTTAGCAGTCTGTTCCTAAGTGCTTTGAAAGAGGATGTAAACTTCTCTTCCAGAGCCAAAGCAAATGTAAAAGATATGAGGTCAAAGCCCTGTTTGGATTGAACTTAGACTAAATTAGGACAATATTAGAGGAGACAAAACTTTGCAACCCCTCTGTGCAGGTATGTTCTGTTGAAGCACTCTGGGTAGCACTTTACCGGACCTTGAAGGTATAGTTACCTTTCATGTGAAAAAACAGCAACCAGCAGGAGTACACAGACTCACAGGAAATGCAGAATATATTACCATTGTGGAAAATAGCAGAACGTGAGTGGGTCAGGACAGGAAGGATGATCCTGTTGCCATAAAAAATACTTTCAAGTCTATAAGCACCATCAGCCTGAGTGGTCATGGTGTGGACAAGCACAATGGTGAGGACTTTGCCCAAAGAAGTCTCAGAAAACCTTATTTAAAACGAGATTCAGGAGAACACAACAATGCCTCCATTAAACCTGCCCAGGCACTAGAGATGTTAGAGTCTGGGATCTGAGACTTGCTCATGGGAGATGGAAAGAGATATTTCTCTGGTGCATCAATGATTCAACCGAACAGGCATTCGAATTATCCCATCACCTGCCTCCTAGAGCCACAGGTATCTGACAACTGGTTCAGGCATCGCTGATTTCTGGGAGATCATCCACAGACCACGCTGTGCACCTGTTGCTCAGCTCTGCTGTGCCAAACTGCAGACCATACCTGTGCAGTTCTTGGCGAATCTGGCGTCCCCGTAGTAGCCCGGAGCGCATCGTTCGCACTTGAACCCGCTGGTGTGGTGCAGGCAGTTGCGGCACTGGCCAGTCACTTCATCACAGTCTTCAAAAATCAGATTTGGGTCTGAGTTGCCATTGCAGTCACATTTTTTACAAGTGCTTCCAATTAGCAAAGGGTTCCCATAGTAACCAGGGGCACACCTGAAAGGAAGAGCAACACTGGCAATGACGAACAGTGAGTGACATTCCTACCTGCGACACCTTTTTCTCTCTGACCTTATCTATGTTACCAGGAGTTGATTACTATCTGCAGTTTCTAATGGACAGAGAGTTAATTAGGAGCTTTACTCCTACAGAGGCTATTTTGTGCTCTAATCTCAATCTGTACTGTTATGTATTTTCCCCTTCCTGGACACCCCTGGTATCTCATACATACCAGTCTGCATTAATTTATTTTTCTGTGTGTGTCTTTAGTGGTGAAGTGATTTGCTCCCTATTGTTTTGAAATCTGTGACAGAATTACTTTGGCAGCAAGGCAGCTCTACAGCGTTTGTTTTGGTCTCTTTCAGCTCTTTATCTCACTAACTATATTGTGTTATATAGGAAACTGTGGTAAGAGTCTGCATTTCAGGATGCTGAAACCCAGAGGCAGTTCAGACCTTATTTCTATTATAAATTTACATAAAAAGTACTGATCAGGAAAGGTTTATAGAAATATTTCTGTGGCGAGGTATTGGGGTGGTTTCTGTTTTTTTGCAAAACAGAATAGGCCCTGAACCAGACTCCGTTTTTCAGATGTGTTTGATGTTATCCTGTTGGATCAGGGTAAAAGGCTGAAAGCAGTCACCAGGAAGGGAGGATTCCTCTCTTGGTTTGCAGAGGGAGAGAGGGAGGTGGGTACCAGGCACCCCAGCGAAGGCCTGAAATAGGTCCAAATTTCTTCTCATGTCTTATCATGTTTGGGAAGCATTTCAACTGAGAAATTTCTACATCTTAAAATGAGAGACATGTTGAGATTACGGTGTTTTTTCAGAGTATAGACACACCAGCAATGTGTACCATTCCTGGATGATCAGTGGCCCTAAGCAAAGAGGTAGTAATAGATTTGGTTAATTGGAAAGAAAACATCTCAGTTAAAAATGTTTCTGCTGGTATCAGGGAATGTGCTTAAGCCTACCAGCAAGGCAAGCTTTTGCAAAGCAACCATTGACACAAGGAGAGCTAGTACTGGGGTGGGCATGGTGCATTATTGAGAGTGAATCCGTGAGCAAGGGATTCTCTGGGGGAGCTGGCTTGTGGAAAAGCATGGAGCAGTGTCTGATGGACTGGAGGGATCATCTGGAAGAACAGGGGCAATCCACACTGTTAACGGCTGAAGGAATTGTAGGATTGAATAGTTGCCTCAATGATTTAGGTAAGGAATATATATTCTAGTTCATTCTGTTTTATCACTATGTTGTCCTTGTCTCCCAACCGAAGTCCTGTTTAAGATGCTGGTTTTTCTGTCTGCTGTTGGTAAGAAGGGAGAGTAAGCACTTCAGGCAGTTCAGATTAATTTTCCCAGATTCTGGTCGGGTAGCTAAACCAAGGTCTATTGTCTTCCAAAATCTGAACACAGTTGAATTCAGGTTCTGCCATGTCTGAACCATGAAAATGTGGGAGAGCTGATAAAAGCTTCAAGATTTGATCTGTTCCTATATTTTCTGATTTTTTTTTTAAATTTATAAAGAGAGTAACTTCCTCAACACTGCTTTGTTCACATTCCAGTCCTGAATCCTCAGTAGAAACACATAAAATTTTAAGTATCTTAATATAAACCACTTGGCTGTCTCAAATGCTGCTTTTGTCAGTGACAAAGGCTCTTTCTGTCTCTTTGCAGCACTGCCAGAAACTTTGGTGCAGATTTTATCATTTGGGTGACCCAGATGTAAAGAATTAAAGTGTGGCTGGGAGTTCTGTGCACCCCCTGAAGAGCTGTGAATGCAACACTGAGTGCAGAGTGTCATTTATGATTATGATTTGGTTGAATTATTCCCCATTCCAGTGGGAGTTAGGGTGGGCAGTTTTGGGTCAAGCTACTAGCCAGTCATGTCAGAAGTCTTGCTATGATTTTCTAAGATCTCAGTTTTTTGTTTTCCTGTGGTCAGGTATTTTCCAAATTATCATCTGTCTAATGTGGCCACCGGGTTCACAGAGGCCACTGAGTAGGGCTGGGGTCAGAGCAACCTTTTGCTCATTGCTGCCCACATCTACCAACCACGGTGTGCTGTCCCCACCAGCCTGCAATGTCTGCCCTCTCATCAGGACAAGGCCATTTCCACCACTTCTTTTCTGAAATAAACTGTTTAGTTCACTTGCCAGGAATGTAGAGGACATTTCCTCACATCCCCACAGATATATTTTACAGGTGCTGCTTTTTTATGACCACCTGAGGCACCAGAACAAGTTGCACCAGAGAAGCTGTGGATGAACAGTTTCCTATCCCTGGAAGTGTTCAAGGTCAGGTTGGGTGGAGCTCTGAGCAACCTGATCTAGTGGAAGGCATCCCTGCCCATGGCAGGGTGTTAGAAACAGATTACCTTTAAAGTTCCTGCACTCTTCTATGACTCACATTTACTAGCCATAACTTTTCATCTAGAGCAGCCATTTAAAGCAATATGAAACTTTCAGAGCTGAAAATAAATGTGTTACCTTCACTCTCCCCTTCCCTTTGCCACTCAGTACATCTCATAAAAGAAAACTCGCGCTGAAGCATTTAATCTCTTTTGAATTGTGGGTGGAATGTGAGAAGAGCAGAGGCCACTGACTGGAAACAGACTGCTCCATCTCTGCAATTTATGGCCTGAAAAAGTCAAGAGGCCTGCAGTAAATGTCTTTTCCTAGATTGTATCAATAAATGACTTTTTTTTTCCTCAAAAAGAATATTTTCTCTCCTATAATAAACCTGCAAGGTTGTCTTTGTTTAATTTTGCAGCCATAGTTTCTTCCTGTAATTATCAGTGAGTAAAAAATTAACTTCCTCTTCTCTGGCAATGCCAAAAGAACATTTTTCATCTATTTGCTTTGGACAGTAAAACGGAATTTGTTCAGTTCTTCTTTTTAACATTTGTGCATTGACAAAACGTGCATGTCATCAGTTACCATCCTGATGCCTTACTACTGAAGTCCGGGAGAAAAATGATTATTTCCTAAATTTCAATTTGGGAAGCTGGTTTTCTCAGTTCCTAGCAAGGTCCTCTGTGAATTCACATGCCCTTTTTCTGGCAACACCCAGCAGCAGCAGTGTGTGCCAGGTAGAGACTTGCTCTTTAGCAAGTGGGCAGGTGCAAGCAATGCATCAATCCAGCTTTGAAACACTTTTCGACATTTCTGATACAAATGGGAGCAGAAGCAGGAGCCTACCAGAAGGCAAGTCCTGTTTGTCACTGCTTGCACCTTACCCCAGCAATTAGCCAAGGTCTTAACGTGGTGACCAGGACAGGCTGACCTCTTTCTGTAGCTTTTTCTACACAGCTCTGCCTTCCTGGAGACAGATGCACGGTGTCAGGCTGGGTAGTGGCCATTAGAAAACAAAGCTATTTTCTGCTGTTTCTATGCTACTGCGACCCATTTCATAGGATTTGTATCGCTCGTAGTCTGGGTTGACATTTTAATAACCATTAAGATACCTCAATGACCTTTTAATTGTCTGCATTATCCTTTGTGTATAAACCTGACATTTTGAAAGAACAAAAGAATACAGCCATGGGCCTGTAAACAAGGGTGGGTTTTTTTATTTTTGTGCCATCTGCTTTCACTGTTGCTGTCATCATTTTAGTGATGCAGAGATAATGGACTGATTTTTTTGCATCATCTGTAAGAAGAAAAGCCTTTATTCATTGTTCATCTTACCTTTTTCATTTTGATTTATCTTTGCATCTTAAGCATCCCTTTACGCCCTTCTCTGACAGTTACATTAAGTATCATTTGAATTCCAGGCTTGCCAGTTATTGACAGTTGACTAAAGACTTAAATACTTCTGGGTCTTCAAGGCAAAACAAAAGGAGATGTTCAGGAAGCCATTGTCTGAGCCATCCTATATCCCTCAGTCTTTGTGTTAGAGCTGTTATAATTTATTGGCTGCTCAGGGACAATTTCTGAATTATAATCAGGCCCCTGACATTCATTTAAACATAATCCATGTGTGTTCATAACAAGTAAGAGAGCCTCTTACAGCACATGAAGTTATATTTCTGCTATATAGTTCAATTTATTTGTGTCCTTTTTTATTTAGGGACTATTTACTGGAAATTATTTGTGGACATAAGGGAAAGTTCAAAAGCAACACTGACCTACAATTGTTAGCTTGACTTCACTGTAGTATGCCTGTGAAGTGCATTTAAAATAAAACTGAAAAAAGCTGCATCAGCTTTAAGAATTTGACTTGGCAGTAGATTTTCTCCTTTGCTTTTGTAAAAGTTATTCGGTAGAAACCTGCTATATATTTTAGAGTGGTAAATTGCAAGAGGCATCATTGTGGTGAATATTTTTCACTTCAGCTGCCATTTCTGATTTGTAACTTGTATTTCTAAATACATTGCATTCCTTTAGGAAGATCACAACATGAAGGTACACATATTACGAGATCAAATATGCTGACACTTCTCCACAGCAAATTTTTGCGCTTTTTGTAGGAACTGAATGGGATCATTTAACAGACACAATTCTACCCAGTGAAAACAGGCACATAAGACTTCTCCCCAATATGAGAAGATTCCCTGAAAAAATTCTGGACTTCTCTATTGCTGATCAGCAAGTGATCCTATGAGTTTCTTACCTTTCACAGTTGGGTCCTGCATAGTTTTCCTTGCAGACACAACGCACACTTCCACTTTTTCTGTAACAGGAGACTGCGAAGCTGGAATTTCAATAGCATGAATAGTTAGAATACCAGGCAATGACAAACACTTGGGAATGTTTCTTTGTTATAGTATGGAAGTTTGTCAGTGTGAACTCTGGTTCTTGGTTGTTCAATTCTGAATGGGTGTTAAGTTCTTCACATAATTAACATTATAACCCTTCTTTAGACTTTAAATTAATTTAGGAAGCACTAACTAGTGTATAGAACTATGGAGCTATATAAATACAGATGTACATGTATGAAAGTTGTTGTCTTGCAGTGCAGATCATACACATCTGCAGGTTTTGATACACACACTTTAGATAAGGGACTTAAGAGCCTTGACATACAATGTGTATATCATGTGAACCTAATTGCTTCCTTCTATTATCCCAAGGAATAAAATATTGTTTGTGGAAGACACTACAGTGAGCACTTCAAGAACTGAGATTTTGGAATGGGTTTGGCAGTTTCCTATGAAAATCCTACAGTTTTTCTCAAATTCCAATCTGGAAGTTCCTAGTGGTGAAAACTGACCTAAGTAATGCTGTCCTCATTCAGAATAACTGGGTTTACAGAAACTGAGGCTTCCAAGTAAGCTGGAAAGAGTCTGTGAGCTCTTCTGAGACCAACATGCTGAGTAGGGATACTGGCTGCAGTAATGGGTTGTAATTTCTACTGCTGTGATTCTAAAACATGGATTCCTTTGTTTTCTTATGTTTTCAGGATTTAACAAATGTTTAAAAAAAATATGAGACCCAAGAAACAGCAGTAGCCAGATGTGGAAAGTGCAAATTTTATAAGCATTTCAAACACGGTGATGGACATGGCTTAAATACATTTACAGGGAAAAGAGATTCAGTCCTAAGATGTTTCTAGTTAGTTTGCAACACGTGTGACTAAATTCCTGCCAGCACTAGAATGCAGAGTAGTGAGTGGCAGCAGTTTCCAGCTGCAGGCCCATGGTTGCTGAAACACAGCTCCCTCAGTCATGGGCAGCTGTGGCTGGGTTGCATACATTTCACACAGGACAAAAGACTCAGAGCAATGGGATAGTGCGTGATCCATGCACTGCTTGTTCCAGGAAAAAACAGCATTGAAAGGTGACGAGAATTCCTGCATAATTTCAGTTCCTGACAGCATTTCTCAACTGGTTGGACAACCAGAGACAAAAAATCTGTCCAGATCTCTGCTGTCTCAAAACATTTGACATAACCAGAGAGAACATAAAATGAGATTATTCTCACAGAATTTACAAATTAACTGCTGTGTGGCTTTTGCAAGAACATGTTGAGAAAGTCATAATAGTTTGGCAGGCTTCCTCTTCTTTAACAAAGTCTAATTCCTTCACGTAGTTGCAAAAACCACATTGTGGGTCTGTTATGCAGTAAGACTGAAATCTTCCTCAAGTTTAATACTTTTGGTGAACTTGCAGGGGGAAAAAAGGCTTTATAATTCCCTTGGGTTTGAAAAGAAGTAACATCTGCTGGGCTGTGGAGCAACCTCCATCCCCCTTTTTTTGTTCCAAAGAGATGACATTACACTTCATGTGTAATGTCCAAAAATTACTCCAAAAGTTCCCAGGGTAGAAGATATATGAAGATAGTCTGGTCAGAAAATCTAGAGACATTGCTGAATTCCTGGAAAAAATATCAATCTGGTGAGTCTGTCAGTTTACAGATTCAGTATTCTATTTCCAAAGTAAAACAGGGTACAAAACAACATCCTTTGGATGTTCTTTTTTTAAGCCATTTAATTCTTCTCTGCTTCTGGTAGAGTTATTATTTTGCTTTACTCTTTATATGTAGTAGGATTAATGAAGGAAAATTGAAAAAAACAACTAGTAAGGAATATTTTTTCTTTGAATTTAGTTAACCTTTAGTAAAGCTTGATGTTGCTCAGTTGTTTTTTGCCTGTTCCAGCCCCAGCTGTAGACTATTTCTGTGGTCAGGTTTCTCTCATGCAAGCAGCTGAACAGGCAATTTCTGCCCATTATTTAAATAAGGGTTTGAGGCAACTTGGGATGGAAAGTTCCTGAAATCATTACCTTTTCTGAGGGAAAACCAAGGAAGAGAAGTGGATTTTAGTTTCAAAGGGAGACAACGTTGTAGAACATAGAATATTCTGAGATGAAGGGACCCCTGAGGCTCATCAAGTCCAAGCCATGTATTGCTGCTAATACCGAGCATCTGCATTCAGGTTTCTTGCAACATTTATTCTCCCTTCCCAATCCCATGCTGCTGAGTTTTGGGTTTGGGGTTTCCTTCTCCCTAGTGGTGTGGAATAGGAGAGGTGTAATGTCCCTAGCTAAGAAGCATGCTGAAACTGGGAATGCTCCTTGGCCTCTGCTTCCATCTCCCACAGCACTAGCAGAGAAAAGCTGTAGCCTGACTCCCTGCTCTCAGGGAGCACCTCTGCAGAGCCTTTGGGCTGCAGGATGAGGCAGGGTCTGGGTGAATGCAGACCCAGTCATGCTGTGTCAAATCCAGCTGTAGGGAACACACCAAACCCTGCCTGCCTGGCCTTGCTTGGTAGAACCCGAGGCTCGTGTGGTAGTGCCTCAGGCATGTGCAGCTCAGGCTGTGGCTCAGAGAACAGCTTCTTACACCACACTGGCTGCTCTGTGCCCAAAAGGTTACAAAAACCACTTTTACCAAGAAAAAAGAACCATTGTTGACTGTTGTATTTCTAATTTTTCAGGCATTACAGCTGCTAACAAAACTGGAAGAAATAGTTTGCATAATCTCTGAGCTTGCTCACTCCTAAGCCTTTCTACATGTGAGCAAAGCCGGGTTCTTCCACTGTCTCTGGAGGATCTTCTTTGTAATCCAGGCAAAGCTGGAGTTTTTTTTTCAACAATAGCTATTCTTCACCCCATGGCTCTTCTCACATGTCTGCAGCTCACTGCAAAAGCCAAGAAGGGATCTGTGGGAATTTGGCTGGAGTGATTTTGTTCCTTTGCCAGTTTGAGGCCTAAGAAGCTGAGCAAAATGCAGCTCATCCCACCTTAAGGTTGTGTGAGTAATCCTATAGTAACAGCAAACAAATACAGTAAAGACAAAATTCCCTTCACTATGAACTCCTGCTGAAAGCAGAATGGGAAACAACACGAGATAAATAGCTAGCTGCCTGAAAAACAGCATCAGCCTGTTGGCAACTATTTACTAGCATTTCCCTGTGGTGGGATTCACATAGATACCTCTCTCCCAGAGCATGAATCTGAGTAAGAGGAAGTTGATAATTTCTTTCAGCTGCATTACTCACATGCCACTAATTGTTTCTAATGGCTGGTTGTGGCTTGTAGTTTTGGGTTTTTTTTTTTTTTCCTTTTTGTATTTATAATTTTTTTTTTTTCTGAAGGCACAAAGCACACAACATCTGGAGTTCTCTGACTTGGTCTTGGTTTCTGTCAGGCTTCAGAGTTTCTTAACCAAAAGTAGCTGGGCATCAGCTGAAGGGGAACTGTACCTGTCACAGGGTGCTCCAGCACTTTCCTTTGAAGTGTTAGTGTGCTAACCAGGTCCAGCTGCTGTAGATTCAGGGGACTGCAAAGTCATGCTTTCTTTCTTGTGTCTGGTTTTACTCCTCAGGTGACATGGATTGAACTGTGGATTGAACTTTCTGTCTGTCTTTTTTTTTTTTTTTTTCCTTTCTGTCTCTCCCAGCCACATATATCTCTGATGCCACCTTTCTTGAGAATTGGTCTTTAAGGGATTTTAAAAAGCAACCAGAGAACTGAACAATCTCTTCTACATAAAAGGGTGAACTTGAACTTGCTCATTCTCCTCCCTCTTCATAAGAATTGGTATGAGAATTTAGAGATATTTTTGCACCTTCTAAATGAAATGCTGTTTTCTGTGGTTATAAACATGAGCAGCTGGTAACCCTCTTATTTTCCCCTGTGTTTGCCAAGGGCAGCAGCCTTTGTCTCCTGCATTCAGGAAGGAATGCTGACCCCACCTTGGAAAGGGCTGAAGCCAACCCAAATCAGAGAGAGGCAAAGACTCTTTACATACTTGGCAAGTTCTGGCAGGGGGCAGGGGCAGGGCTGGCAGAACGTGGGCGCTCCCCTGACAACATCACCAATGAAGCCATCCGGACACTGCTCACAGTGCTGCCCTGTTGTGTTTCTCTGGCAGTCCTGCAGTGGAAAGAGACACAATGGTGGAAGTTAAATGGAGGTGCTGCCTAATTCGGAAAGAGATCACTTAGCTGAAGACATGGCCAAGCAGAAAAGTGGCTGATGCCAGACCTTGACCTTTCAAGGTGTTGACAGGTTAAGGCAAACAAGCTGACACAGCTGCAAATAAAAATACTATAAATGATTATAATGACCAGCAGCAAGGGTTGGCAAGTTCAGTACAGGACAAAACAGACATATAACGCTGGCAGATGCTGCAGCAGAAGTATCAGAGTTGTTCAGGTTAGCTGCCAGCCCTGTTTTGAACTGCATGTTCCAGAAGAGAAAAATCCCTTTTAATGACTTCAAAACTATATAAAAAAAGATATCTTCTGGTAAATACTGTGAACAAACTTGAGCCAAGAGACACGGTTTCAGCAAGACTGCTTCTGGGACTTGATGACTGGAAAAGAGCATTAGGAGCTGTCTCATCAAGCTACTGTAGAAGAGTAGGAAGGATGCAAATTCCACTCTTGCAATTGTGCAAGGAGTTTTGCAGTGTTCCTGAATCAGAACTCTCCAGTTACAGCTCTTTCCATGGATGTGAGCAGCTATGCCAGGTTTGAGACAGCAAGGAAGTAGATCCATGGCAGATATATGTGGAGAACTACTCTATCAGTGAATATTTGCTGTAGGTTTGGGCTATAGCTTCTTTGATTCTTTCCTCTTCTGAGCTAATTCCACAGATAGTGTAAACTGAAGACTTACACATGTGATTTCCATCCCTGGGAAGATGACAGTGTCTATAAAGTGTCTATAATAAAAAAGAAGACCTCTTATGAATAATCAACAACTGATTCAGAAGTCCTGCTTCACTATCTGCTGCACAATGGTGCAAATAAGCAAGGATACAAAGGGGAACCAGATGATGTAAGCTATCTAGATTTCCACAAAAAACAACTAAGTTGACAGGATACTTGGAAAAAGTTTCTTTCGCAAACTGAAAGCTGATAATGGGTAGGAAATCAAGGGTAGGATATAACAGTAATTTTTCAGAGTGTGAAGAGTCACTATTCAAATCACCGAAGCCTTGGTGCTGATATGAGTTTTGTTCAGTATTCACCAATGTCTCACAGAGACACAAAATGTAGTTCTGCTCAGCTGGGACAGAAAGGCAGGAGGGAGTATTTGGGTTATGTATAATTCAAAAGTTTGTAAATAAGCTGAATGAAGTACAAGAGTTCACCCAAATTTTCCAATACAGGAACTGAGGGGCATGGACTTGAAAAGGTACTTCCCTTAACAGAACATGGATTTCTGCTACTTGTTGCCAGGAGGCAAGAGTACTTGCAGAGACTAAAAGGGATTCCTTGGATGAATTAATGGGCAAAAGATTTATAAATGGATATTCCAAGGACTCAGACGGTATGTGACATACTCTAATACAGCAGCTGTGGCTGATCGTGGATTACAAAGCAGAGACTTCAGAAATGGGTCAGCCTAGGTTCTCTCCTAGCCTAGAACCTCTCACTGCCTCTGTTGGAGATCATACATGGGCTGCAGAGACATTCAATCAGGTCCTGCATGCGACCTCTTGTGCTACCTGGCCCAGGAGCTAGGAACTGATAGGAAAGGTCTGTGGGATTTCAGGAGTGCTCCAAATGGGCAGGAGCTCTCCAGCCTGGGACAAGGGGCACCTTGGTGTCTGTGGCTGGAAGGTCTTCAATAGTGCTGAGGTTGGGTGGGTGGGTGAGCTCAGCTAACCTACTGCTCACCTGCAGCAGCCCCTGCAGATTTGAAACTCACTTTCATCTCCAAACATGGTGTGTTCTTTGAAGGAAAGAGTATGAGAAGAGAGGAATGTGATTAGGGAAGACATTTAATGAAAATAAATAGTCATGCTTCACTTGCACAGGCATTCCTAAATTAGTTTTGTATCCAAGTGCTGTGACTTTGATTTAGTGGCAGAATTTTGTCTTGGCAACATTGATGTTTTTGGTTTTGCTTGTGAAAACACATCTGATGTTTTTAAAAAACCCAATATTTCTTGCTTGAATTCCATAAAGGATCCCCAAATATTTATAGGCTCAGATCCTTTTTGATTCTAAAAGACTTTGCTGGTCTTGCTTACTGCATACTTTACAGTCACAAAGAACCCATTGCCCAGAAATTATATTATGTATAAGGCTGTCATTTGGCCAGAGACACTACAGCAAGTAGAATGTGATGAGAAAAAGAAGAAAAAGTCAATTTTTTTTTCCATGGATCTTTAAATAGATTATCCATTAGTAGTTTTAGAACTAAAGGTGGTTTTCCTTAGTCATATTTGCTGGAAGGAATAAAATATTTAGTATATAGAAAATAAGAAGGTTATTTTAATTAAGAGCCTCTAAAATGAAAGACTACTAGAAGGAAGTTTGAACAGGAGGAAGGGGAGGAGGAGGAAAGAAGTACACTAATAACAGGGCATGTGGTGAGAGCCAGGAGGCTAATGGAAGGCTAATACAGTTTTAAAAATATTTTACATTTATCATACCCAATGAAAAAATTATGTTAATGTACCACCAGAGAGACAGGAGGGAGTGGGCACTGAGCACTTGAGGTGCTTGAGCCATCCTGTGTCTGAAGCGCTGGCAGAGGCCTCAGGTATGTTTGTTTGTAACCTCTACTCTGATCAATTCACTTCATCTTGTTTGGCCTCAGCTCTCCAAACAACACAAGGGTATTAACAGAGTAAATCTACTACTGGTTTCCAAACCTCAAATACAATTACAATGAACAGAGCAGGATGGCAAATGTTACTCCTCAAATCTGCACTTTTTCATTTAAACTTAAAGGAAATAAAAAAGGGCTCTCTTACCCCAGATACCCCATTATCTGAGTGCACTTTTGCAGTTTTTCTCTGGTTAGTGATTATGTAAGAACAACTTGATCTTATTTAGCAAGACACAACTTCTGTGAGCCATATTTTTACATGATAGAAAAGGTTTCCTTATATTTTATGTTCCATTATTTTGCATCTCCAACTAAACTGCAGAGTGCATTAAGCCCAAGAGACCTATCTGAAGGCAGGGAGAACACCCTCCCTGCAGCTCATGGGTGATTCTCAGCATTGAGTGACACTCTCGTGGGAGTTTGAGCAAAATGTTTCTCTTCTCCCTGGATCATTTTGAGTGGGTGACCATAATTACCCTGGCTTCTAAAGCCTTCTGCATGAGCCTACTGCATGTAATCATTCCTCCATCAGTACACCAGCAGCTTGTCTGATGATGGAATGGCTGGACTGTGTTTGCCTTTGTAAGAAAATATCCTGGCTGGTCCTACTGGTCTTCTCTGACACTCTCAGAGTGCCAAAAATCAGTGTGAGCATTTTAATCTGGCTCTTACTGTAACTATTTGTGCACACATGAAAAGAACATGAAATGGTGCTATGAGTGGGTCTGTGGTGTTACTGAGCTACTAGATCCATTTGATTGGAAATTAAAGCTGGAACTACTGTTCTGAGAACACAGAGCACTTCATGTATGCAGTTCTTCCCAGTAGATACCTTTGTGCAGAAATAATAATGAAAAGTTTGTTGATTCTCTTCAGGCAATAATACTAGGACAAGTGTCTCAGCACATGACAAGCATGTTTGTGTAAATTAATATAACTGAAAAAACGAGACATGGATCTGCCCCAGCTTCATTTTGGAACCTGAACTTGCAAGAAAAAAGTTCATTCTGATGGTCTGCAAAGGCACCAGCTTCATTAAATCTGCCATTTATGCAGTTTTAAGGAAATTACTTCATCTGAGAGATAATGAAGTGCAATTTAGGCAGTCTGAACCTCCTCCATAGGAAATAGGTAGCGGATTGGTTTTCTGTGTACACTCTGAAGTTGAAGAAAGACAGGACCTGCCACAGAGTGGTGCAGAGCACCTGTTAGACACCTAGTGCTGGATGGAGACACTCCAGGGGCAATCTAAAGTTA
The DNA here is from genome assembly GCF_009819885.2 of Catharus ustulatus. Taxonomy (NCBI): domain Eukaryota; kingdom Metazoa; phylum Chordata; class Aves; order Passeriformes; family Turdidae; genus Catharus; species Catharus ustulatus. Next base: position 70,655,943 of record NC_046223.1, on the reverse strand, counting down.
ATACTCAGCCCTGCCTCTTGTGAAGTTAGTACAGCAACACCCTCCTCCCCCACAAACCACAAATAAAAAACCCTAAAATAACGAGGTCTTAAATATTGTCTGTGAAATCTCATTACTTTGGAGATGAAAACAGTTATTGTTGCAAAGTATCCAGAATTGTCAGTTTGTTTACCTTTTTTATCGCTCATTACTTGTCCTCCTGAGAGATAGTCTCTTAACAACTGTCAATGCAGAAGATTGCAGAAGAATGAATAAATTACCTGGGTAAAGAGATGTAGGTGGTTTACATGGCCATGCAGTCTGTATTTGGAGGTAGATTTAGACTTCTCCTCATATCTGAGGTTACAGAACTGCATAGACTGCCCATGCCAGCACACCAGAATTTGTTGCTATCCAAAAAAAATAATAATTAAAACCAGAGTGTATCATCATGACTTGAAAGCCAAGAGTTGTACATGTTTTATCTTTTCCATCTACAAGGTTTAGGGTTTCAAGCTTTCTCTCTCCAGCCATTGTGGGTGAGATGCAGCATTAGTTTTCAGAATTTCGTATGGAAGAAGGAGATGAGGCACTTAAAGTAAACATAAAGTATTGTGCTTTTTTTTACTAAAGTAAAGACACCAGTCTAAGTTAAAAAAAAAATAAAAAGAGAGAGAGAGAATAGCTACAAAATTATGTGGTTTGGGTCAAAATACCCCATCTATGTCAAAATTTTGATTTGTAGACCTTGTCCTGTATTGGTGAAGTGGAAGCTGATGCCTTGCCAAATGCACCTGGCCCACTACTTTCTCAACCCATTACTTGTGGCAGCTAACTGTGACAAATGTGGCTGAGCAGGTGGGAGAGCAGCAGCAGCCCCTCCTCACAGTCCTGGCCCAATTTCCTTCACGCCTCTTACACTGGCTGTGCAGGAGTGGAAACAAAATACTCACACATTTTGGGTCACTGTTGCATGTTTTCAATAGTAAACTGGGTAGGATAACAAATACTAAGTTTAAACATAACTAAGAGGGAGGGAAGTATCTATACCTGCGAAAATGTGTTGACTAATGTTTTTGACAGTTACTGCATTGTAATACTGTGTTCTGGTTAGATTTCCAAACATATGTCACCAATGCTGTGTAGATATCTGCAGCCCATCTTTACAGAAAGAAGCAGTGAGCTGTAAGCAGCAAGGCTCTTCGTGAAGGCAGAAGTACCTAACGAGCCGGGGAGTTTTGCTAGCTCCCTACTGCTTTTTGCTCATGCTTGATGGATGGTTGTAGATCCACTGGCAATTCTCCAGACCAGCCTTGGCAACCATGTGGAACATATTATCCTCTTGGGCAGAACTGCTAAATCTGTTCCAACCTTTCCACTCAGCTGTAAACCCAAACGCTTAAACACAAATCACTTACACGACAATACACTCTATTGTAAAAAATTCCATAAAAGGCTGGAAAGGATACCAGTGAATTTATCCTCTCCACTGTTAGGATCATTTGGTCCTTCTTGTTCCAAAATGGTTGCGACTATTTATTTATTTGTTTCCTTATGAGTATTTGGATGCCTTATATAAAGACTGATCAAATATATGGAACTGAAATCATAGCCAACCACTTAGAGATTTTTAGGGAGACAAGAAATTTACCTTCACCTTCTGCTATAATGCTTTCTCCAGAGTTATTTGTTCTGTTCTGTATTTTCATGTATCAAGGAAGATCTAATCTCCATTAATAGTTGGCACCTCATGTAAGACACTAATATCTCACTTTAACAACAATTTTGCCTGGATAAACAGCTTGGTATTTTTAAAGAACTTTCAACCTTTCAATCCACATTATTGTGTTCATTTGAAGTCATTGCCATAATATACTGGAGTCACCTCAAGCAACTTGCTTCCTTAGACTGTGCAATCAAATTTTAAAGTATGGCAAAGCCCTGTGAATTGTACTACTTGCACAATCCTATGCAAGTGTGACAGTTCATTGCTTTAGAAAAGCTGTTTCACTTCCATATGCCACTCTTTTCAGAGGTGACAACCACAACTCCTCCGATCATGAGTCATTGCCACGCCTGAATTTTCAAATATTAAACCCTCAGTGGATGTGCTCTAAAGAAATAGGTCAGCTGTAGGTTGCTGATGGGGTGATGGTGAAGGAGGTAAAACTGGGGGATGGTGAAGGAGGTAAAACTTTCCCTTCATATCTTCCTATCCTACTAGCAGCAAAACATGATGGGCTTCATGCAGGGGAATTGAACATTCCTGCATCTACAGATGACCACTTGGAGCTCTTGCAGTTTCATCCAGTTAACATCGCATATATGCATGTTTCCAAAATCAAAAGCTAGAGCCTGAAAAGAGACTTACTTCGTTTTCTTCTTGTAGCCAGGATTGAGAAAATTATGTTAAAAATCCGAAGTCCAAGATCAGCACAATGAATTGGTGCTTCTTCCCCTACTGGCCTTACATGCATCACCAGATAGTGTCTTTGAAATGAAACATTATTTGACATCTCTCTTCTAATAAATCATTAGTAGAGCTTAGGCTGTGCTGGCTATTCTTCTTCTAACACTTGGGTGATTTTCTATCCTAACAAAATGGACTCTGTGTCTCTTCAGTTTTAGACACAGGATCACGTGACTAATTTCTGTACCAGTTTTAAGTGGACATCTATGCAAGAAAGGCTCTGTCTGTAATAATTTCTTCTGTCTTTGTTTCTTCTACCTAAGGAGATTGTTGATTCATTGATTGTGTCATTCAATAAGCTTTTTATGACTTGTGGATTTGATTTGCACTCTATGAATAAGCTGAGAGAAATTTTGAAGCGGAACCTCAAGATATATATGTCAGCAGAAATTAAAGATATGAGCACTCTACCTTAAGGCATCATTAAAAAGGTTTAATTTTATTTGGTTTTGAATTCAGGGCACAGGCCAATGAAAATTTCATTAATTTGTGTGCTGTGAGAACTACATTTGTCAAATTGATTTGAGAGATTTACATAATATGATGGCCTCAGAGCATCATATGGGGCCTGACCCCTTCTTTTCATCCAGTGGGAAGTAGAGTACTTCTTTCTTTTCCTACTGTCTTGCCCATTTATTCAGTTCTTACAGCTTAGTTATTACTTAGACTATTAAAAAATATCTACCAACTGAACACAGGCTATTGCTACATTCATATTATTATTGCTTCCAGCATTGTTAGCAGAGTTAATTTAAAAAGTGATGTTTTTTTTTTTAAATGTTTGGATCATTCCATTATGCTGATAAACAAGCAGATATAGAAGACTTTAACTTTGGGGAAGATCAGTTCTTCTAATGATCTGCTGCTAAAGATGTTTTGTATCTATGGTTCAAGGTTAAGGTGAAATGTAGTTTATGATGGATGGTCCATAATTGATAAAACTTTGCATCTTGGAAGCAAGGAGATAGCAAGTTCATAATCATGGAAATAATAATGTGAGATAAATACAGATTTAATTTTTAACAGCTCATTAAAAGCAAACTGAATGCAGAAAATCTTGTCTACCTATCAGGTGTGGTGGTTTCCACTGCAAGAATTATTGGAGTAGGTTGCCCAAAATTTGAGAATAGAGAGAATGGTGAACACTCTATACTACATGGTCCTATCTCTTCACAGGAACTCCCAGCTATACAGGTATTGACTCATTTCTGCCCCAGCAGGCTTTAGCCAGATGGTACATGTCCTTTTCCAGCTCTTAGGGAAGGCTGCTGTGTCCACTGATTCTAATACAAGTCACATTACCAACCATCAAGTCACCTTTACCTAAATTGGAATAATTGGAATAATTTATCTAACGTGCTTCTTCCTGCTGTAATTCAAGCTACATATTCTTTCTCTAAGCTTTTCTTCTCCCAGGCTTTCTCAGTCACGTTTTGCTGTTTACCAATTTCATTAATGTTCCAAACTTCCCCAGAAATTTCTGAATCTTCAGGGAGGTCCTGTTACTGCAGTCCCCATGGGCAGCTCTGACTCTGTTTTACACTGTAAAACCTTTAAACCTCCTTTTCATTCTGCACTTTTCCTCTAGCTTTTTTATTTTACTTAAACCTTTTCACTGTTTCTTTTTTATACAGAAGTAAATGACCTTAGCTTAATGACTTTTAAAATCCTGCAGATAAGTTATCAAAGGGCAATTTGAACTCAAACAATAAACTAGGGTTTAGCTTTTAGTTTTATTCCTTACTATCTAACTGGTTCCAAGAGAAGAAACACCAGTCAGGAATGCACATTTACTTTCAGATCATTTCTTCCTGATACTGTAAATTATCTGGTTTTGTTTTTTTTTTGGGTTTTTTTTGAACCCTTGACTTCAGCCATATTTTTGTAGAAGATAGGAAACAGGTTTTCTGTTGTGTTTGTAAATTGAGGCTATAATCACTTCCTAACTCATATATTCTGCTCCAGAAGCTCTCTAGTGACCAGACGTTTGACAAGCTCTCTATCTTGTTCCCAAGTCTTCCACCAGAAGTTTCTCCTTGGCATTGTTGTCACTTGACACTAAGGGAACAATGATCCCATGAGCCAAAATCCTTTTGCATGTGGAAGAGAATAGCTGGGAATGCCTGGTGGTCTAAAACCACTTTTGAAACTTTAATATTAAAAACTAAGCCAATATGTGTTCTGCAGAAACCAGCCAATTCTAAGCACATTACAGTGGCCAAGCCAGAGTAATTTTTCCTGTGCTGAACAGCTGCACTGTCTTCTTCCCACAGAAATAAAAATGGTAGGAAATATGCCATGGAACTTGACTTGATGTATTTGTATAACTGATAACTTGATAGTGGTTGCAACAATGCAAAGTATGTGAATATTATGAGTCCATTTTATGAAGAGATAAACTGAGGGCAAAGGTTTATGACTTGTCAAAAATAACACATGGCAGAGCAAGGGGTTCTGGGCTCTACTCCTGCTTTACAACCCTGCAAAGAGTATACTAGTGCCTAGCTCTTGCTATGTGGTTTAAATACAGTATTAACTTCCGTCTTTTTTTTAGTGTATTAGTGCCCTGATTGCCTGCTAGTAGTTAGGATTAGTTTTACTGGGCTGCTTTTTGCTCTGGAGCTACAAATGTTTGACTACTATTACTAACACACAGCTTTCTGTATGAGGTGATTGTGAGTTAGATTGAACATACGGGAAATTGTAACAGTACCTTGGAATTCCACACTCTTCCCCTGGTGTATTGTTTCAACCTTCTCATGTTGTTCCTTCACAGCAGGAGACTGCCATGCAGCTGAATTTCTATGGGTAACACATGTACCATACACTCACAGGGGTCACTCAGCACTGTAAATTGTTTATACTATGCACAGCACTGTATTCACAAAGGGGAGAAAGAAATGTGTTTGAATTTATACATTTTTTCTCCAGAGGTATACAAAACTCTTTCCATATTTCTGATGGACTAAAAATTTTCTACATGCTAACTCTCATAAATTTTGCATGAGGGAAGTGTTTTGAATCTGCAGAGATAATTTAAATGAGAATTAATTTTGGACAGGATAATTCATTAATGCATTGATCTTGGCCCTAATTATGATCCTTCTTCAACAAAAAACTCCTGTGGTACAGACACTGATTTTGCAGTATATTGAACCTGAGCATTGGTGTTGAAAGTCAGACAATCAGAGAGCAGAGTAATTCCTTACCACACAGATTCCAGATCCATCAAGGCATCTGTTTGCATTGCCATTACAGTTGCAAGGGGAGCATTTTCCTGAGCTGGTACGATAAAATCCTTCTTGGCATCCCTGCAATGAGAAAAAAATTATTTCCTATGCATATGTAGCTGGAGACTGAGGTTTGGTGAGAGGAGAGGAAAGCAAGACTAGAGCCATCAGGGCTCCCCAGAACACACTGTACCACCCCGCCATAGCAGACCACACATGCACTGCTGAACTTGAGTCTGTTCTTTCACTCTCTGTCCTGGTGCTTGGTTTTTTGCCTTTTTGCCTTTTTGACTTTTTGAGTGTTAAAGCTGTCAGCATTCCTGCCTGCGTCCTGTCCCTGACAAGCTATGGGTGTGGACCTGGCAGGTTCTTGCTGCATGTTGTGCTAGAGGATGTTAACCAGAAATCATAATCCTTATTCGGTAAAGAAGGTGCATTTATACGAAAGGAATAGCTTTTACTGAAAAAGAAAAAAGAAAAGGAAAAAAAAAAGGAAAAGGAAAGTAAAGAGCTTTAGAAAATTTGCTTTACATCAAAACTTCGATGAAATTTGGATTAATAACATATGGGAAACATACCTAAAAAGATCAATGCCCTTTTGAATAAATATGTGGTTTTGCCTGTTATATATAAGTAATTTTGATAGCTTGCCAAAATGAAAGAGAAATTGTAATTATCTGGATAACCTTATTTTGAATAGTAATTAAAGCAATTATATAAGGAGTCAGAAACACAAAGCTATTAAGACTGAAAAATAAAAGAAAATTAAAGAGAATAGTTTTTGTTGTGTTACATATACATTCTTGTTCTTCACTGAGAAACTTTTTCCTCACTATGCAAAGCCGGAGAGATGTACACAGGCTGACCTCAGGACTGATCTCTGTTTATTCAGGTACCCTCTGTCTCCCTGCTCACCCTGTCCAGTTTCTCTGTGTCACATGTATTACATGAATTTTTGGATCCTAAAATATCTCACTCTTGTCTAAGTCTTGCAGTATTGTTGCAGAGCTGATATGAAGACACTGGCATGCCATTTAGCCTCCAAAAATTGTTTTCCACACCAGTGATTTGCCAACAGTGATGGTTCCTCTGTCACTTACAAACAGCATCCCTGAGGTGGCTGTCAGAGCTTAAGGTATGCTAGACTTTCCTGAAATATTTTTGTGGCTCTCTGTACAGAACTTTTTGTATTCTGTGACTCCTGAGGTCACCTATCCTGGAATAAAGTGGAAAAAGTGTAAAGTTCAAGTAACTCAGAAGGGTGTGCGCCTTCTTGCATTTGTATGAGCTAAGAGGCTTCTTATTGTATTGTGCTAGTTAAATCAGGACTAGTTTTCCTTTGTATCTTCCTATTCCTTATTTTCCTGTGTTGCCCTGAAATCAAGGATGAGGTACTTTTGAGCATTGTGCAGAAAAATAGCTCAGCACCTGTTGCCCATAGCATGCCCAGTGTAAGCTATGGCAGAACAGCAGGTATACAGTACCAAATGCAGACCCACACAGTGATACCTCCCCTACGCTCAGAAAGGGAGCAGTTATGCCAAATGTCCCTGCTGGGACTAGCCAGCCCTGGCACTGTGCTGTGGCCATGTCACTCCTGGGACCTGCACTGGAGTGTCTGCCTGGTGCTGTAGTTACAGCTGTGGAGCACTGGGGAGCAGGAGCCAGCAACCCCGAGTGTAAGCTTCCATTCCCAAGTGTGGGTAGGTCCTTCTTTCCAGCCAGACAAGCATCCTGCTTATAAACCAATGTATCTTAGGAGATGACTAACAACAGGCTTTGAAAATGAGGTTTAGGAATGAATCATTAGTCCGATCTTATCCCAGAGAGCTCTGGGAAGTTGAGATGAACATAAATGGAAAACTCAATTGCTTTTACCATTCTTGTGCACAGAATTTTATCTGGTTTGTTTTGGAAATACTTTCTTTGATAATAGCTCCTAGGAGGCAAAGACTTCAGGCCACAGACTCTTTGGGACAGCAGAAATACTGTCTATTTGTACTGCTTGTTTCTTTCAGTTGTTTAGTCTTTGCACAGTGGTAGGACTGGCTCCCGCCAGACTAAAGATTGCAGCTGAATGATTACACCACACACTGTGGAAGGGAGACAGTTAGTTTCTAAATTGAAAACAGATTCTTGTCCCAATGTCTGCCTTTGCAATATTTCTTTCCACCCATACAGATCTAAAGCTTGTTCTATTCTCTGATGCCTCAGAGCTGGTGGGTGGTCCTAGCTGTGTTCCTCTAGTGTCTGTCCAAAAACTTTCTTGGTTCTGCAGGTCTAAGAAGAACAATTTTTTACCTGTGATAGTGAATATGGACAGTGGAAATGTAGGAATGCTTGTAAAGGTGTCTATGAAAATCCTTGAGCCAGCCACAACAATAATCTCATCCATACTTCAGCTGGTGGCATACCTGCACTGCATCCATGAGTGAGCTTCCATCTAGTCCACATGCCCAGCAGTAAGTTAGTTAGTGCAGTCAGTTAAGTTAGTGCAGGTCAGTGCTACATCATTGGTTTGAGCATAAGGGCAAGACTAAGAGCACAGACTTGCCTAAGGTCCACTGGGAACCAGTTTACCTCCTATTATTAGCAGACACAATTCTCAGCTCCTCAACACATCTGCCTCCAGTCTGGGTCCCTCTATTTTCATTGTCAGAGCCCCTCTTCAAAATGAGATGAGGGCAAGTCATCTGGGTATTTTTTTCATATCCTTTCTCCCCCCATGTTATTCAATTAATCACAAAAAACTTGGAAGGTCACTATTTTAAAACAGTATTTAAACCATGAGTTGCATCAATCTAAACCAGAAACGAGGTATTGAAAATCAATGTTATAAGAGGCAAGGGAATGAAGGGAAAATGGGATCCAGATTGTTTCCTTTGGGCTCTGAAGTTTTCTCAGGCAGTTTTCTCAATTATTCTGATATATTTTTGTTGCTCCTTGCCCTACTAGTGGTAATGGAGTGATTGGTTGGTTGTTCCAGAGCTTGACCCAACATAATATTTATAAAAAGAAGTTGTCAGAGTGTGGAGCTAATTGAGGGATTCAAATTGCTGAATGTGCTGGGAGAACAAAATGATTGCACACAAAGCAGAAACAGGACTGAAACAAAATGAAATACCTTCCCTGCAAAATCGTTATGTAGGCAATTGAGTGAGGAACATTTCCGTGCACTTTCTGTTTCTGAACGGTGAAGACAATTAGAAGGCCAAAATGTTAGGTCTGCATTAACAATTATGTCTTCACAACTATTAGATATTTTTTCCCCCGAGGGACAAAGTTTTGTTCCAGTTCAAGTTGAAAAGTCCAATCAAATGTTGGCCCTGCTGATCTCCTGAAAATCTCTGCACCCATGGGGCATTTATTCCCCCTCTCCCGCCCTGCATCTGGATTTAATGATTACATCACTTAAAAACAAGAACCAGCTGCATGCTGAAAGCACTGGGGAGTCTGTAGTAATTTTCTGCTTCTTCAGTCCTTTCTACTGGTCTGGGTGCAAGATGGGACAGAAGATGGAAGACAATTCACATAGACAGAGCATGAATTTACTCCCATATTATATTCAAGCAGTTCCACCAATTTCATTGCAGGTGTACCCGATCTGCACCTGCAAACTGAGGGCAGAACCAGGTCCTCCATTCCTTCCTTGCTGCCAGCTCACAGGAGTGGTGCTGGGCTGGGTATTTGCTGGGAACCTGCCTCTTCTGGTTTGCTTTCCCAAAAGAAGAGTGCTGTGCTGGCAACACACACAGGGTGTTCTGTGTGTTCACATCTGCGCTGGCCAGCTGAAGAAAGGCAAGGTGTGGTTTCACAGACTGTTTCACAGACTGGTTGACAGACTGTGATTTTCCTCCCAATCACCAGGCCCAGATCAGGGCATGGCATCTGTTAGGAAGTGCTCCCAAAAAGCAGTTTTTATAGGACTACCTTTCTCTGGGCAAACATGGGGGATGTTCCAGCAAATGGACACAGGCTGTGTTATCGTGTTTGACTAGGAGGTCCCAAAACTGCTTTATTCAGAACTTCAGATGTAGCCATTGACTCTCCCATCTAGTGATAAGAAAACATGGCACATCTCTTTAGTTAGTACTGGAACTTGTGACTTGTAAATATATAAACACATAAATGCTCTCTTCAATGATAAAAGGCTTCCTTGGATCTGCACCAATGGTTGTTATTTCCAGAGTTTCCTCTCAACTGCTGAGGTACAGAAAAGCATATGTGTTCAGGGTTAAATGGTCTGCATTAGGACATTTCAGCCTGCGTTACATCCATTATACTATTTTCAGTCTTGGACCAGGAATCCCATCACATCTGGTGCAAAACAAACCCAGAAGAAAAAGATGGTGCTGTCATCTTCTGGGACCATTGTAAAAGAGGAAACAGCTGGTGCACGAGGGGAGCTGAATCTGAGGAACAGCACCCAAAGTAGTAGTCATGGCACATCATCTGCCAAGTCACTGCTAAGTTTAGTGCCAGCAGCGCCTTGTTTGTAGCTCCCAGCAGTGTTATGGTCTTTGCTGCTAGACTGAGAGTCCAAAGGTGTGCTTCCTTCCGGGTCTGAGAAGGATCCTCAGGGAGCTACATGGATGTTCAGGCACAAGGGAAAGGTCAAACATTATGGCATTACTTAGTAGATTCTCACTACTAGAAAGAAAGGTCTGTTCAGGGTAGTAAAAGTGAACACAATCTGGGCACAGCTGAGCCTAATGAACTCACAGGCTTGTGATGAAATGAGAATTAACTTAATTAACATAATATTCCAGATCTATCTGCAAAAATACAAAGAAGTTCTATCCTGTATTGCAAACACTGTATATTGTGTAGAAGAGTGATTTTTGATGGCAGGAAGAAAAAAAATCCACATTTTTCTTAGTTTCTGGCAGCCTTCACATGTTACTTCTTCATATGCCAAGAGGTTAGATAAATGACTCTAGCATCATTTATGATATGCTATTCAAGACTTAGGAACTGTTCCTGATCATGTTCTTCTAGCCTTCACTGGAAGAGGATATAATTAATTCATTACCTGTCATCTGCTTTTGGCCAAGTACATACATAGCTATCTCTGGTAAAGCTGACATACCACAGTTTGTTTGCTTTATCTTGATGAAATTTCATTTGCTTAATTTTGAAAATATATTTGTGCATTCCAGTTTTCATTTTTCTGCAGTCTGATATCTTCTGTGAAGGTGGTAAAAATATTTTCAAAAGGCATGAACCTAAGGAAGTTATCGTTTGAGGAGTGTGAAATCTGGCCTGAGAGGTTATATCTCAAAACTTTTACGGCAAGCTGTGACACATATTGTGAATTATTTGCATAATAATATTTATCATCTGACATAGATTGATTAGCAATTTTGGAACTGTAAGACCCTTAGAAGTCCCCATTGTGTCCTATGGAATGAAAGAAAAAGAAGAAGAAAAGAAAACAAACTCTACTTGAACATTATGAAACTTTGCTTCAGAACACAGGGAAAAAAAAGAAAAATGTTGCTCCTCTGATATAACAGACATTATATCAGCCATAGATATCTGTAAAAGTAGGGCACATGGGTAGTTTAAGTCCATATTTTCAATACATTGATGCAAACAATCAGACAAATTGAGTGGAACAACGTCCCTTCTTGGCAGCTTCACGTCAATGTGTAATGTTTGTCCATCTGGAAGGGACAGTTTAGACAAATAGAGGTTTGGGACTCAAAGTTATATCAAGAATCTGAAACTCTACATCTTTTACCATACAGAGATGTGTGAATACTCTAAATCACCTCCATCCATTTTAAAGTCTTTGTGTCTAAAGAAGAGACCAGTCTGCTGGAAGTGCATGGCATTACCATGGAAACATCAGCTCTCTGCTTCTTGAGGACATTCCCAAACCAAACCCAAGCATGCTTGCTTTTGTTTATTTGCCTTTATAAGCAGTATTTGAAATTGGCAGCTCTAGTTCTGAGTGCTTTTTGAAGATTGTTTGCTTAGGCCAACTTGAGATAAATAGCCTATTGCCCTTCCTAAAAATAAAGATGTTTTCCTGCTTGAATATCTCCCAGTCCTTTCATTTATGTAATTGTTTATTAGAAATAAGAACGTTAGAGAAACAAGCCAGAAGCAAGCCTGAGAAAGCAGTCCTCTACTGTACATTTGATGTTATTTCAGTTTCTCTGGCTTCCTCAGAACAGGTAGGATTTTTTGCAAAGAGATTACTGGCTTTGATCAGCTATAATAGGGACTTCACTTTCAATCCCCAGCCAAGAGCTCAGGGAAATCTTGCCAAACACTCAGCGTTGAGCAGGTCTCGCCCAGCGTGTCTGTGTGAGCCCTGAAGGCAGTCCCAGGCTGAAGCCCCGAGCAGCTCAGTGTCCCAGGTGCAGCGCAGAGCTGACACAGCTGTGGCTGTGCTGCTCTGAGGGCAGGCTGCCCTTGGCAGCTGCGTGCCTGTGCAGCAACACCAAACCACAGCAAGCTGGGAGTCATCCACATGGAGGCTTCCACATGGGATGCCATGTGGCCAGAAGCCAGCTGGACACCCGCTGCATGGTTTGATTTCTTGTGTACGGAAATGCATCTGAATTAGGTCAGCTGTGCCTGCTGCTCTCTCCTGACCGCATAGAGGGACATGGAGGGTGGCTCATATGTAGGTACCAGGTCTGTACACAGACTCCGTGAGAGGAAACCCATTGCACATGTCAGATGTGCTGTGCCTTGTAGAAGTGTCCAGGCTGCAACAGCTGTGCCACAGATCTGGCCAAACTGCTCTGCCCTGTGCTCTTGGAGAAGTGCGAAGTCGCCTTAGAGTCTGTTCCACAAGTCAGTATGTTTAGGTAGAGAAGGTGGATGGATATTAAGGAAATATTGATGTCTGACAGGCCCAACCAATTCTCTCCCTACGTGCAGGAAAGAGCTAGCCTAGAAAGAAGAATGACCCCGTTCTAAGGACACCTTCTGGTTACTTCCAAAAGGCACACTAAAAATACTGCTTTGCCAAATTGGGATGTAAATAAACAAAGTCTTTGAATCCATGGACATCCTGTCTTAAAAGCACTCTGGGCAGGCACAAAATCTATGGTTTATCATGCTTGGAAATCATTAACCACAAAACTGTCTTCTTTACCTCGGATAGATAAACAAATATACTTCTGGTATTTCATTCATCAAAAGGTACTGGGGACAGCAATGTGACTTTTACATCTGCTTTTCAGCTTGGGACATAATTGACTTCCAATGCATTTAAACATGGATTTTTAAAATCCAGTCTTCCGGTTGTAGACTGATGGTCATTTTTACCACTTCTTGCTCCCTAGGAGCAAACTAACAGACATTTCAAATTCCTCAGGTCAAAGACGTGTTCTTCATAAGCACAGACACAAAGATTTAGTTCTTCTTCAGTCTGCTGGGAAACTTTATGCAAACAAAAAGAGCTGTGATAATACTGCATCCCACTCTCCTGACCCTCCTGCCTTTGGTGACCTGCAGGAGAAACCCCTCTCCATTTGTTGCCAAAATAGAAAATCCAGCAGATGAACAGCAAGCACTGTCTGCAACTCCAGCTCAGTGTCAGCCCCTCTACTGGTGTGCAGCACACTTAGGAGCCCTGGGCTCTTCTGGGGTCTTTGCCATCTTACACAGCCAACATGCACTTTTATTGATCACAGCAAAGGTGCTTTACTGCTGGAGGTTAAATTTTGGGTTGAGAATTCAGTATGTGTAGTTTTTAGGATATCTTTTCGCTGCATGGGGTTTCAGAAGCGTGTGGGTACAAGGGGACGGACAAGGGTTAAGTGGGGGAAATGGATAGACCTATATTTGATCTGCAAGGCCTTGCTCCTGGCTGAGACATGCTAGTTTTTTGCCCTGGTCCCAGAGGAGTGGATGGACTTACATATTCACTGGAAAACAAATGGACTGCACTTATTTCATAGGGCCAGCATACAGGAGAATTTTCACTCGTTTTTCCCATTTCTGAATGTGTAGGCAGCTGCTCTGAGTCCATCAGGGATTCAGTTTACCGGACTGATAAGATGTTTATTAAATTAATGTACTCTGGTGCTCTTCACACCTAGAATTTTCCACATTTTTGGATGAGGATCTCAGTGGTGCCAGCTCACCAGTTCCTGCTTGAAAATGCTTTGGGACAAAATATTGGCTATAGCCAATACACAGAAATACTGCTAAGAAAATTTTGGGATGCATTTAAAGTTAGAACTATGCTGTTTTATTGTGTTTCCAGGAGACATTGCATATTTTACAGGTACATGTATGATATCTGAGCAGTGTGCATCAGCAGGTAATCTGTCTTTCTAATTTAGCCTAGGTAACCATGAAAGGCTGACTTGCCACTTTTCTTAAATCAGAGAAAAAAATCACTGAACCCAGCACCAGATGTTGTCAGATGCCTCTGTACGGTTTCTGATTCCTGCTTTCCAAAAGAGTAGCCCACCAGAGATAATAGCAGAAAACAGTGCTTGTAATATTATTTTCTGTTTTGAATATTATTTGGCATTGCTCTTCTTCACAGTTTTTATCATCATCAGTTCGACACACAAACACTAGACTGTTCAGAAGATCATAATCAAAGTGAAATCAAAAAATGCAAAGCAAAATTGCATTTTTTCACATAATACCCGGTAAGGAAGGAGCTTGAGAGGGTGGTCTTTGTCTCTCAACAGCTGAAATGGTTGAGATAACAAATAATTGTATTGAAACACATTGATTTTTATTGCTCCTCCAACAACACCAACCATGGCAGGGGGCTTGGGATTACAAGATCTTTAAGTCCCCTTCCAACTCTTAACATTCTATGACTCTATGATCTGAGGGATCCTGAAGTGTATGACTCGGGGTAGAATTTATCTAATTAAATTTTTTCTGCTTTGTTTTGGTCTGGTTTTTTTGAGACACAAGAGAAAAGGTATTTCTAGAAGGTGTCCTTGGCCTCTTTATATACAAGTACTTGATGACAGCTCTGATATTGTACTGACTGTCATTCATACTGCTGCCACATTTTTACAACACTATGAAGTTGGTAATCACATCTGTTTAATAATTTCTTCTAGACCTTGTTTTCCCAAAATGTATATGGACTTGAATTTGCCAAAGGAGAAAGAACACTCCTATGGATAGATATTTGTGCAGTTGCAATTTCCTCAAAAGCACAGTGTGCAATGAAGGGTTTGCTGCAGAGAGTATGTTCTGCTAAGTCTGTTTGTATGTCGTGAGGCATTGATCAAATCCATGGCTTCTCAGTCAGTATTTATAGCTCACCCTAGCTTTTATTTATAGGTTACCTTTTAGTCTTGTCTATATTATATGTCTCTCTTGTTGGCAACGAGGCTTGAATGTCATTTAAACAGTCTTACAGTAAATGCCAACCAGATGAGAGGATTGTTCATTGGCCCTTCTTGGGGGAGGCCTCAGTGCTTCTCCCGGGCTGCATCTATTAATGGAGCAACTGAACACTACACTGAGGGGTCTGGATCCCCACCTGCCCCCATAGGCTCCCACAGCCATTCTGTTGTTGCTTTGTTCTCTATTCATGCTTGTGTCTTCGCTGTTCTGCTTTCCATTTGTCCTCCTACTCCTCTTTTTCTATCTTTGCTACCCCTGCCTATCCCTGCTCTGGGTCCCAGCCACTCACCCACTTTATTACATATGCTTCACCTCTAATCTACAAACACCTCCACAACAATAGCTTCATTATACTTTTTGAAATTAGCATAACAAAAAATATTCCTTCTCACTGATTATCAAAGAAACTCATCACCTTGATTCTGTGCATGAGCTGCCCTCTCTCTAATTATGTTCGTAAGAATACTGGGACTCAAGAAAATACATCCTTCTGCTCAAGTCTTGTGTGACAATGAACATTACTCTTTCATGAAGTTTCTCAATCAGTAAAATGGAATAATGACCACAGCCACTCAGAATCACAAAACAGCTGAGGCTGGAAGGGACCTCTGGAGGTTGACTGGTCCAAGAAGGGCTGCCTAGAGCTGATTGTCTGGGGCTGTATCCAGATGTGCCCAGTGTGACCCATGGCAGAGCACACAAAGTAATCCCAGTGTCCCAGATGTACCCAATGTACCCAGCAGTGACACTCCTCAACCACTTTATGTCTTTTAAGAGAGCTAGTCAGAACCACCAGGAATACTGAATATCCTCATGTGGTCAGACATTCCTGGTAGTTGTGCTTTGCTTGTTCCAGATGCCTGCAGTAAGCATAAAGCTGTTTCTGGACCCAAGACTTTTCTTATTGCAGTGCTGAAAGAATGCTTTTGGCTTTAAGCTAAACACCCATAGTTTGAAGACATTTTGATATGTACCCAGCACTGCTCAGCATTGTGCTGCCTTCCCCATTTTCCTCATCATTCTTTCTTAGGGTTAGACCTCACTCTTGTATTTGAGGGTGACATTTATGAGTGACCTGCTATGATTTACTGCCAAAGCATACCAGATATACGAAAAGGATTAGTCAAAGGGTATGGAGAGAAAGAATTACTGTTCAGTGATAAAACTTCACATGAAAGCTTCAAACTAACTTTGTTTTTTTTTCATACAAGGAAGGAAACATGAATATGGAAAAATCTATTTGATATAGAAGTTGTTCTTTTAAAATATCATCTGTGGCATTTTTTTTTTTGTTAGATACAATGCTGAAAGCATTTTTCTCTTCCTGAAAAAACAAATTAAGGATGGGAACTCTTACTCAAGGTACAAAGAACATTAATTCTGCTGGAACTTCCCTTTTATCTGTTCTATTATTTTCTCTTAATTTACTCCATGCATCTTCCTAGACCAGGTCTTGGCTGAGGAGGAGATTTCTGTGAGTTTTTCCAACCACTGGGGTAAACTATAACTAATTTTAAAAATAAAATGCCCTAGTGGTGCCCTTTCACAGAGCTGTCATGCTTCACTCTAAGTTATCATTTGAAGAAATAAATGGACTTTAAATTCCCAGACTGTGAGTAATAAATTCAAGATTGTCTTTGTACTTGAACATATAAATCCCTATGGAGTGACATTTCAGAAGGATCTTTGTCTTCCTCTGGAGAATGAGGCCCTCAGAAGTTAATAACTGACCTGTTGGCCAGACAAGTTCTACCATCAAAGTAATCATAGAGACAGACAGAAATTCTTCTCTTCACCATGAGGTACTTCAAAACGTGCAGGCAAAAGTGGACATCTGCTCTGCAATTTTATTTATTCTCTGTTGATTTTTTGCTAAATTTATCTGAGCTTTGAAGCCTTGCAAACTAGAGAATGAAAAACAAACAAGCTTACTTACCAGCTTCCCCTAGGCCTCCAAAGCTCTATTTATAATTTCTATAAGCCTTCATTACCTCTGGTATACAGTATCAAATTCTTCTGAACAAGAAAGGTCACATTCTAACTATTATTACTGAAGAAATGAATTCAGTGTGTGACATCACAGCTAGACAGTTAATTACCCTGTTTAATAGGACACTACAGCTGTTAGGGAACTGTCTGCATGCAAAAAGCCACTCAATAGTATTTACCATTTCAAAGGGAGAAACCTCATGCAAATTAGCCATTTGCAATTCCAAATTTATTTTTAAAACTGTAAACATTCCTGAGAGGAACACATTCTTTAGCTTAGTCTCCAAATCAATGTTCATTACAGTTTTACAATAAGCACCCTGGTGTACTACATTAAATCCCTATATTGTTCTTCTAAATTTCTGACATTGTTAACTGTGAAATATTTATTATTTCCAGTGTTCCAACTGATGTTGTAAATTAGAAAGTAACTAAGAAATTAGAAATTGGTGAAGAGATTTGGGCACAATACTGGTAATCTTTTTTTATCCACTTATCTTGACAGGTATCTCAATTCTAATTGCATTTAATGAGACTGCAAACTAAAGTAATCATTACACACTAACAAGGTTTCTGTTTTGTTATTTAAATTGCAAATGTAGAAGCAAATTCTTTCCTGCTTAAATTGTCATTCAGTAGAGCCCACCAATATTTTTGCATATTCTTATTTTTTAAATGAAATTATAACATGAGATAGGTTTGATAAAGAAACCTCAGTGAGTGCATTTGCCATAAATCTGGGCAAATTAATGAAATAATGGAGTGTTCTGGATAAGTGATATGAAATGCTCATTAAATCTGCAGCAGTGTATTTTTGTGAATCTGAGTAATTTGAATCTTCAAACACCAAAACAACAATAAATAAAGCAGTCACATTAGTTGTGAACCTATATTATTTTTCAGTAAATGAATTGTTTAATAAGTGAGGAAACAAATGAAGTGCTATTTTCTGTTACTAGTGTGCTGTCAGCCCCTGTGCATGGATCTCAGTATTGCTCCTTTATGCCTGCATCCCCAGTGATGGTCCCACCTGAGAGCACGGGGCTGATCTGGAGCCAGGCACACCACGTCTGGCCAGTCTGCAGCTGCTAAAGAGTATAGCTGAAGATTTAATTTAGTCTGGTTTTCCAACTGTTGCTGTGTTAAGCAGTGAGTAAACACTAGAAGTTCTCCATCGTTTATATATACAGAGGGGTTGAGCTCTCCTCCGAATTTACTGGAAAAGCTGAGATTGCCTTAAGGGACACAGGACAAGACACTAACTTAATAACTTTTTAACTTGAAAACTTCACTTGCTGAATTATCAATGACAATTTGGATTGTTTGTGTATTACCTGATGAATTATCAACTCATCAGCTTCCAAAAGAGAAGTTTCTTTTTTATGATAATAAAGGACAAGTTATGAATCTGTTAGGTGCAAAGATCAGAGATTGCTAAAACTAAAACTAGCAAGAGTTAAACTTGTTGCTACAATTCTAGATAAAATCCAGCTGGCAGGAAGCCTCAGAACAAATGTTACTTCTACTTTTCCCCATGGCATGGTAGAGCTGGCAGTTGGAGAGACAGTGAATATGGCTAATTGCACACGGGTAACCTCCAACCAATAAGCAAAGCAGAGCATGGTGTGCAGAAAAAAATGACAAGGAACCTCCTCCCCAGCCCACTGTCACTCTGTGTTCTGATTCCTTGGGTGGGCTTGTGTTCCTGCCTCCACTGCAGCAGTGACAGACTGATGGGGACTCCCAAAAACAAGACATTGCTGAAAGCCAGATGGCTTTATGCAGAACAACATTACCTATTACCTTGACTAAGTAATTGTACTAATTTTAAAAAAAAATTCCTATGTTGAAAAAGTTTCCAGACTGTTATCCCTTCCCCAGTTAAGTGGAAAACAAACTGCCATTCAGCAACAGAGATGGGGTTGGATCCAACATAAACATATCTCAGCTAGGCATTCTCCATAGAACTGCACAGTCATTTTTTCCATATACAGTGGGAAAGACAAAGCCTCTGCTTAAAAGGCATTCTTCTCGAAAAAGGGGGAGGGCTACAGCGTTTTGGCTGTCTGGAAGCTGGCTAAGTATCAGAGATTAGTACCAGTCTCTAATTTACTTATTAGTGCTGCCACTGAGGGAAAAACTTACTCTTACATATGCTCACTGTTGGAAATAGAAAAATTGCACTTGAAAGAGTAGCTAGTCGATTTTCCTCTTTCAAAAAAATGCCAAGTTTATTCAATTTACAGGAAAAGGATAAATCTACATTGTTTCCTCATTAACCACTCTCCACCCAGTCCCCACTTACATGAAATGTGCATTCTGAGTCACTGAGATTCTCAGCTAAGTGAGACATAATCAGTTGACAAACTTAAGTACTCTCTGAGAGATTTACAGATAGATACAAAAATTTTAAAGGGATGAAAAATAAAAGTGGGCTTTAAAGCAAGTACTACTGTGCTTGCAGGATGCTGTTAATACTGAGAGGTTAAATCTCAAGCTCCAATTTCCCCCCTTCCAAATTTCTAGTATTTCCTGGTTTGATTTTGCAGCTCTTTGAAATGTTGGAATCACAGCAGAGAAAAACAGTGATCTGCTTGACCAATAACCATAGCATCAATTAAAAGCCTTTTAGAAAGAAACCCAAGCCAATGTGAAAATCTTGAAAGATGAAGAGAAAGAGCTTTCATCCGTCTCTGCCACCCAGCTATTGACAAGACAGACAGGATGGCTGATGGGAAGATCCCATGTTTCTGGGCAGTTCTCAGAAATAGGGATTTCCCCCTGGATCATCCTAGAACTTTGCAAATGTGTGGGAAGGGAGTAAGACAGTTCAGCATGGTTAACCTTGTACTGCATTCCTTACATTCAGGATGAAGCTGGGCAGAGGCTGTGCTCTGAGAGGAGAGAGGAAAAGCTGGAGCTGGGGAGAAGGGATAGCCTGCCTTGATCTCTCAATGCCTCTGGGCTTCTTTCATCATAGGCATAGTCTGATAATGAAGAGATAAATTTTCTGTTGTCTCAAAGAGAGGAAAGAATCAATGCATCAAGAGAAAAACCCAATGATTTCTTTTCTTATCCCACACAGAAATCCATCACCAAATGCCCTAATTCCAGCTAACTTAAAAGTAATTAGCTGGTGCCTTAGAGACCTTGTTGAGTCTCTGCAGACTATCCTTGCCATTGACTGGAAGTAGAGAGACAGAGAAAACCACAAACTTGCAAAAGGCTGAACAGGATACACAAATTCCCCCTGACCTTACACTGTGTCCAGGCCTCCAATACCTGCCCACATCCCCCTGAATGGATCTGTGGCAGATACTGGTGCTCTGGAGACCTTGCCAACCCTCAATGGGCCAGGCTGTGTTAGCCTTTCTGGGGCATGAAGGATTCTAATAGCCAGGGTAGGGAAGGTTATGTTATAGTTTGTCCTGCCAGCCTTTTTTAAAATTATTTTATTTTCTCGGATACTGGATCTGGACAAATGCTTACTTTTGAGGAAGGTCCCTGGAGCCAGGAGTGGGGAGCACAGCACAAGGGAGTAATGAATGGCAGGCTCTCTGTGGCTGTCAATGGGCTACCATCCAGGCTCAGAGGTGGAAAGCCACAGTAGGAAACCCTAGGACATACTGGCCTTGCCTTAGCCTTGGCAAAAAAGTCTGCTAACCTCCTGCCACTTAGAAGGTCTTTCATAAGAAAATAAAAGGATGCATTGTAGGGTGGTAACAGGGTACTCCACAGCTCAGAAAATATCTGGTTTAGGTGCTGGTTCTATGTAGCTAATTTTCCACTGGCAGCAATGGTCAAAGATTGAATGAGCTAGTTTTTATTCATTTTGTTGGGTAGGCAGAGTCAAACAATGGTTCTGAGTCTTATAGTTTTAGTTAAAAAGTCTATTTTTACAGAACATATTGAAAGTTGCTCATTCAGGTACAGTTGGTGGGTTTTTTTGCAACTATTAAATTATGTTTCAAATT
The DNA here is from genome assembly GCF_009819885.2 of Catharus ustulatus. NCBI lineage: Eukaryota > Metazoa > Chordata > Aves > Passeriformes > Turdidae > Catharus > Catharus ustulatus. Next base: position 70,634,953 of record NC_046223.1, on the reverse strand, counting down.
AATTATGTATCAAATTAATTAAGGTGTGCCAGTTCCTCTCATACTCCCTGGCTTCCATATGTCATGATCTAAACAATTACATTTTAATTGTTCTTACAGTCTTGTAAAGTTGGAATAGTAATCTCTAAAATATTTTTCACAGCCCTCTCTAATTCTTTGAATCTTGAATGCTGTGGGCTTAGCACTGTTTCTCACTAGTTTGTCAAAAGAGGATAAAAAAGGAATTCTAGTATTTGCAAAATATTTATTTCAAGAGAATAACTATATAAAGAATTGCAAAATACAAACAAAGCCAGTCAAAGCCATATCATATTTACCATATTTTAGTCAATCTGTTTTCATTGTCAAATACACACTTTATATATTCTGAATGACAGTTAGAAAAATCTCTTTGAGAGATTTTAATGACGAAGAATTAGATTTCAAAAACTTTGGAGCTCTAACAGCTTTGTGTATAATGCTATTCAGCAATTGTTGAATCTTGCATTAGGATGCATAACCCAAACATCCCCAGCTCATGGTGGTGTGTGAAAATGGACTGGGATCAGATCCAAACATTCAAGAGGACCAATTAAAATATAAAACCCAAAGGTTCTATATTTTGGTGATTGAAATCTAAGTCCAGAAGCAAGTTGTAAATCATCAGAGGCTGCTTATATGTTACTCAGAAACTACACCTCTTTTGCACAGCTCTGGAACACTAGAAGCTCTAATTGTTATCAGTTTAAATCAGGCTAAGTTTTCCTTCAGAAAGCAATTCTTTTATTTCTTCTCATGCCCCCTGGAAAAACCAGACTTTTTATTCCTTCCTTGTTTCCCATGTTGTGAATAAGAGTGGCATAAAATGCCTTTTATTGGTTTTCACAGCCCAGAATAAGCTTTGGGGCTCTTTGCTAGTAGTTGCTCAAAAATGTGTGAGAATACACTGCAGTGGAGTTTAAACTTTGTTTTCTGGTGGGTGTTTTATACATCTTCATGAAATGGAGAAAATTTCCAACTATGTATCTGCTCTGTCTTGTGCTTCCATTTGCTGCAGCTTCCTATGATTCAAAAGGTTTGGGGACTGGTGGCGTTACTCCAAACAGCTGATTTTCATTAAAGTTTTGATGAGAAACTTAAGTTGGAATCACAAACATCTGCAGTAAAACTTCCTCCCCTCTAATAGATGTTTCTCAGAACATAACCTTGTTGTATCAGAAAAAAAAAGCAGCTAGAAATCCAAATTGCACATTATAGGAGTTAACCTAACATAACCTCAAGGGTTTGAAGTGAATTAATTTAAAGATCTGCTTTTAAAAAGTAGATGCAGTTCACATTAGCTTACAAGAACTTAAAGGTTCCTGTCAAGCTAAAACCCTTTTTGGCTCACACCTCAGGATTAGGTCTTCTGCTGCTTCTTATAGTACTAGTTTGTTTTGAACAGATTAATGCTACAAGTAAGGATCAAATTGTGGTTTCTCTCAACAGACTGCAAGATTTTCTGTTCCAACCTTTTTGGGGAAAAGGAGTGACGATGATTTGGTGGTAGTTTGAGTCTTTGTTAATAAGTGGCTGGGACTTATGATTGCTGTCATTTTATGTATTTAATGTGAACCATTTTAGAGAGGTGAGTTTGTCACAAATCCCATACTAATCATTGCTTATCATTTTAGGAAACCAGAAAGCAAGCATCTCAAATACTACTTCTTGACTTTTATCAGCAGCTGCTGGTAAAAGTCAGGTGAGAAAAAATGATTGTCAAACATGCTATGTTAACACACAAGCTCCATCAGATAACTTCTGTCTCTTACTTTCTCTTATAGTAAATGGCTAATTTTGACTTGACTATGATAATTGTTTCCTTTAAAGGACTTTTGCCTATCTGCCTATCCCCTGAGCCAAAAACACTGATGCTGGAAACAGTTTTCCTCTTCCATCTGTCCAACAATATCATGCCTTCCTTCACTCTGGGAATTGGCTTCCTGCCCTGTCCCAACTTCAATTTTTTCTTTACTCTTAAGACTCTTGATTATCTCATTCTTGCTCGAATTTTTTCCTCTCCTTAGTCTTCCGGCTTCAGTTTACTTCCTTTCCCACTATTTACTTCACTTCTTCTTTCCATGGAGGACATTTGAGATTATCTTTTTTTGGCTTGGCAGATGTCTCCACAGAATGTCTGTCTTCCCTTCTTCCCCTAATCCTTCCCACACTAATTTCCTATACTGGTCTCTGGCCTCTTGTAGTCATTTATGTCAGAATGAAATTAATATTTTACTGGATGTCACCTTACATTCATTTTACATTAAGAAGAGTGACAACAAACTGTGGATCACAGAAAACCATTTGTGATACTCTCTAAAGTCTTGTACCACTTTTTATTCTCACCTCAGACTCTGTAAGGAACTTTGTTCCTAATAGGGAACAAAATCTACACCTATATAATTAAAACCATTATATCAGTGGAATTCACAAACACAAATTTTAACAGTGGCAGGCTTCAGACCCGAATGGTAATGTATGACCTTTTAGTTTAGATGCATGTGTTCGACAGTGGGATGTAACTTCTCAGAACTTTCTTCTGGTTTTCAATTTTACCTCTGTGCCTCACCAAACCTGGAAGTGTCTCACCATTACCTTTCCTCTGTTGTGTCCAAGTTAGTGAGTGGCCAACTAAAACAAAAATCTCTGATGTTTGCTACTTGCTTGTCTGCTTTCATTTGATATCTGCCTGCTTTTTGCTTCCGTCTCTTATGAATCTTCTTATAAAATATTTTAACCTATCCTTGTTTGGAAAAACTGATCTCTGACTTCACGCCACCAACTGCTGTTGGATTGCACTGATGAACTGGTCCAATGGTCTGCACTCTTTTCCTCTCTGTGTCCCCATACACATTGGGATTTTGCTCTGTAACTTCTCCCTATTTTCCTAAATAGCAAACAAATAATCTCAGCACTTAAGAGTGTTTTTCATCAACTGAATAAAGTCACTAATGCTTAATCATTTTTGAAAAATAACATTTTTTACTAACTTGCAGTTTCAGCATAGTCACCTTCAGTTTCCAATTGTTGCATATGCCAAGACCTTAATTTATTACACTAACAAGCTTTTTTTTTTAAACCTGTGTGGGTACTTACACAATAAGTTCAATTTTTTTGTTAATCTCCTTCTGAGTTGACAAATTGGATTGCAGACTCTCTCAGCTATCTTCAAATTCCTAACACTGTAATCCTTCTTACAATACTATTCCGAATAATTTTAATCAATTTATAAGCATTTTTTTTTTAAACAAGAGACAGATATCTTGTTTCATGGTGGTCACTAACAATGTTCCTTATGTGGGAAACACAGCATTTCATTGTATGGAATCTAGTAAGGTTATTTTAAACATCTACTTTAGCTGATTTATAAAGCTGTCCTGAAGCAAGCATCCAACAAAGTCCTTAAAGAGGAAGAGACTCCTTTGAGCATTTCCAGGGAACACTGCTAGGAATTAGAGGCTTAAAAAATTGACTGTCTCCACTATTGTATGGGGAATTTGGGTTTTTGCCTGAAGACAGTCCATGATTCTGATTGAAACATCTAGGAACAATTTATGTGCCTAATTTAGGTGTTCTGGATCACATAATGATTAAGAATGAGGGCACCAAGGTAGTTGGCATTGCCTGAAGTCCAGCTCATATCCATGGTACCCTCTGTGCATGGGTATAGGGTAGCATTAAGAATGTAGTTAGTTCTCTTCTCTTAAGAGGTTTTCATTCAACCCCCCCCCAAAAAAAGACAAAAAACCCAAAGCTCCACATTAATTCTGAATTTTAAAACCATCTCTCCCATTTCCTCCCAGCTTAGGGTTGCCACACATGGTAAAGGAAGAGGATTGAAAGGCTGAGAAATATTCACTAATGTGTATCTACGTTATTAAGATCTCCTGTTCTTCTATAGGTTTATAGTATCAACCTCTTACCAGGATTTAAGAGCATCCCACCAGTTACATATTGGAAACTCCCACCGGCGTGTTTCATGTTGCAGCTGACTGTCACCACAGACCACAATCTGCAGCTTTGTAACTCTGCCATATGAAACTGCCCCCTTTGTACAATTTGGCACTATTTGACATGACTAACAGCCTCTGTCTGCTCGGGGGAGCTGTAGGCCTGAGTCAATATTTAGACGAAGGAGCTGAATCAAACCGCGCTGTGTAAGGGAGTTTACTCTGCGGTTCACTGTGAGCTGTGGGTTAAGCACCCGCGCTTCAAAAGAGGCTAATTCAAACCTTCTGGGATAACCCTGGTCCTGAGGCTGAGGAAGGGGAGGTCAGCTGTGGGAGGGAGGGAGGGAGAAGCTCTTTGAGGACCAAAAGCAATGTTCCTTCCTCAGATGAGAGACTACCAAACTATCACTCCTCGGCCCCTACATCAACCTTCAAGCTTAAAGCCTGTTCCTCAAATCCTGTTACCAACCACACACATGGATCAATGAGAAAGCAGGTTCTCACTGTTACAGAGCCATCTGTCCTATCCCAAAAAAGCATCCTAATGAGCCTCCTTGGAAATTGGTATGGAGGTGGGCCCTGAAACATGCAGTTAGTAAGGGGTCTTGAAGTCCCCGCCTCTTCCTCATGGAACCATAGCATTCTGCAGCCAAGGGCCTTGGCATGATGATACCAGGCAGTCATCCAGTTGTTACATGGGATCCAGAGTCTAAGTGCTGCCATTGTGTGGGCTGAAGTAAACTACAAGAGAAAACACCAGTTACTGAATCGATTGTGTTGGCCTGAGCAAAAATTTAGGAAGGATTGAAATTGTTGAAGGGACCCAAAGTGTCATTCCCCTGCAGCGTCCAATATACTTCACAGTGCTTTCCCAAGGTAAAATCTAATATATTTACATGAAGAAATGTGAACTGTGTCTTTGGGAAAACCGTACTATACTATCATATCAAGAAAGACCAATAATCGCTTATGCTCATTATCCCATTAAAAGCAGCTACAAAACCCATCCAGCTCTTAAGTCAGGCATTTCATTGAGGGACTTTCCATGCTGTAAGCAACAGGTGGCAATGCAGCTTCCTGGGGCTGATCCAAGGCCAGAGGACAAAATCTGTACATCCCACGTCATGAAGCCTGTCCAAAAACTGGGATGGCTCCTGAGAATCCTTATGCCGAGCAAAGCGGGGTTTAACCTTCAGTTTTCTCACACAGGTCATGTTTCATGTGGACTCTCTGGCGTGGTGGGCAGGCGTTTCCTGAGGCTGTCCAGCTGCTTGGAGCAGGGGAATGAGCTCTCCCCAGCTCTGCAGCAACCCTGGCTGTCTGAAGGCTTTATGCACATTTCCATGGCTGTTAATTCTGGCAAGTGGAGGATAGGTGGAAAATCAGCCGTGTGGTATTGGAGATTGTGATCTTGATAGTGTCACAGTGACACAGCTGTGCTAATCTTACCTCATTTTTGGATGTTATGCTAGAAGAACTACTCTTTCCCTTCCCATGACCTTATGGAACTCAATTAGCCTCCTGCTTTGCATCTACCACGCATGAGATATTACAGTGTTGTGTCCACTGTTCCACTTCCAACCTTACCCCACTCCCTGCATATGCAGGAGTAATTTATTATTTCCTCCAGCTGTATTTTTGAGTAGCCCATTCCTGAGACAGTGTTGCTAAAATGAAGGGTATAAATCAATCCCAAAATAACAGGGGTTGCGGGAAAATTTTCCATATTAAAATTGCTTCTCAGATCTCTCTAATTTCATTTGTCACTAATCCCAACCACATAATTTTAGGAACTTAAAAATCTCTGCAGGTGTGTTCTCTACAGGAAGTTTCCTAGATGCATTTGATTTATCATCCCCTGCTTTCACTGTGAAAACAAACTCAAATTTTGGAGGCGGATGGCATTCAGTGGCAAAAGCACAAACTTCTACAGGACAGAATTTACCATCAAAAGTCAGTCTTTAGGGAAATTTCAGTGAATTACAATCGCAGGAATTACAAGGCAAGCAGAAAAGTGTTGTGACAATTAACTCTTGTAAAATAGCTCTGTTTGGACAGGCCTGTTTAGTTATGTTGGCAGGAAAGTCAGAGACATGCTAAGCCAGCTTCACAGCAAAGTACAGCAGCTGTCCGCTCACAGCAGGCAGGGCATGTGTACATTTTGAAGTCTGAGCTGCATCTCTCCAGTCCCGAAATGCAATGTCTCAGACCAACTCTCCCCCACCCCCAAATCCTCCTGTATCACTTTAAGTCTCAAATGAGTAAGCTAACATTAACCAGATGGGAGCTTTGACACAGACAGGTGAAAACAGAAAATTGCAGACACTAGAGAGAGAAGGGAATTACTGTACCTCAGCAAAAGGCACCCAACTTCCAGTAGCTACTGCCTGCTGCCCTCTGATAACAGTGGCTTCTTGCGTGCTGACCGCTGAGCTACCTTCAATGTCAAACTGAAAAACGCTCCCCTCACTCGAAGCTGTGCTGGAGGAGAAGCATCTCAGAAAGAATAATACAGGAGAAACAAGGGGCCAGGCGGAGATCAAAGCCATTTCCTCCCCTTACATCCAGCAGTGGTCTTCCAGCGTCTCAGTAATTGTTTACCCTCTTCTGCAATCAGCCCCCCTTGGCTTGGTGGTGCCTCAGTTATTTTAACTTTCTTTCAGCATTCAGTTTCCAGATGTGGCACTTCAAGGCAGTCTAACCGGATCCCGATTTAAAAGGGCGGGGGGGGGGGGGGGAAGAAAAAAAAAAAGAAAAAAAAAAAAAGGAAAAGAAGGGAAGAAAAACGTTTTTGCTGCCTCCCTCGCTCTCTCTCCGTGCCTGTGGCTCCTCTTTTTCCCCAGAGGCTCCAGCACAATAACATACAGATGGGCAGTGCTTAAGCAGAGAGTGTCAAACAGAGATTGTATTCCAGGAAAGCACCGCTAGCTCTCCAGCCACCTTATCTCCCCCTGTCAGGATACAGACTGACGCTCCATTCAGTGCTCTGGCTTCCTTCACATGTTCACATCATTCCCTTTTTTACCTTTCGTGTGGAGACCCTCCCACTCAAACTTTACTGTTCAGAAAGTGAGGTCACCCTTTCCTCCTTCTCCATGCCAACCCCCCACTATTTCTTTTGACTGCTACAAACAAATAATGGCCTCTCCTGACTGTTTATTTTTTTAACATCTCCAGTTTATTCAGCATAAGTCAGAAAGGTGCCAAATTTATTAAAAAAAAAACCCGCTAGACTAGCCATTCCTTATGTCACAGGGGAGGGGAGGCTGTGGGCGGGAGGAGAAGGAAGAGGAGGAGGGAGAACGCCTGGCTGTGCCATGGGCTAATAGGGCTAAGTGGTTTCTCTGACATGCTTCATTCAGTTCCTTTCCCTCAAGTCCACCTCTCAGCTTCTCGTTGGCTCATGAAAAAGTATATAGTTCACTGCGATTTTGGAAAATTACTTCATTCCTCAGACTCGTGAACTTTTATTTACAAAGAGCATCTTGTATTCCTTTTTCAAGAGATGCTTTGTGAGGCTCTGGTAACAAGGCTTGCAGTGTGTATATGAAAGTGAGCTGAATATGTTGCCCACAACTCACTTCATTTTGTGACTACGATCTCAAAAAGACAAGACAGTAATCCTTGCTAGGTTTTGGGATGAAGTCAGGGTATAATTATACTAATGTGCACTGCTCTAGACAAGGGGTCAGCACCCTGTTCATCAGAGGTCCTGAATGCAGGAAGCACCATTGGCCAGTTAAGCTTCTTTCCTAAAGCTTCGCAGAAATTGGCTTATTAGGCTTCATTTTGAGAGAGGATTCCTTCTTTTTCCCTCCCTTCACCCTTTCCTTTCTGGTTGAAGGTATTATCAACCAAGGAAGCAGCCAGTAGAGATTTAAGCCTAAAATTAAGACTTTTGATGATCTATTAACTTCTATACACCTGTAGACACAGTTTGGGGCCCACAAATGCTGTACAGAGGGGCATAAGGAAGTTCACTGTGAAGAAAGACTGATTCACAAATGGTGCAGCTGAGCAGGCAAGGCCACTCAAGCTTTTGGGACAAAGTATTCCTCCAGCAGAAAAGAAAATGCTGTGTGACACAAGGGTATGGGGTTCAGCACCAAGGTTAGGAGGAGGAAGTAAAAGATATAAATGGCGGTTGAGGGTAATTCAATCTTGAGAGGAATAGAAGCAGCTCTCTCTTAGCTGGATCTGATATGGTGGCAAGCACACAGCCCTCCCAGAGCCTGAGGATGAGATGCCACGGTTGCCAGGACTTTTCTAATTGTTTCTGGTATTGGCAGTCCTGGAAACGGCCTGTAACAGGTCTGAAGCAGGAGGCAGAAGACCACGTAGGCTCCAGGCAAGGACTCGAGCATCTCATTAGGCCTCCTGGTACAGGGACAATCTTGAGGTGTAAAGATAACATTAAAGCAGGGCTAAGAAAGAGAACAAAACACCTTGGCAGTAAGTGATAGAATTGCAATTCCCATGGTGGCAGTGGACATTTTTAACTACCCAGTGAATTGTGCAGCAAATTACCATAATATGTGTGAGAAAATTTTTTGGATGTTTTTGTTTTTTGAAAAACCAACCACCAACCAGTCTTCTACATCTGCTCCCAGGAATTTGGCAGCAGGCTGGCAAGCTTGATAAGGCAGGCTTTAAACTGAAAGACCTGGGAGTTGGGGTCCAAAGTGGCAGTGCTCACAGCATCACATCCAGGTGGGAATAGCAGGCCAACCACAGCCATGGCAAATGTTCCTTAGCTGCCTCTAGAGCTGAGAACCAGAAAGCCAACCCCTTGAAGGGTGTGTATGCCTCTTGCACTCCTCCTGGGAAACTGGCATGCTCCATTACCTCCCTGAAATTCCCCTCTGTGCAGCAAGGCACACGGCATGGGGAATAAACACAAGGAATTAGAGGTCTGCGAGCACTCTCAGGGCTATGACTCCATATCCATGGTGGGATAGCTGGCATGACTGCAGTGCTGTCATGGCTGTCGGTGTATTTTAATGGAAGGCAGGCCCGCAAGGTGAGGTGGGGGAGTTGCTGTTTATGTGAGAGAGCAAATTGAATGGATGGAGCTCTTCCTGGAAGAGGAGGAAGAATGAACCAAGAGTTTATGAGTAAGAATTTACTTGGGTGGCACTGTTGTGGGTGTTTGGTAGAGGCCACCTGGTCAGGAAGAAGCATCATCACAGGTCGTGCTCAGTGCAGACCATCTGTACCCTGAACATTCCTTTGATGGTCTTCACTCAAGTATTCATCTGCTTCACCAGAGCAAGAAATACCATCAGAAATGACATTAAGGATGCTAAGATTACAAGCTCTTCAAGTAAAGTCCAGTGATTTTTGCACATACATAGCAAGTAACCAAATGAACCTTAGAATATGATGGTGTCTCACCTAGTAGGTTAATACTAATGCATAATGCCTGAAATACATTTATAGAAGAGAGAAAATATATTCTTGAAATGGGAAAAAGTTATCAAGTAAAAAAAAAGAAGAGAAAAAAAAGTAAGAAAAAAACCCTGTTATCCGTCATAGTTCTTTATGTAAAATCAGAACAAAGATATTCATATCCCTGTAAAAGAGTTTACCATGCTAATTTACAGTTTGAGAGAGGAAATATTATAATTATTCTCTGGATCAAAGTCATAAAGGAGGAAGATGTCTGCTTAATGTCTTTTAAAATCTCAGACTGGCCTAAGGCATTAAAAATTTGAAAAAAAATTGTGTTGTGATTTTACATAATAAAGAAATTACAGATAACTTCAAATGGTAGAATTACTAAGTAATGAATAATTTATTCTAAAGAAATAGTTAAAAAAAAGAACATAGCTCAAAAGATCTGTCTTCCAAAATATATTAGTCCCACACAAGAAAAAATATGACCAAAGTCTTTTGAGCAGAAAATATATTTCCCTAAATATGGCTATATAGCAGAATAGCTTGCTAAAAACCAACTGCTTACAGAAGCAGTTTTCTGCATTTAATTTTAAATACTTTAAAAGACTGTATTCCTTTCCAAAAAGTGCAGATTTGTGTAAAATTGAAAAACATTAAAAAGGATGCATAGAGTGCTTATGAAACATAAACCTTTAAATATAAATTTATGCTGTGGCAGACTTCCACTTCCTTTATCTTTGGCAGAGATGATGCAGCTGTGATATGTAAGCAGCCTGAGATTTGGAACAGGACTTCTTCAATATGGCAGGGTACAGAAACAGGAGTTTCTCCTCCTGTTTCCACTGTATCATCTTCTTTTTATGAGTTCTTTCCCCAGTCTTTAACATTTGGTTTTGATTCACTGTGATAGACAGTAGGACTGGTGAAAGACAATAGGAAGAATCCAGCGGCAGGCTTATTAAAATAATATATTCCAAATTAACCAATCTCAAGTTGTTGTGTGTGGGCCACTGGTGGTTTGTCAGCTCCCAGTGGAACATCTGCAAGCAGCCTGTTGAGCTCTAGTGCCAAATGTTGCCAGTTGAATATTTGATAATGTTGCATGGTGGTCCAATGGAAATGTTGACAGTTGACTGAATTTGCCATCAAAAATATTTTGGAAACAGTGTTCAAAGTACCTTTGTAAAGTTTAGAAGATGTTGGCATCATCCATGCATCATCAGATGAATTATCTACAGTCAGAAACCTGTGACAATTGAGGGGTATCAACCAAGAATTTCTCTATCACAATTTGTGCCAGAGAGACATGCTAACAGAATTGTAGCTATGCGAGCAAAACATCATTTTTTAAAACCTACTTCATGTCTTTTGGATTTTGGATCATACTAGGAGAAATCTCAGTTTGCAGGTAGAAGGTAGACTTTATGCTGTGGGTTCAGGGGTGTCATACTGTCAGACTTCAAATTGTACACCTGGTGCAGGGAGATGTAAGCATGGTCTTTGTTTCTTTGCCATAGTATTTAAGGATTAATTATCAACTAATTATTTTCCCACATGAAGACATTTTAATGCCAACAGCTCTCATCCCTCATATTATTACTGGCAACACTGGGATCTGGCTTGTTCCATGTTGCTTACAACCAACCTCATAGTGTTTCTGCACCATGACACTTGCAACTGCCCAATTTCTGCAGTGTAAAACTCTTCAATTAAGCATGCCAAAACCTTGCAAATCTGATGGAAATGTAATAATAAATTCCTTGGTACTACAGTATTAAAGGCAACCTTGTTTACCAAGAAAGGTGTTTGAAGGTTTCCGCCTCCAGAGGGTAACAGGGAAAGAGCTGCCTCTATCTCTTACTAAAAGCCTTGTCCTTGGAAACTGTATGGACCTTGCAAGATCAGGAATGAACCACAACATATATAATACTGGATAACCTGAAAAATCCAACCTACACTGGTTGCTAGAAATCAGTCAGATTTAGAATAGTGTTTTCCCAATCCAGTGTTCTTTCCCCAGAGGTAAGCAATTAGTAATAATAACATTTTCACAGTTTTTCAATATGAAAGTCTTTCAGTACTTCTGGTCATTTTTAACAGTCTTATCTGAACCTCCTGGTACTCTTGCTGTATCATTATTCCTGTTGAATGGCCTGAACTATAGATGTGCTATGCCATTAATGATAATATCTACTTAATTCCTTATGGATTCTAGTATTCTGTATGCTTCTGAGACAGCTTTTCTAGTAAATTGCTTAGAGGTGAGTAAGAGGCGTTAGCCTAACTTCAGTTGTAGAATGGTGCATGAGAAAAGAAACCACCATCATACATAGTGTTGCATAAATAGCAAAGACTCTCAGATGTTAAAAAGTGAACTAGAAGAGGTGGGGCTGGTGAGATGAAGGTGGCATTTGCAGGGATGGAAGCTGTGCTTCTTGTCTTTTGGGGATAAACAGTTGAATCTTTTAATTTCCTGTTGCAGTTCTCATGCCAACTTACAGTGGCAGGACACTCATTGTAATATCGCAATCATTCAGTTTCTTGTGACCCAGTGTTTTGCTCTGACACCTTGGTTTGCACATCCAGAACCTAGTCTTTCCAGATGGTCTTTCATATAAATTCTGGGCATGTCTGCTTGTCTGTTAAGATAAAATTAACCAAGACAAATCAATTCAGCCTGTTATAGCCAGTAACCTGTGATACCATTGGTAGAGCAAACCAAAGTGTTATGTGAGAGGGCGATTTTTTTTGTGTTTTTTTTTTTTTTTAAAGTTATTTTAACAATAGAATTGTCCCTAATTTTATCAAATATGCTTGTAGGTCTGTACGAGTCTGGAGGGAATTTGATTAGGAGGAATAGGATAAATATGTTTTGCTCGTAGATAATAACAGTGCTCAGGATCAGGATCATCAGTATCAGTAGATACATTGATGGAGAAAGAGATGGCATTTTAGCGTAACTTGTAGTTTATTTGAGTTGGTTACATGTTTTATAGATAGAAGCAACACATTGAAACATACAGAAGAGGATAGGTGGTCCTGAGTAACAATGATCCCACTGAGATAAATCCTTCTCTTAAACTGAAAACCTGTCCCAAACTCAGATTTCCTTATATTTTTTTTTGCTTTTGCTCTTCTTGTAAATCTTCTCCAAATCTCCAGAAAGGTGCTTTTTAACTTGTTAATTCTTCATGCCCCTCGTGTCCTTACTGCCTCTGAAAATTTGTTGGAAAGTCTCCAAATCTACAGCAGTTCCTTTGTGAGGCTGCTCTTAGTTGAATGGTTCCTCCTGTTGACTGTATCTTGTCTCCTTCACTGAGACCTTGAACACAGGAAGGGTTTACTCTAGCAACAACAAGACCAAAGAGGATTAAAGCAAAAAACCCCCTCATACTTTATTTCTAAGCAAATATTCTCTACTTGTGGTACTCATGCTCTGATTAACTGACATACTTAGTGCACTCCTCCACAGTGCAGCAATTCCCTATGCATTATGCCTTGACCTAAACTGGCCTCTTTCCTCTCTGTCTGGAGTCTTTAGACATTTCCCTTTCTCTCCCAAATTGTTTGTCTAATTCAAGCTGCATATCGCTACTTTTTAAAAAAAAATTCATTCTCCCTCCTGGGAAGCTTCCCCACCCTTCCTCATCAGTTGTTTGATCATAATAATGGAACATTGGCAAAAGAAAACGAGTTGCATAAAAATCCACACTGAACTTTACAACCCCTGCAGAAGTGCCCATAAAACAGCTCTCCAAAACTTAAAAAAAAGACCCCACCCATAAGCCCAGATCCTGGAAAACTGGCTAAAAACTCTCCCAAATCCAACAGTGCTTAACTTAGCCTTGGATATGAAGTCACACAGAAGTACATATTCCAGCTCACTGCCAAAATACTTCCCATGCATCCTCCTGGGTCATCACAAAGAAGAAATTGTCTCAGATCCCTTCAAGTTTTCCTCTGCATTCCAAGGATATGCTGGTGGCAAAAAGGAGTATGTATGTCGTGCAGCTGATAGCAGAAGTGTGATCTACCAGAGAACTGAAGCAATACTGAGATCAGCTAGGGCAGCAAAGCTCTTGGTGTAGCTAGTTTTCTGGTGAGTTTGGTGGGTTATAAAGCCTCCTCAAAACTCTGACTTTCCCTCGACATGTCCCTTTGTGCTAGATGTAGCAGAGAGATAGTGGACTTGCAAGAACATTCTTTTCCAAGCCAGCACGTCCCATAGGAAGGCATTCCAACACCAGCCAGCTCTGTGTGCTCAATCATTCCCTTTTAAAGCATTGCCAGTTTTAAAATTGCTCTGTGCTTGAAAACCAGCCTTAGTTGCCTTGCACAGCAAGCCTAAAATGCAGTCAAAAACTTTTCTACTGTGATGGGAAATGTTTCCCTCTGACACAAACAATTCATCAAGGCAGATCCAGACTTACATGTCTTGATTGTTGTATCACACCTATTACCTGTCAGTATAATCTGATGGGGATATTTTCAAATGCTTGGTTTATTTAGTTCTGATTTTTTTTTTGTATAAGTGAAGAGACCTGTGAAGATGCTTTGTCTTAGATTATTGGTTTTGGATGCTAAAATTACTTCCCCTGAATGCCCAGTAAGCAAAGAGGAGGAATAAATTTTGATTGCACTCTGCCACCTGTACTCCTGACAGCTTAATTTGTTAATGTCAAGTCTGCAGGCACTAAATGAATGCTCATGAAAGTCTTGACTATCTGATGAAGGGCACTGGCTAGTATGACGCAATTAGCTGAGCTCATCGATTATGATGGACAGCTGGAGCTCTCTGAGGTTTTCTGAAAGGGCTTAATCAAAAGGCATCAGAATAATAGAAACTCTCTACATGAGAAAGGCAATGAACTAAGGCAGTTAATTAGATTTTCTTTTAAATTGTAGTGTTTATTATACTTCCCATTTGGCTCTGACATTAAAGTCCCAACTACAAGTGAACATAACTGTACTGCTGATTTCACTGCAATCAAAACCAGTTTTAATTTGCATAATAAACTGAAAGTATTTCTTTGAAACAAAGACCTAGAATAAAACACCCAAAAAGTTCTCACACAATTTTGCAGGAATTTCATATTTTCTCTTAAAAGCAAGGGTGATGAAAGTTATTTTCATGTACAGCAAACACTGCTTTTCAGATTTTTCAATAACTTTTTTTTTGTATTTTATTGTTATTTTCACTCTGGCCAACTGATGGATTGGATAGAATAACAAAACAATTCCCTTTGACAGGAGGCACAATACCAGCTCACCCAACTTGTCTGTTAGCAACAGAGCTGGCTGAGCAGCTGTCCCGTCCCACTGCCAGGAAATGCTGACAGCAACAGCTACATCATTTCAGCTGCTAACTGGCTCTACAGCAAGTTTTGATGGCTAATGAATTGCATAAGTGCTACCCAGATCTGTCCAGATCTGAGGAAAAAGAGCAGCAGCTTTGGGATGTTGGCTGTTTTGAGACAGACCCAGCACCACAGAAAGTTTCTTTCAAATGTGTGGGTCATGCTCTGTCCATAGTGGCTTAACTTGGTACCATAACAGAAGTCAACCACGCTGTGTTTTCTGGTAAAGCAGAATGAAAAAGAGTTTGGGAGACACCAGCACCTTTCAGCTGGCACAGAGTGCTTTGCTATGACAGCAGCCAGCCACGATGGAGCCAACAGACAGAGCAGTGTGCATGCATGTTGAAAATTGGCTGATTTAGTTGCTTATTCACACGTACAAATGAATCCTGGTAGCTCCCTAATTGCCAAGCTATTAGTTATGCAGTCAGGCAGCTCCAACATTAAGCAAGTCCCTTCAGTTTTAGACACTTACTTTCATAGCTGTGAGGAAATCCATGTTGCTTTGTCCACTTTTATTAAGCTATGGGAGCTCTGAATGTGTATGTGAGTGTACAGACACTGTGTAAATATCTGAGCAGATCATTGCTGTGAGGGAGCTGCCCTTAGGTGCACAGGCTGTGTGCATGACCAGGGACAGCTGATTCTCCTCTGGTGTCTTAGGCAGACTTTACCTGTAACAGGAAAAGCCATTTGTCTTTCACAGAATCAGATGCTTTACTCAGTGGCTTTTTCTAAGTAGAAGAAAGTTATTAACTTAAACCAGGATGTTCACAAATGTGATGCTTTGAGTTTTAAGGCAAGTCTGGTACACACTGGTGAAGGTACAAGCTATTGTTTTTGGGCAAAACTGCCTTTTGATGTCTCCTCAATTGTGCATTAGAAGTTTAGGCCTGCTGGGAATGTCTCACAGTTAGATACCTGACATTTTGAGAAACAGTAGGCAGTTTAGATACCTTTGAAAATATTTCTTTGTATTTCTTTAAGCTTTGCACTGAGTTCAAGTGATTCTCCTGGGCTGACAATTTCTTTTTGAGAAACTGCTCTTCATAATTATGGTGAAGGATGTGACAAGACCTGATTTCTGATCTGCAAGTGTTTAACAACCCTAATAAATGGGTCATCCTGTACTGATTCTGTACTGTAAACCAGTCTGTAACTGCAGGCTCTCAGGCCAGCTGGAATAACAGCCTTTAACCTATGATGAGTGTGGATGGATGCCACTTGCATTCCTGTTTCAATGCTCCCCTTCTGCTCCCCACAGAACTCTTTGCCATGTGCTGTGTGAGTGCAGCAATCCAGTCAAGCTGCCATCTGTAGTGTGGAAGCAGACAGGAGCAGAAGACTCACCCATGCAGAATCAAGTGAGTTCACCTGTGATTCAATTCTACACCACGAGGTGTACCCAGAATTTTCAGTTTCTATATTGATTTTAAAAGCAACACCAGTAGATGTGTCCTAGTCCTCCTGATTCAGAGTCTACTGGGTTATTCCATCACACATTCTGTGTCTCCATAACATCAGCAGCCACTATCCTCATAACTGATGGGAAGTTCAAATGAAGCTTGTGTAGCCAGTATCATTCTAATAGCTCCTGACAAAGTTACAGAATACAAAACAACATCTATTTCTGCTTATGACTAATCAAATTTATTTGTTAAAATTCCTGGTATGAAGACAACAGTAAAGCCACTAGTACTTTGATGCCATTCCCATTATGGGTTTCACGGAAGCCAGCACCTTCTTTAGTGACTATCATTAGTTTCCATAGCTGAGAAAATACTTTTAGCTGCCAAAAAATTTTTCTTCATTATCCTTTAGTTTTTTTTCTTACTTGCAGGTGCAAAAAACTGTCATTAAGCTTCATTTCCTGTTCTCTCTTTGTTTTTAAGTTAATAGCACAGGTAGAGCTTTAGGTTGCTTTCTATTTCTGTGACAATCTCTCATAATCTCTCTAGCTCCAGATCTTTACAGGGTTTGCAAGTGCTTGAACCAGACCATACAGTGGTTTCTTAAATTTTACTGGTGTGACAGGAATATTCATGGCTGCTTCAGTGGCTGCATTTATTGTATCCATAGCAGCCAACATCACACTTGGCTACTTTGGAAGTAGATTCTGTGTTTTCATGCAAGTTCTATGTTTTGCATGAAAGACTGGATTGTTCATACAGGCCATCAAATTTGACAAAGGAAACTTCCCTTTTTGATTGCATTTGCATAAAGGCAAAAATAATTGCTGTGGGCTTCATACAGTGATTTCTCAGTGGTTGCTGGGACACAGCAGGTTTTCCTGTGGATCAAATCATGATATCCAAAAGTCTTTGCCAGTTTTGCTTGTTTGCCAGTTTCCATGAAACACTTCAGCCTGAGTTCTCTCTTAGAGCAGCTGATTTTAACGTTGTTCATTACACCAGATATCCTTTCCTTGTTTATTCTTTTACCTTCTTATTATGTCAGTGGTTTACACCCTCTCCTGGATCACCATGTAACTGCTTTCCTCTGAGGATGTTATTCTGTGCTAAGATACTCCCTTAGTTAGCTTTCTTTGATGCAGCAAAACCAGAAAAGTTCTAATAAAGATTTTAAGAGCAGAAAGTTCAAATAAAGATTCGAAGTTTTGACTGCCATTATCTGGCATGAGATGTCCAATGTTTGGGGTTACATTTTGAGGCTACATGCTTTAGGCTAGATTTCACAGTTTTTGGAATGTGCATTAGCACTGAAAGTTCAGCTCTGGAACCTCTTGTCTTGTTGCCCACCTGTTGTTGGTTAATGGTGAATTTAGGCCAACCTGGATTGCTTGTGACAATCTAAAGTTATTTCACTTGACAGCAAAGAAAATGCAAGCAAAATACAAGCAACTGGGTTTTAAACTTTCATTACAAATTTGACATGCAGCTTTAATAGTGCTATCAGGAACAGAAAATTGTGTCATGAAAGAAAAGAAGAACCTTTCTATAGGTTTCCTTAAAGACTCTTAAAAAATGATTTATAAAACTGTTCCTCTTTTATAGAATGGTATGGGATAATAAAAGCCCCAAAACTATTGAAAACAAAAGGAAGTTGCTCTGGCAAGTCTTTTCATGAGTAGTTTCTGAACAAACTTGCTATATATTTACACAGCTCTGCTGACAATTTAATGGTGCTTTAGTCTAATAGAACTGTTCAACGTGATGAATGTGGTAAGCAGAATTACACTGAATGCAGTCATCAAACATCAGCTTAGTCACTTTCTTACTGTGCTGCTCTCACTCTTCTACCTATCTGCCTTCAAGCCTTATTTTCAAGCTCGCTGATAATTTATGCTGATCTAAGTCCATGTGCTAGCATTGGCCTTTTCCTGATGCTGTAGTGAGCCAGTTCAGGGAGCTGAGAGGAAATAAAAGTAACCCTGCAAAGCACAGCTAATTGCTTTTAGTCCGTGTGACTCCCTGAACTTGGTTGCTAAGAGATCACCAAGCACCACTGCTAGTGCAACTTGAATGAACAGTCTAGGGAAAAAAGTTATATTTCAGGAGCAGATTATCCTAAATCTTACCTGATCCCTGCCTTCTAAACGAAGAGATCATTCGAAAATGTTGGACAGGATTTATCAATTTCTTTACTGAAATAGCTTTCTTGCCTTTTTCCCAGACGCAGAATTTGTTTGGTCTCATTAAGACACACTTTGATGAAATAAAATGCAAACCAAATAGCTGAACTGACTTAATGGATAACCACACGTCAACAAGGAAATGTAAGCAAAATGTTTGAAAATATAACAAGACTGCGATCTTTTGATCATGTCATGTGGGTCATTTAATAGCTCTGACAAATGAACAGGGAAGGTGATGTGTTGACCCTTCTGGAATCCTTAGGAATTTTTTGATTTACTGGAACGGGGATTTGACTGCAAAGATTTTTTTCTGACAACATAATGCAGAAGACCAGAATTTACTCTCTCTGCATTTACAGAGGCCACATAGTTGAATAGACAAATATCTGTATAAAAGGGGCTCACAAATACAGAAACAAAACGTGGATTAAAGAAAAAAAGTGGATAAACTTCTACACTCAAACTAGGACACATTAAATATATAACATGCTGATCATTGCTACAAGTAGTCCAAGAAAACAATTGATGTTTAAGAGGAAAAGAATTCTTTGGGAAGCACTCATGTGACCTTAATATATCTTACTAAATCTATTTAATGAATGTTATATATATATCTAGTATATCTATATATCTAGTTTAATGAATGTTACTCTTTGTCTGCTAAAAGAATTATCTGTATGAGTGAAAGACTTTACCAGATGATTTGCTGGGATACAACACAATACAGATGATTAAGCCTAGAATTTGCATTCCTGTATTCTTATATTTATTTGAAAAAATCATGGAAAGATTAAAAAACATGTAAAGAGATTACAAGACAGCAGACAATATCTACTGTCTGAAAGAGACAGCTCAGATATTGCAGCTGATCCCTTTCTCTGATAGAACATTGTCAAGGTCAGGCTATTAGTCTGACACAGCATTGATTGTTTGGGCAGAGGAAAAAAAATCTTTTCAGCACAACTATGTCAATTTGAATATGAGTAATGTTTCTCAGCACTCAATCTGGGAAAAATTCTCAAAGGTCAAAGCTTCAACGTGGAATAAAAGAGGAAGTTTCAGAGCAGTTTGGCTGTCAAGACTGAAAGCCAGAGCACAACTGAGCCTCAGCAAATGTGATTGATTCTATTAAAAAGAAAAACAACAGAAAGAAAAGAAAAAGATGGTTTTAAACACTGGCTGTACTTAGCAGTGTATTGTTGGTGTTTGCCCTGTATTAATCCACTCCAGAGACTGTGCCAATACACAACACTGCTGTTTTTAAAAGCCCAGTGTTTGGCAGCTGTTTTTCTTGTACAGAATCGTGGAGAACTGGGATTACGTCTTTTCCACCGCACCCCCTTCCCCTCGCCCGCCCTCCCCCCTCCCCCGCCAAATGCATTTATCTCCTTTCAGTAGTATTGCAACTTAATTCTTTTACAAAAAGAAGAAGCAGAAATGAGGAGGAGGAAGAAGAAGAAGAAGAAGAAGAAGAAGAAGAAGAAGAAGAAGAAGAAGAAGAAGAAGAAGAAGAAGAAGAAGAAGAAGAAGAAGAGGAAAATGTCAACACGTACAAAAGCGATGGGTTTAATTTGGTCAAGAAAGAGACTTCACATGTCTTTAAGCACAATAGCTCTTTCAAGGCCAAAATTATCCTTGTATGATGACCTTTGAAGCAATTGCCAAAGTTTTTTAAGAGGGATCATGTCATGGCTTGGAATTGGAATGTGTTTTCAAGCGCAGTGACAGCTTCATTGCTAGCTTTTTCCTGCTACTTCTCTCTGGATCCTGATGAATTCAGAGAAAGTAGGTATGCTAGGAAACTGGAGTTTTGCACCTTTTAGTGAAGGTCTCTTCCTCAAAGGCCATCATCAAATGATCAGTGGGATCCTGGAATATGGGACTTCACTGCAGTCACTGGAGCTGGAGTACTTTTCAGCAGTAATGAGCAGCAGTAACAACTTTCCTACATCTCTCAAGGAAAAATAATTCCATCACACGCCCTGAATCATGGGAAAGACATAGATTCACAGATATACCAGTACATTAAAATAATCTGTAAGTGATTGCATTGTAGGCAATGTAAATATTTTTGATCTCAAAGAAGATGCAATTCCAATCGACTTTTAGGTACCGAGTGTGGTTTGCCTCTTTCTTGTCTCTCTTTGGCAAATATCTCCCAATATCCTTAACAAGATCCTCTTTTCAAATGGTCTGAAGCAAGAAGAGCAAAATGAGAAGAGTTTTATTTGGAGACAGAAACAGCACAGCATCACCTTCAGAAAAAACTCCTGTCACAACTGAAATCTGTATAAAGTGCTCTCCCTTCAGTTTCCTTGGCTAAAGACTACTTCCTGCCTGGCCGTGAAATATCTGGAGGCTGAATCACTTTCTTAACCAGCACACTGCTGCCTCTGTAACACTTTCTCAATTAGAGAAATGCATGAGAATGGACTCTGAGCATCTGCACGTTCCCTTGTTCCCCCAAAGGCAGTGACAAAGCTATTCTCACACCAAATGTATGTCTTCCTTTTTTAGGTGAGGAGACTTTATGTAGGCTCTTCCCTTCTCTTTCTGCGTTAGTAGTAAGGTGCTTGCTCATTTGGCAGGTGTTCAGACCCCAGAGATCATGTGCACAGAGACTTCACTAGCTTCACTCAACAGGGAGGCTTCAGCACTGAGATGCCTTTCTGCTCCCAGAGGAGGGGCTGCCTGCCTCTGCAGGGCGTGGGGAAGGGCCACGAAGGGGATGGGCAGAGATCACACCCGGACAGGCAAAGGGTACATTCCTTTTGTGGATGTGCTGTACTCCTAGTCAAAGGGCAAATACTTTCCTATTTGAAAGTTTCCACTTTGTGATTTGGCTTGTGTTTTGACCACCAAGAAATATATGATAGTATTCAAAGATTGCACTGGTCTTGCAGGTGTGCTTGCAGGTAGCTGTTGGTAGGTTCGTGTGCTCATGTGAGGTGATTGTGCTGCAAAGATCATTTCAGAGTCAACAGTCAGGGTGACTGACAGGCCAAGGATGCTGCTGCTGCTTGGGTCACAGCACTGAGCAGCAGTCCCTGAAACACCCTGCTGTGCCCTGTGACAATCATACCTCTGTGAATGATCACCTTCCCCTCATTACTGCTGAGTGTTGTCTCACAAGCTGGCCCTGCCACCACACCAGATAGCCTGAGAGGAGTTCAGCCACAGCACCAAGGGCTCAGTCCTGGCTGTGTGGCAGTCAGATGTTTGAAATCCTGGTCTCTGACATTGAGGGGTGTGTATGCACAGATGTGGAAATCAAGATTCCATTCTTGAGTGTCTCAGAAAGTCTCTATTTAGTACTTGAAAAGAAATTCAGGACATTGTTTTTTAGCAATTTATTTATTACTTGGAAAACTCTCTGGAAAGTACAAACTAAGCTGAAGTACAATGATACTGCTGAGGAACAGCCCTTATTCTGTATGTGAGCATTCTGAAGCAGCTGGAAGCAGTTGATTCTGAACTGGTGTTACTGGTGTTATTGTCATAATTGGTCAGCATTTCTAGTCTATTGATCTGCAAGGGGAATTCAAGACTTAGAGAGAAAAGCTCTAAGAGATACTATAGCTGACTTGTTTGCTCTTCAGACTTCCCCCCTTCATTATTTCTTTTGTTATGAAGTCTAGAAAGGAGCTTTGAGGACTTTAGGTATTAGCATTCTGTTGAGGAAAACAAGTGGTCAATGGATCAATCAATATCAAACCTGCAATGAAATGAACATTGTGAAGCATTTCGTGTGCCTTTTGACTCTAAAATGTACAGTAATTATTAGTCATGATAATTCAAGTTGCGCAGAAGTGAAAAGCTATAAAGAGATTGATTTTAGACAGGAAAAGAGGAATGGAAATAGGATCTGCATTAATCTGTGAACATTACAAGTTGCAGTCTGAGTTCACCTTGTCAAGGTTTGGAAGCAGATATGAGAGGAGATTTTTAGTTTCATTATTTCTGGAGAAAGAGATCAAAGAATGTTAGTAAGAAAAAAAAAACAACAACCAAAACCAAAAAAGCATCATCTCCTTGACTTTTCTATCTGCATATACAACCATTTTGCATGCGAAACAAAAGTGAGGAAACAGAGAAGAAGAAACTTGGTGGAAGAGAAGTGAAAGGATTTGAGATGAAAGATGGTGATGTTGTTAGAGCATGAGGTTGTACTGGTTCTGTTTTTGTCCTTTCTGGTTTTGTGTGGCTTCAAATGAGTTACATCAGTTGTGTCTTTTTCCTTTTCAGTGCAGTAACATTTCTTTGATTATTTGCAAGTATAAGCAGATTTAAATGAATTATGCCTTAGGCTGGGAAAGCTGTACAGCTCTTACCTTGGGGATAGTGGGGTCCTTCCCTGACAGAACTGATAACTTGGTAAAAGTTATCAGTTTCTCGGTCTTATTTCCCTCTTGTGTTTAGCATGTTTAGTACACATGCAAGCAGCAATTCCACAGGCCCACACACTGGATTCTCCTGTCTATTCCCAAGCTTGCACAAGTGGCCAGGTGGCAACTTGAGCCCCCAAAGGAAGTACCAGGGTAAGTTATAAGTCCTCTACAAGGTGATGACTGTTTTCTATGTTCCAAGGTATTGCAAAAAAAAGAAAAATAAAAAAAGCTCATCTTGCTAGTAGTATATTGAGAATAACTTAGTCTGTTCTTGTTTTGCTTGATATTGTTCCCTTAAACCAGACAGTCACATGTGCACACTGTGCTACAAAATAGTTTATTGCAATCTTCAGCTTCTAAAACGTGCTGGAGGCATTAGCACTGGAAAGTGTCTGCTTCTTCATGTGAATGTGGTCAGATGCCACTGCCAACAACTCTGGATTCTGGGAAACAGGTCCCTCCTGCATGGGTCTGATGATCTCTAAGCTCTTTCCTCAGCTAGGAAGTGTTTTTACCAGTTCTTCCCATGGACTTCCACCTTTCCCCGTAAACTAGTGTGATCTACAGAATAAGACATTTTTCTGGCTTCTCCTGTGATATTTTTTATGGCGCAAGGAGAAGGGAAACACAACCTTTCAGCTTGACCCTGCTCCTGAAATCTGTCACTCAAACCTCTGTCACACCAAGCAATACTGAGCTCCTCAGGGAGCTGCAAGGAGATGGGACTGGAGACTATATTGTCTGGAAAGCAGCTTGGGGTTCTGGTATACAAAAAGGTGAGCATGAGTCAGTCTTTGCAGCAATGAAGGCTGTCTGCATTTTGGGCTACATTACCACAGATTTTACATTGACTGGAATAACTGCTATCCCTTCTTCTCTGTTTGACCTGGTCTTTTATTTCAGGAAATTTAAATATGACTGTCAGTACAGTCTTAGTAGTGTAGTGGCTATTATAGGTGCAGAACAGCAAGAAAGAATTACGTTTAAGTCAATATTTCCTTCCACCACTCCTCTTGGCAGGAGGTATCTGGTGACAGCTAGTCCTCCTCTCTTCTGAACAGCAATGCCCTCTTCATTCAGAGCATCACCCATTCAGAGGTAAGTTCCTGTCCTCTGCTGCTTTGCATGCATTTATTTTGCAAAAAGCAGAAGTCTCTGCCGCTGGTGGGGTACAATTCTAAGAGGGACAGAGATCACCTTTTAAATTTAAGCTTGTGTACCATTAAGTGGTGTTTTCCCAGTGAGGCAAGTATCTGTAGCTCCTTGGCCCAGAGAACCTGCATCTGAGGTTGTTGGACAAAGAAAGAGAAATGGATAGATGGGGAAACAGATGGCATAAGAAAAATTAGTGAACAATAAATAAATGTGTTTTTTAAACACTTGCCAACACTTAAGTCACCTTAGATGCTTACATCCACACCTTTGTGGTGCAGAATTAACTTGATTTATTTTTGAAATGCAGTGAGTAACATGTAAAAACAGGATTACATGAACCTTTCACAGGAAGACAAAATTTCATAAAGTGTTGGCATTACGGTGTATTTCCACAAGCTTGACATAACTCAGAAATTAAGGAGAAGATTGTCAAAATAACTTCCAAAAATGTCAGGGAGGCAATTTACTGGAGCTTTATAAAAATGATGACATTTTTTTGTTTCAGAATCAGACTGGTACTGCTAGCTACTGTGAATAATACTTTTTTCTCAACCCTGAAAAAGCTTTTGCCTGGACTCAGATTAATGACTATTGATTTCAATAACACTATTGAAAATAAAGAAATAAGATGAGGATATATATTTAAGCTCTGCAGGATCAAGGTCTTATTTTGCTGAATTTTTATTGCTCCAGGTGAAACATATGAGAGATAGAGACAACATGAGGCATAATTTGATTGCACTTTTTTTTAGTGATTCATCATTTCAGTAAATTGTTAATTGTTAATTTGCAAAAGAAACAAGCATCATCTGCCCTTTGTTTCTTTATGCTGATGCTTTAGTGCAACGACAGTTACTCAAATAAAATGTTACTCTGCAAAAAAAGTCAAAATTACTATTTTCTCTACACAGTTCTGTTTACAATATTTTACAGCAGGAAACTATTCCACTGACATCATCTCTTCAATTAGGCAAACCTACTGTGCTGCTGGTAATTGTGAAGTGGATTATTGTACCAACACAAAGAAAGCTTTTCTCCAACATGTGCATGAAAGCTTTGAAGGTGGAGGAATTATGCCCTCAGTTTGGCTCTTCAGGGTTTATTAATGTTATATTTCAGAAGTAATGGGATATTCAGTCCATGTTCAAGTGCCAGAATAAGCTGAGGAAGAAAGACTACAGCACTCATAAGCAGAACTGCAACATACTCCATTTTAGGAATCCATTCTGGTTTCTAATGCAGAAAATTAAACGGTTGCCTGACAGTGTCTGGTCATAATGTACAGAACTGGGCTCTAGCAGCAATAAATATTCACTGTCCTGGACAGTAAAAGTGTGGTTTTAACATATTTATATTGGACCAGTAACCACTGTAGTAATATAGTTATATTAATGATGAGAATGAGTGATCCAGCTCCAGAGGCAGGGCCCATACCCTGTTTGCTTTACTGGTACAGATGGGTCCCTGGGGATTTGTGTGCTTGGACTTAGACTTGTCTTTGTGCCAGCTCTGTGTGCACTAATCCCATGCTGCCTGCTCTGGGAAGGAGTCCTTGTCAAATCCCTTTGCATTCAGGCTCATCATGGCACAATCCAACGCAAATGTTGTGCCTGCAGGACATTTGACATGAAGCCACTGTCTGTATGTGCCCAGGCTCCCTGCTAAGAGAATTTATCTTTACAGAAGAGCCAAGCTTAAATCTTTCCTGTGCCTGATGGGATTCATATCTGAAAGTCTCATTTTGCAGGAGAATGCCTTAATTATCAGATGGTGCAGAGAGTTTAGAGCCCTGTAGGTAAACTGTTGTCCCCACCCCAAATCACACAGGTCTCTATCAAACAAAAAAACCCCAAAAACCCAAAAACCCAACAAACAAACAAAAAACCTCCCCAGCTGAAATAAGTCTGTATATTGTGCTATTCTCCAAACCATGTCAAGAAAAGCCAAAATTGGGCCATGAACCATGATAACAATTTGAGAAAAGGAATGATCATGCTACAGAGGGTCCATGTGCTTTACTGGTTCAGATGAGTCCTTGGGAATGGTGTTCCCAGCTGAAGAGACCTGGCTTCTTGCCTTTGTCCCAAAGGCCCTTATGTGAAACACTTGCTGGCTGCAACATGAGAAGGTAAGACTTCCTACTGGTGGAGAAAGGCATGTCTCAATCTCTCCTTTCAGGTGGAAATCGTGTGCAAGACACTGGGCTGGGTTATGTATTATTTTAAAATCTGATCTGGAAGGAGTGTGTGTACCTATGCATTAGAACTCCAGGCAAGATGTTTCTGTAGGTATAAACCTGCATGGAGCTGCCATGTCCTTCTGGACCCCAGGAGAAAAGGGGAAATTTGGCAGAAGGGAAATACTTCTCTCATCTTGCAGGACTTACTGTGGTTCTGAACTTTTGCCTTTTAGAGGAAAATTGATACAGATACAGTTCAGAGGTTTTCAAAAATTAGAAGAAATAAACTCTTCCCAAGCCCCTTTCCACAAAACCACTCTGCCTTACCCAGGTCAACCCAAAGAAACAACAATTTGTTGGTTAGGACACTCATGTGGAACATCTAGATGCCAAGTTTAGGACCTTGTTCTAGCTTTCCCTTTGTGATATGAAACTAGGACTCGCTATGGGTTCTACAAGTTGGGACCAGAAAGCTGCAAAGTTTGTTTGCCTCCTCAGCCTCATGCTTATTTAATGATTTCTACCATATGGAGCTGCTGTATGGAGACAAGGGTTCACAGGCAGTAGTCACATTCAAGGTCATATCCAGGCTAAGGGTTACTCATGTTACTCCTTACTGCCCTTTCCTCACTCCCAGGACAGTTTTTTTTTGGGGTGGAGACTTCTCAGACCTAAAATCACATTCTGAGTCTTATAAACCTTTTCTGACTAACTTTTTTCAAAGCAAATCCTTCCATCAACTTGTTTTTGACAGTGATGTTTCTCAGCAATGAAAGAAACAGCATTGACTCATTAGAAAATCCCTTCAGGTCAGACTTTTATTGCATTGTACTTACAGATCTGCAGGGAGTGGAGAACTACGTGTAGAAAATTTTGCTGATGTTCTTGTTTTTCAAAGGCTCTAAGAATGTATATATGACAAAGAAAGGCAATAATACTTTTCCTAAGCAAATATGCTTTAGAGAAAAACAAGAGATACAGCATCAAAATCATCTTTCCCTAGACGCAAGGTGACACACTGACAGTCCAAGAAAATGGCAACAGATCACTCTGCCAGTATGTGCTGATGTATTCTCAGTTCTTTGTGTGATTCATGATGATAGTTAGATGTCAAATCCTTGCTGCATACCAGGAAAGAAATAAAATATAATAATAATAATAAAAAAATCTAGTGACTTCTGACAGGAAAAATCTGAGATAAACATGGCCTACCTAAAAGAAGCTACATATGTTAACTCCATTAATTTTATGTTATTAGTAGTACTGAATAGATGTGTCAGGTTGCATGAAAAGTTCAATGACTTAATGTGTACCTTTTCCTGTTTCACTGTCCAGTTATGTGATCAAAAGCTAGTGCATTTTTATGGGACTTTGTAGGAAGCTAAAGGCCAACATTTTCAAGAGCAAAAGTGTCACTGAGGAAACTGAGCTCTGAAAGCCAGAGTCTGTTAATCACCTGCATCATTTGGGCCAAGACCTTATCAATCATAAATATTTGGTTGCCTCTTTGAATTCCAGTGATCTCTTAAAATACACCATCCACCTTCTGCCAAACATCCTGCTACTGGGTATGCTAAAAACCTCCTAATAGTTGATAAAGCTCTATGGAGCCATGTGGAGTCTTAGGCCAAATTCAGAACTGCTGTTCAGCCAGGTTTTGTTTAAGAGGAGAGATAGGAATGACTGCGCCAGACCAGGACCAATAATCCATCTCCCCCTGCATCCTGTCTCTGGCTATGGCCAAAAGCAGGCTTGCTGGAAAGCATACAGGAACAAGAGTGTCACATATTAATACTTCTCTATGATTTTTCTTGACTCCAAAAATTAGTGCTGAACAGTCTTCTGAACAAGTGTTGTCATCTTTATATTATATAATCCTCAATGGATTTTTTTTTCCTTGTTTTTCTGGTCAAATTTTGAACTTGTCTCAATTTTTTGCATCCCCAGTGCCCTGTTTCAAAGGACTGCTGCCACCAGCCAGGGACATTTGATGCCTCCTGATTCTTAGGGTATTTCCTCATTAAGAATTTATGCAACTACTTTCCAATCACAAGTGTTGCAAAATCAGTGGGCACTTTTCCTGTGAATATCTCTGTGTTTCAGATTCCTGTTTGTAAAACACAGCCACGTTCTCTCAACATGTAACATGAGGCTTATGAATCACTCAGATGCTGTGCCAAGCCTGTGGAAAAACCCATCGGGAAAACGAACAACTGAACAGCATGCTGTACATGAGTCTGTGGCCCAGATAGTGAATAATGAGAAGAAAACAAATTATCAGTGGGATGCTCATTAAATGAACACCATCCTCTAGTGTACTGGATGAGCACCGACAAGCTTGTTATCCATTTCTGTAATTAGAAGTAGTGTCCTAATTGATGTGCAAAAATGTGCCAAATTCAGGTGACTCACGTTTGACTTTGCTGTCTTAAAGTGTTTCAATGTAGCCTGTGCATCTTCATGTCCCATCCCTGAGATAACACCTTCTAATTAAAGTGAGACTGCTATTCATTACAAATTAGCATTATATTTTTTTCTTAAGTTCTAAAACACACAAAAGATTCAGTTTTGAGAGCAGCAGCTCAGTTGTTTTTTCCTAAGGATTTAATTTCCCAGCCTACCCATTGCATTATGGGTAGACCAGTACAAATATTATTTCTGTAAATGAAAAAGACCACTGGTAACTACTGTGACCTGTAGAGATCACATGTGCGAGGTTTAACAGGAGTGTTTATCAGGCTTATCTTGGTAATGAAAACCAGCTGCTTTTCAGTCACACCAAGTTGTTCACAGCTAACAGTTCCCATATACAACTAAATTGTGTTTTGTACAAGGATACCTGTTTGCAAGATGTCCCAGGCTGGTAAATACAAATTGAATGGATTTAGAAACATCTCTGAAAGCATCACCTCTGACTTTTATACATATATTTTTAAATATTGAGGAAAGAGTCAAATACTGATGCCAGCTGTCCAGCAGTCTTAACAAAGAACTACAAGCGAACAGATCCGGGACAGATCCAAGTAGATTTCTAAAGCAAACACTTCTTGTTCTGTCAGCTGTTTTACCTCTGGTTTAGAGCTGATATAAACCTCCTGGTGATGTTTGAACCACTGCCTTTTTCTTCGCCAAGTCTTGCTTTCCTGTGGTTAAAGAAAGGTATTACTGTTCCATTGCTGTCCAGAGGACCTGGCAAAAGTGTAGTAGTGGGAGTTAATACTAGTGAAGGAGGAACCTAAATACATAGGCAGGTGAAAATTTACAGTAATTTCACGAATACAAGGCGCACCCTTATGACTAAAATTTTGGCCCAAAGCCGGAAGTGCGCCTTATAGTCCGGTGCGCCTTATATAATGGACAAAGTTGCGACATTTGCCGACCTGGAAGTGAGAGCTGCTAGGGGGAGGCGGCACTGCAGGAGCGCTGAGTAGTGATGGGAGCAGCACTGGCAGGGAGGCAGAGGGCAGCCCTGGGCGGCCCCAAGCACCAGGAGCAGCGCTGGCAGGGAGGCGAGGGGTGGCCCCAGGCACTGGGAGCAGCACTGGTAGAAAGGCAGGGGGTGGCCCCGGGTGGCCCCAGGCACCGAGAGCAGCGTGGGCAGGGAGGCGTTAGTACTTCGTCACTTTGTTGTGTGCGGCGGCCCGAGCCCAGCATGGCGCCACCCCCAAGCCGAGCGCGGTCCCGTGGGGCCGTGGTGCCGGGGCTGGCGGGGCCATAGCCGATAGGGACAGGTGGGGCCGTGGTGCTGTGGCCAGTGGGGCCACAGCCAATAGGGGCAGGCAGGGCCATGGCCGTCAGCCATGTGGGTGGAGCTGGGGACGGATCCTCGCTGCAAAAAAAATACACCTTATAGTCCGGTGCGCCTTATATAACGTACAAAGTTGTGAAATTTGCCGACTCCTGGAGGTGCGCCTTATGGTCGTGAAATTACTGTAATAATCCTGTGTCTTATAATTCATACCCTCTGACAACTAGGAAATATTCCATCATGGTCTGCTGTGGTGCTGAAGGAGTTATGGGAAATAACCATTTTTAAATTTAAAATTAAAAAAACCCCCAAACCAATAAAAGATAAAAAGTGAATGGGTGAAGCAAGCTTAAGTAAATCTATACTGTGATAAAATTAAATAGTTTCAATTTTCTGGATATAAAACTATTTGTGGACATTACTTTCCAGAAAAGGCACAGAAAGATGTGCCAGCCATATCTCTAGAATGGCAGAACTGAAGAATAGGAGGTATTACAGCCAAAGTAATTACAGTGGTTACTCTTAGACCACAACCTGGAGCTGAAAATGTGGTATAGTTAATTTCTTAGTGACAGCAGCTGACCTTCTCTGTAACAAGGGAACACATTGAGGAAAAACTGATATGAGCCAAAGCAAAGTCTCACAAGTTTGTTTTTTTAGCTGTTAATACAAATAGCCATTACACCATATCTTCTTTCTTGCAGGAGATGTAATCTTCTGCTCACACTGAGGGAGGCAGAAGTGAAGTACAGCACAAGTGGTAAGGTCCTATATCCATGCTGTGGCCCTTCTGACGTGTGGTATTTTCTGTGCACGGCATTCCAGAGCTGAGCTGTACATCTGATGCTCTGCATTATTATACAGAAGAAAAGAGAGGAGGCATGAAGCTGAATGGAGAAATCCCTGGCACTGTATAACTTTGGGGAAAAGGAAATATGCTGTCTGGTTTTTATGTGATGATATCTTCTCCTTCCCCTCTCTGTCTCTTTGTTCACTGACAATGAGACAGTAGAGTGCAAACTGCAGTCCTTGGGTAGGCATTCTCTCCAGCCAGAGGTAGGTAGGTGCTTGGGATTGTCCTTCTGAGATGCCCAATTCTAGAAAGTGGCAGAAAATGGAGACTACATTCCTGATTCTAGTTATTACACACTTGAATTTTGGCATAACAACATGTAAAGTGTTGCCTCCCTCAGCAGTTTCCACTGTTTGGCTTTGATGGCAGCAGTCTGAGAGGATTTGGGTTTGGCAGGGCTTTAGTACTAATTTTTCTGTGGGTATTGGGGATGGAGGAAGGCTGAGGGCTGATGGCAACTGCAGAACTTGGAATCACCAGTGACTGGTGGCTTCTTCAAATGAGACTATAAAACCCTCTTAGGCTGGCCTGGGGGTGCACAGCCATGACTTGTACCAATGGTCTGGCTTTCTGCATCGTGTGAGAGCAAAGCCATGGAGCCAGCACAGGCTTGCTGACCAGCAAATCTAACCTGCAGGAACAGTCTGCTCCCCCATGGGCAGGAAATGCCCCATTTTTCACCTGCAGCCAGCTGCTGATTGCAATGGTGAGTGTTCCTGCAAGGAGAGATCTTGCTTGACATTGAGACAGAAAATGTCAAAGATGAGTAATAAGAATAATATGAAAAGAAATTATGAAGGACTCTGCTGCTGTCCCAGCATGATACTGTCCTGAATGATGCAGGAGCAGCTTTTTTAGGCATATTTGAGTTGCTAAAAATTGCTCAGAAGGGGCATTCTTAGGCACAAGGTCTGCATGTTGCTCTATGGGACCTGGCTGAGGGGGGAATCAAACCTGTAGCAAACAGTTGCTAACTCACAACAGAGGTTTGTTGTGGTTACCGAAGGTTTCATCTGCTCTTCAATCATTGCAGTAATCCCATTTTATTGCACACTGTGCAGAAAGGTATTTGGGACCTGGCAGTTATTTTCATTCATTTTTGGCTACTCATTAATATTTAATGTTAGATTGCCGAGAAAATCACAAGAAGTGAAAAAAAGTTTTAGAAGTGCTTTAACACTGCATTATCTGGTTTTACAACCCATCTGGGTATATGTGATTAACTTTTCAGTTTAAACAGCTTGAAAATAATTTTGCATTTCCCCAATCTTTCAAGTGTTTCTTCTCCTCTCCCTTCCCAAAATACCGAGTACTTCAAAGAGTGATCTACTTTAAAATGATAGTATATTTACCTGCTTTACAAGGCCTGTGTCACTTCTTAACAATGAGGGAGAAGCTGCTCTATGATAAATTTTTTTTTATTTTCAGCATTCTTTTTATTCACACAGGGAAAAGAAAGGAAGAAATGTTATCTTCTTTATTTCCAGGAAACATTAAAAATTCCGTATCCTACCCTACAGTGTATTTTGTTTTGCTTTATTTTGTTGATAGTCTTTATTCTAATTGCTGCTTGGTAAAAAATAAAAGAGGATTCTTTAGTCATGGGAATGCAGAAATGTTTATTTCCACTTTGGGAGTATATACTTTAAAAAAAAATCATCTGTTTTCAGAGTTAGTTGCAGAAGCACCTGGTATCCCACGCTCCACCCAAGATTATAAAAATATTTGAAACTGCAGGAAGGCAATACAGCTGTGCAAGCTTATATGGGATCTTGTTGATTTAATTAAGTTCAGAAAAAGCAGCCATGCCAATAAATGCATAGTTGCTTGAAAGAGTGAGGTGCCATTTGATAAAATAAAGCTTCCCTCCCTAACTATCTGGGATTTAGTTCGACATTATAGTCTCCCATCATTCCTCTGGCACAATCAAATTCTGTTCTTGTTGAAATCATGCATCTGACAATTATTTTTTAAGGGCAAAAATGACACAGTGGGGAGAAATTCAGATTCAGATCCAGCTCTTGCTGTTGATGTCTGTGGCAGTACAACCTGGGTAAAAAAGAAAAAACAATACCAAAACAAGCCAAGTTGAATTCTCTGCCTTTGTGTGGGATCCTCCTTGGCAACAAATATAGTCTTTTGAATGAAGAAGACCTTCGTGCCTTGATTTGTGAAGCAGTTTTAGAGTCACAGGCGAGAGCCCTGGCTGGAGGGTGCCATGCATATGGAACAAAGAGCAGTGAGTGTTTTGGAGGATGGAATTCAATTCCCGGAAGGGTGCATGCATCACCTCCGCTTGGTCCAGCTGCGGGAAAACTCCAGCAGTCACCCTGGAAACAGGAAAAGTAACACCACATTAAGAGAGGGAGGTGCTAGAGTGATGTTTAACATTCAGGAATAAATAAGGATACAGAAAACGGTATCGTGTAGAAACGATCTACCTCTGCTACATAATATTGAAATCCAAAAGAAAAGCTATTTCTTGCAAGTGAAATTTTTCTGCAAAACTTTTGTGTATGGAAAAAAATGGGAACTTTTCATTTTTTTCTAAACTCAAGAATCCCAAGCAACTTGGGACAATAGACACTAATGTATATGGGAAGCTGTTTGTAATTTCCTTCGTAATTTCCTTACATATGCGGCAGATTTCCAAGATTTAAGTGTAGCAACCATAAATCACTGTGTGATTAGTTGGCAGAGCATGCTTTGGCATGGGGTATAGAGGTGGTAAGTCACTGCCAGAGGCATGGCATGCGGAGTAAAGGTCATCACTTCACTCATTGGTCTTTAGCTTCTCACTGGAAAATCACTGGATTGTTGGGTTATCTAAAACACTGATAGACAGGAGATTGTTTTCAGGTATTTGCTCTGCATCCTGTTTGAAGTGTTGCTGGCTAAACTCACTGGCAATGCACCCACGTGGTAATTCTGGGTTTGCATATTGTCAGGGGAGGACTCTGAAACTTGAGAAATCTTCTAAGTGAGGTTTTATAATAAAAGCAGAGTTACAGAATTTTTGGAAACAGAAAATAAAAGTGACTGGAAAAAAAATGGCAGTGCTTAGCATATGCAAACTGAGTGGGAAAATGGAGTATCATTGCATATTTTTGCTTACTAGAGATGCAGTTATACTGGAGATGTGCTGAATCAAACCTCATTTGACTGGGTAATCAATGAGACTGGTGCTTCAGAGAGACAGTTCATTTTAACTCCTGTGCTGGAAAGCACACACTGTGGGTGAATGTAAACGACTCTGCAGACTTAGGCATGGTAAATGGGGTTGTTGAGAATGTCACTGACACTTTTTCTAAAAGCTGTGTAATGTCACTCCAACTCTTAACATGCCTCTTCTCTGTCTACAGTGATACGAAACAAAAAGAAAGCTTAACTAATTTGTAACTATTTCGTATTCTGGTACACAAAAACAACTTTGCTAAAAGTGGTTTCCTGAGCTTATTTGGCTATTAAAAGATGCTGCAAATTTTGGTTTAATCATTGTCTGTGATTCAGAAGTGCTTCATCATAGAACTTGTGCCTGAAAACACGGATGGGCAACTTCATATGTGAAACTGTACTTTCCAGGACTGGGTCTGCATAATTTCCTAAGTCAGCATAAATTTGTCCGAATGGACTGGGACAGTGCTGTCTTAGGGAATCAGGATGATGAGCAATTTATAAATTGACATACAGATACCTCTAGCTGGGAGGGGAGATCTCACCCACAGAACTCAGCACAATGCAGCTCTGCACCTACTCAGTCTTTCAAGAGCACCACCATAATAAAAGTCACTGCCTGCAATCCTACACCACTGAAATGCATGCTGTAGGTTTATTAAACATTTTATTTCTCCAGGGCTTTCTGTAACACTCATTACTCAAGAATCTGGGTTTTTCAGAGTTAGTAATTGTGTTTGTGTAACAGCTTGGCTAGATGAACCAGCTCTGTAAATGTGAAACAGCTACAGAGGCTGAGATGGAAATGCCTGTGATTCTGAGTGGCTGGTCAGACATGGATAGTACCAATCTCTCTCTGCATCATGGAGTTTCTTCTGCTCTACCCAGCAGGAGGATCAATGAAAACATATAGAAATCTGCCTCAGGTGAGGTTTCTGGACCAACCCTAGAGCAGCTCAATAGTGCAGTTTTATGCCTCACTCTATGGTTTTCAGATTCTTCAGTTGCAAAGGTAAACAAGGCTTCTATTGAACTAAATACAGAAGTACTTAAACTGTACCTTTGAAGGGTCTGTAAATTGACTGAATTTGGTCAGATTTTTACTGGGTAGGAAAAACAATTTCTAACAGACAAGCTGTACTGTCACTGCCATCTATGACATGTGTGCTCTAAACTTCCAGATTTTGAAGAAAATGTTGCCAGAATTTACCAGAACTGAGTATTATTTGTTTCTTTTCTTGGGCTGGTAAAGGCTGGGAGGGATAAATCCTAAAGTGTGTAAAATTTGAACCTCAAATGGTGATGGTCTGGGAATGCCATAAAGTGAAATGCAAGCTGCAGAACTTGAAGCTTAGGCTGGTAGCAGTCTGGGCTTCCAGCCTACTGACATAGTTTTGTCATACACTTCTACTAAGTTATTTTCTTGTATTTGCTGTACTTTGCTACTCTTACATGCTTTTATGCCAGGAATGTATATATCTAGATATAATTCTCCATGAAAAAATGATCTATCTGCATGTACATGCAATGCAGACAGATGGAATACAATCTATTTTATGTAGTGTCAACAAACCCATGCTCTTCTTTTTTGCCTTTACATTTAACTTAAATTACATTTTGAATGCCACCATCTGCACAGTAGAATGCCTCAGCAAGGCCTGCTGTTCCTAAAAGCTATTAATTGAAAAACTCCGCCTTCTCTGTAACAAAACCACTCCACATACCCTTTTTCTCAAGTACTCAAGGAAAAAATAAAGAAACTAATCAGTGTCATGAAGCACTTTGGTGTTATTTTAGATAAACATAGTTGTAAAATCTAAAGATGTAATTTTATATCCATCCTGTTAATTAATAAAATTGCTTAAATATGAGTTAATAATGCATGTAAATGTTCTCTTAATAGGTTTCAAGATGGGCTCACGAGCTTGTCTGGAGAGCAGTCCTTCCCCAGTGTTGCCAAGTTCCAGCTCAGACTCACTGCAGGACCTCTGCTATGGAGATGTGTGAGCTGGGGACAGCTCTACAGGGCCCAAATTCTATTCAGTTCAAATGAGATGGATTTAATTACAAGTGGCATAATTTGAAAAGATTTTGTAGTTCAGAAAAACTCGTAAAAATCCTTGCTGGCAAACTAAATAGATGATCCTTTATTGCATCTCTTCATCTTTGTATGGCTGCAGGCTGTTTAACAAGGACCTCTGCTGTTCGTTTAATTTATTACACCCCCACTTACACTTCACATTCTTCCATTTTTTTAATGACTTTCCTTGGTCTTACACAACATTTTTTCACATCTCTTGAGTGCTTACAAGCACTAACTCTATGTTACATTAAAAAATTGCAAATCCTTCAACACCAGCTGCTGCAGTTAATAAACTTGTAACTTTACCCTTGTTGAACTATGTTAAATCCCTGTAACATCTGGCATGTTTTAATTTCTATGCTATTGAGGTTTGAATTTTTATTTAAAACTCCCAGATATGGACCTGTCAAGAATTCCTTTGCACTGCAGCTTCTTTAAACCCTAAATTGCTTCTGTAACTGTGAAGAATTTCAATTGACAACTACAAAATATTTATGGATTTTTTATTTGTTTCATTTGTTACATGGTTTTTTTAAAAAATTATTTTCTCTTTTGTTTTCTGATCTAGTGAGTAACCCAACCAAGTGAATAATGACATACCATTTTTTTTCCTGCTGAGCTGATCTTTTTGTCTGTGTTACTGAATCTCTCCCTACAGATTCTCCTTGAAAGAGGAGAGGTGGAGCTCTGGACAAGGGGAAGATGCATGTGATGATGGTTAAGTTAGAAAAAACAATTTTTTCTCTCTTTCTTTGTCATGTGAGATTTTTGTAGCATGACTATTCTTAATATTTTTATTAACTCTCAATTTGTGCCTTTTTCTACTTAGTGGTGCTCTCCTTATTACAACTAGCTTTCAGTAGTTCTTTCCCAGAATTAATCCTCCAGAGCTTTTTTTGCTTGTATCCCATTTAGTCCCAAATTCCTGCCCTACCACCTGCTCTCTCACCCTTACATCTGCTTCCCTGTTTTTAAACAAAAATCTTGTAGAGGAAGGTTTACTGGAGTGTGTTAAAGGGTTAATACATTTCTCTCTCCCACTGCAATTTAATGAATAGTCTTTGATATTAGCTCATCTGAGTCTACCCCAAGTGATATATCATCTGTTCAGGCCCTTTCAGACAAACCATATCATTAGCAATGCTTCCACAGCATCCTCTCAGCTGTGTGAAAAAGCAATTTGAAAGACAGGTTAAAGCATTTTATTGGTTTCACAAAAGGAATGAATGAGGGGAGAGACAAAGCAGAACAATGCTCAGCTGAGGCCTCACTGTCACCACCCCTTTTCCTTGGTTCAAGGCTATGGGGCTGCACTCCAGCTCATGTATAAGGTCTGACATGTATCCTTCTCTTTTGGCTAGATAGATATGTTAATGTTAATGTAGTGTTAATAGGAAAATAAATCTCTTTATGTGGGGGACTTGGTGGAAACCATTTTCTAGAAATGGATATGACTCTTAACAGTCATGTAAGAGATTAGGAGATACAGCAATGGGTCCAACAACATGCTGGAAAGAGCAATTAGAGAAGAGCCATTAGAGACATTGTTAGTCTTTGCAGACTGGAAAACCTGCTGAAAATAAGCTCTCTTATTTGTGTGCTTCTCCCACTCTAGTTCAGAGCAAAGGCTCTGTCTGCATTGCCCTATATGCTGGATTAGGTTATGTCCCCCTCCTCAAACTCTGAAGAAAGGACACAGTGCTCTACAAATATGGTTGCTTAATAAAATACCTGTAAACCAAAAATTAACAGCATGTTTAATTTATTTTCTATGGTGGAATGAAAGATGGTCTTTTCCTTGGCTGTCATGTCTGTTGTCAGAGGTACCAGGATGCTTTGGGAAGACAGTGGGCTTGGAGAGGATAATTTATAAAGCCAAGCTCCCACTGCTGGCATACAGACATGTTCCAGCTGTAGGAAGGACCAAGAAATAAGATTGTTGTGAAAAGGGATGGAAAGGGAATAAAACCACTCAGTGTCTAATTGGAATTTGAATTTAGCAAAATAATCCCTTCCACCATTCTGGAGTGCTAGCACTTCAGGGTAAATGATCATATAGCTAATAGAGATAACCTGTAACTACAGTGCAAAACTTTTTTGCAATTGCCCTTCCACATGGAAAACTTTGAGTTGGTTCTCTGACTGTTTTACATCAGTCATAAAACTAACATTACATAATTACTAATGCAAATGGCATAATTTCACTCTAATGCATTTATAATTAACTTATTAACACTAATTAAATCTGTGGAAATCACTAATGTGCTTCAGAATTTGCTATTTTCTTTCTCCAAGTTTTATTTCTTGTCTTCACACAATCAAGATTGAACTAGGAATAAAACATGGACGTCTGATACTTACAAGCTCCATCCACTGTGTTTGGTGTCTTTTTGACTCTCATGCATCTCTCTTAGGGAAAATGAAGACTGGTGACAAGATTTGATACCCTGTTCATTCAGTTTTTCAATCCAAAGCCAACCAAGGCTGACAAAAGCTGAGCAGTCTGTATGTGACTTGAAGAGGGAATTCCATTTAGTTTAATAGTTTTCACTCCAGTTCAGAATTTTCTTTTACTTTTGATTGCATTCCATTTCATTATAATTCCTCTTCCCTATGTTGGTTTCACTTTGTTACCTGATTTTGAGATTTCTTCTCCTTTAACTAATATTCATTTAATGAAAGGACATGAAATCTTGTGATTTCAATGAATATAATTTCAGCAAGTTTCAGTCCATTTCACTGCACCTTATATCATCCCATTGCAATTAATTGTATGCACTCCATTTTCAATTTTATTTTATTTGTTTTATTTTGCATTTCATTTCAGCATATATCATGTCCAGTCTGCTCATTTCACTTCATTCCCTGATTTTGAGATTTTGATTCATGATTTCATGATGGGAAATGAAATCTTGTGGTTTCAATGAGTAGCATTACTACAGTATTTACTGCTCTCTTCTCACAAGAATGAGATCCATTATTTTGCCAGTTTCATACTGAGAATTCATGCTCTGTTATTTTTCAGTTTGGTCTTGAAAGAATTTATATCAGCTTGATCATTATCTTTCTATTGCCTCAAAAATCTTGTTTATATTTTCTGGTATTTATCCTTCCATGACTCTTAGGTAGCTCATTCTACAATATCTTTTTTGTGTTCAGTTCTCCATTCTCCAATGTGGGTACTATAATGGGCTTTTGCATTGTTCTGGTACTTCTCTTTTTCACCATGAATTTCAAAAGGTGTAAAGATTTGTTCATTCAGGTCCCTGAGTTTGTTAGAGATGGTGGAAGTGGGATTAAGTGTTTGTGTATCATAGGTAAGTAATCTCCATCTCGTCTTTGTTCCAGCCTGAACTGTTACCACTTTATCACTGATGTTAATTGTGCCAGCCACCTGAGCCCAGTTTACTTTCTTAATGAAGATAGAAGCAGAAAGATCGAAGAATAAAATAAGCTACTAAATGAATTGCCCTTGCAAAAGCCATCTGCTGCCATCTTTTTTTTTTATTTAGTGAAGGACCAGATCATTCAGTCTGTTCTGATTTATCATATGTAATCCATTGTAACCCTTCCCTACTCTGCCTCAAATATTTTCCAAATGTGCCAATTTTTACAATATTGTTTGCTCCTTGTTGGGCTATTTTTCCTCATTGTGAAGACCTACTCATATAATTCTCTTTCTGGGGGAAATTCCTTTCCTTTCTTTTAACAGTGTAGAGGTTTTTTTTTCAGTGAATTATGGTTTATGGGCATTCTTCTCAGGTGAGCTGCCCACAACAGTGCTTTAGGAGTGCAGTCAAATGTCACCCATGCAGTGCAAAATGGTCTCATATTATTTAAATCTGATATTAAATATTCCCTCTTTATTTGCCTCTGATGAAATGCCCTCAAACTTTTATAATCAAATTACTTCCTCCCTAATGGAAATTCTTGATGACCTTTTATAAATGTCTGCATATACCAACATCACCATTTTCCTGCAAATCTTACAGAAATTCACAAACGTGATTGTTGCCCTTCAGAGAGGTCTTCTTAGAGTCTTAATAAAATTTGTTAGAAAGTGACCTCTTACTGAGAGTCAGCTCTGCCGACTCAGTACATAGCTGCTGCAGCTATTGGAAAATCTGGACAATCAATGTCAGTGTTAACCTGTTGTGCAGGTGGCTGGCTGGCAATGAGACACCTGGTATATAGCTAGCTGTGTGAAAAAAAAACCATGAAGAGACAGAGTTGTTAATCAAAATCCTTTCTGCGAAAGAGTCATTAGAGTTTTGCCTGACATGCGTCAGTACTGTGTCCGCAGGAGTGCTCGGGGGAAATGATGGCCCACAGTAGCTGCTGTGTGATGTGGGCATGGCTGAAGTCACTGCTCACACTCTGGAACTGCTCTGCAGGCTGGATCCCAGGAAACAGAAGAGGAGTCACCAGCACTGAAAATCTTCTGGGGCTCAAGCACAAAACCAAGAGAGCCAAGCATGTACCCTCCATGAAAACAAATTAAGGGAAGCTGTTGAGTAGGGTTTGTTTTGAGAAGGCAGTTTCAATATCTTAATGGTTGTGCAGTACCTAAGTGTAGCTATGATTTCATGGATATGGACAACTAAAACCTCATTAGGATTTTAACCTGCCTTATGCATCCTACCTAAGATCAGGAGAAATAATGTGTACAGTTTGCACAGAGCATAGGAATATAGATCTCCAAACATGGCAAATGATCTTGTATTTCTACCACTTCCAAAATATCTAATAGATATTTCAAATATCTGTTAGAAGGTTTGTTCTGTCCTTTTGCACACAGCTCAGAATGCCTTTAGCATGGGTTTAGCCGCTTTGAAAAGTGTCTGCAGGGGCAAAAAATAAATATAAATTAATAAAATAAATTTTACAAAATTTTGTTGATTCATTAGCTTCAGAAGGGTGCCAGATCGAACATCTACATGGAAGCAGCCTTCCATGGCTCTGACCTGCATTGTAAATTGTCTGTAACTTAATAGTGAGTGAAGCTTAGGGGGAGCAATTGCTTCAAATATTTGCTGCCATTAGCTTAACGGAGAAGAAATGAGAGGAATCCAGAAGTTTTCATTTCCAAGCGAAGCATGTCAGACAGCACAGCACAAGACCTTCTTAAATTGCAAAATGGCATCATATTAAACAGAACCCATCTGTGTTTCCTTCGGCTTTCCATCAGTTTACATTTTTTCTTAGATGTAGTTGTAGCGAATGTTAGAGCTTTTTCTCCATTTCCCATAATGCAAAATTAATATGTGACTATCTGTGGATCTATAGCTCTCAGCTGGCCCATTGCTGCAAACTCTGAGCTGTTCATCTCAGAAGTACCAGTGGTGAACTTAAATGGAGACATGTTGTGAAGTGACTTCTATCAAAGTGTTTTATTGCTGGTTAATGAAATAAGAGAATAGTAATTAATGTTAAATGATGCCTGAAAATAGGTAGCAAGCACTAGCAGGGCTAGATAATGATTCAGGCCACTAGCACAGCATATGGATAGACCTGGGTTCCAGCAGGATGTTTGGGGTGTACCTCTTCACTGTCACCAGCACTAGGAAGGAGGCAGGGCTGGGCTGCCTGAGCAGGGATAGGGGATGCCAGGGCTGAGCTGGGGGTGGGAGGCTGGGGCAGCAGCGCCTTGAGGTCTGATCCTGC
Source organism: Catharus ustulatus (assembly GCF_009819885.2). Taxonomy (NCBI): domain Eukaryota; kingdom Metazoa; phylum Chordata; class Aves; order Passeriformes; family Turdidae; genus Catharus; species Catharus ustulatus. Next base: position 70,593,392 of record NC_046223.1, on the reverse strand, counting down.
CTCTCTGGGGGAAAAGGAGGGGCTAGTGGTGCCTGCTGGGCTGGTGGCTGGGTAAGAGGCTTGAGGAAAAGAAGGAATCTTGCTGGGGACAGCATTAATCACCAGATGAGAAATGGCCTGTGATTTTAATTGCTGATTCCCAGGCATAAGCAGTTTCTTACTCTTGGGAGTGAGGATGTGAACATTTAGATTAAAAAAGCAGGGGGTTTGTGACACTGGGGCTGAGAGATTGATATGCTGCTGCAAGGGCATCCAAGCATGAGGCCATGCATGCCTGAAAGTGAGCTTCTCCTGTGCAGCCTGAGCCTGCCAGTGCTGCCATCCTTCATCTCCCCAGCTTTTGGGGCTGGCAGGGAAACTGCACTGAGATGGGCTGTCAAAGCTACCTGCAAGGAAGTCACCAGAATGATGATTCTCCTTCTGAACTGGACCCTTTGGGCAGCTAGCAGAGAGAGATGACCTCTGGAAATACGAGATTTTGATGACTCCTTCACCTTAAAAAAGTGCCTATTGAGCTGGCTGTGAGTGAGCCATTGTTTTGAAGGGCTTCGCTCGTAGGGAGAGGGGAGGTGGATGCCTTTGTTAGCCAGGGATGGTATGGTTAGAGATCACTCCACTTCTGATATTCCTTTGTCAAGCTTAGATTCCGTGTGGCAGTGAGAGAAAGGGGAAGGTGTTTGTGATGTGTCAAGTTCTATTTGCATGTCAAACAGTGATGCTCTGGCTAGGGTGGTTCAAGGGTTCTTGGGATAATCCACCAGCTCACAGGGTACTGCAAGAGAACTAGTGCAGGTTTTCAGGTGAACAAAGTGGGATTTATCGTGTTGAACTGCAGTGAGTCATCTCATCCTGAGGCCAGCATGTAAATTGGTTCAGGTGAGTTTCTCTCAGCAGGCACCCAGGTATTTTTCGGGGTGTGAGTCTTATTGACCATCTCTGTCACTGATGTTTATATGCTCTGTGCTCAGAGGGAGCAGAGCTGCCTCCCACCAGCCTGTGGAAATGACCTCTTGAGTCTGCCTCCATCCTGTGCTGGAACTTTATCAGACATGCCAGTGAAATACATCACTCTCTTCTATGAGATTTTTCTCCTCTGTTGATTCTAGGTTAATGAGGTGCAGGCACCAAAGTGGTACCTCTCAGCAGCTTAAAAAACAACAGGGAGGTTGTTGCAGTTTACCCAGCCTGCTGCTGCTCCATCTAGGCAAAGACAGAGAAAGACAGGATCACCGAGCTCTGTGGCATTTGCTTCAAGAGCAAAACAAAAGTGGCAATTCAGGAAAGACTCATCAGTGACTGACAAAACCAAGCTAAAAGCATGAGGAGCACTTAGTGTATTTCCAAAAATTCAAAAGTCGCCTAAAACAGTACTTACATGTAAGCCTTCCTTTTGCTCTTGTGGAAGCTGTGGAACATCAAAAGATAGAAGAAAAGCACAGATTTTTTTTTTAGCTTTTGTTTGTTTGTTTAATAAATTTTCAGCAGATTTGCTTTTCTTAATTAATCTTCTGTGTCACTTTCTGATCCTTCTGGTTTGTTATTACTCATGCTTGTGACAGTCATGGGAGCTTTGCACTGATTACAATAATTGTTAATTAGATCAGGCTTTTTTTAGGTATGAATGTACAAAACCCGAGATGGATCAGAAGCTAGTAGAAAAATTTCACCTAGTCTTTTAAGTCAGAGTTTTAACTTAGCTATCTCATAGAATGTCTTTCTTTTGAAGCAACTAAAATTGCTTGTAGGGACTCCTTTTTCCCAAAATGTTAAGGCCCTAAAAGCAAAGTAGAAGCGTGAACAGGACAGTCATGAGAATAAGCAGTCTGTCAGTTTTCTAAAACTTGTTTTAAAAGATTTTCTATTTTCTTGTTCTGTTTCTGTGTCTTGAGGTTTTCTGAAAGTGTGAAGTCCAGTGCAGTCTGAAGAGATGTAGTGCAGGGTTAAGAAAAATGGCTGGGGTGCTTTCTAATATCTGCTCAGTGATGTAATGCAATGCAGTTTAGTGCCTCTCCTCCAGCTGGCAAACTCCTATGGAACTCACTCACACACTCACATTTTCATACACCTACTCATGTCTTTTCCCTTTTTGTGGCCTTAAGAAAACTCCCCAAACCAAAACCCCCAAGAAAGTCTGTTTCTAGTCACAGAACTAGCAGGACAGGATCTGCTGAAACATGATTAATGAAGTATAAATGGGTAGTTTTCTTATTGAAGGGCTACTGACAGATTAAAAGGTGATTAAAGTTGACTGTTGTTTATATATGAAAAGGAGGCAACTGCTTGATTCCTGGTGGGCAGCAGTCACTATGAAAGTTTGTTTGCTTTTGATGGAGATGAAGAACAGACAGAAGGATTCCTGGAAAAGTACAAATTTTTCTCTAGGATGGAGCAGCCGAATGCTTCATATGTAATACATTCCAGTTTTTATATATTAAAAGGTATCTAAATGCATTGAGAGTGAGGAGGGGTGGAGAACTCTAGTGGAAGCACTCAATAAATCCTGCATCAGGTAATAAACTCACTGATATCAAAGGGCTCATCTGCTCCTTAGAGATAAGCTCTTATGTAATTTGAAACTTATTGAAGACCCATGAGTTTGCAAAATTTAGTTGGGAAATCTGAGCAAAGGCTGAGACAAGCCATTTGTGAAAACAGCATGATATATTTCACAGCTGTCAAAGCACTAGAGCAGTCTTCCTTGCAGTATCTTAGAACGCTTGAATTTCTTGCTGCAGCATGAGAAACTAGGAAAAAGAACTAATGCTAGCTCAGACATATGCAAAATATCTTTGAGTTGAGAATGTTTGGTCACCAGGAAGCCTGTGGGCTGTGTCTTATGGTACTTCATCAATGCCAACAATACACAATGCTCCACCCTAAAATCTACCCCTGTGTGCCATGACAGCAGAGGTTTCAGCAGCTGCATCAGTTTCTCATGGTGTGCATCCTGCCTGGCAGCTGCAGGGATATGGTCCAGCTTCATTCAAGACAAGTCTTGTTTGCAGCTTCCCCCACCTTGCTTTGGAAGCTGTGTTTAAGCTGGTCCTTGCCTGAGTTGGGTTAAACTTGTGCCTGTGCCTGGTCTTGCACTTTGTTGACCCACACACACAGGCTAATGCCTTGACCTGAGCAAGGGTGGTGCCTGTCCAGCTGTGCCCCTTATCTGTGGCCTGCCTTTGTCTTCTTCCATTGCAGACCAACCATCAGATAACTGTTTCCCTCTGGTGATGAGCACATACAAGGAAAATCAGTTGCAAGTTATTACCCTTACTCTTAGAAACCACTCTCTGGAGAGAGGATCAGCCTCTCAGTGTATTTTGCGGTCACATTTAATTTTCTTTTCTAAGAACTGCCTTATTTTGTTCTGATCTTATTGCTTATGATAAACATGTGCTGGCTGATAATAATCAACAACCATAATTTCAGCAACAAAAAGTTTGAAAAATTTTGAAAGTCTATTTACAAACATGTCAAGTGGATTTTTTTTTTAATGCATACTTTGATATTTTCCTTTCATTTTCTCTCATGGTGTCTCCATAATTTTAGCTTCTTTGCAGTAAACATCACAGCATTTACAGAGTACAGAGAGATGAACAGTGTTGAAAAGTAGGCTAGCCAGGGTTTGTTTCATTAGTTCAACATCACCAAATAAGTTTAGGTAAGTTGCAAGCAACTTTTTTACCTCAGAGAGGTAAACAGCCAGGCTACTGTGTCCATGCTGAGGATGTCTGAAATCAGGCCAGTGGCAAAACTGTGGGCCGTAGTTCCTGCCCATTGTCAGAGTCCAGCACCACAACCTCATGCAACAGCCTGACATGGCAGGAGAGCAGATGGCCCTGCTCTGAGGAAAGGACCAGCAGTGCTGGGAACCACCCTGTGGGGTATCATTCCTCACTAATGAGCTTAAGTGGAACCAGGTGGAGTGCAGAGGCAATGTGAGGAGAGATTTTGTAGAAAGCCCTGGTGTCAGTGTGACTACATAAATAAATGGAGGTTTTCTTATTCAGATATGGAACAACTGGACAGTTGAAGAAGGATGCTGACAGCCCAGAGGGAAACACTTTGCTTTGCACTTTGCTTTGAATCTAGAGCAATGTCTGGCTGTATTTTTTATGGGTGTATAGAAGGTAGTAAGTGTTTCTCATTTTCTCTGTCATGAATTTACCCAGTCTTAATCTGCTTCCTTCATGTTCCATTAAAATCTAGGTGAGAGCTTTTGGAAGAGGCTGCATTAACTGAGGCATGATCCTCCACCCTCCTTAAGGGCTATTCCCTATACTGTAGATAAACCTGTTGGTTTCATTTATTCTTGCCACCTCTAGGCACCGAATTCAACAGTTAGAGCAGGAGCTTAGTGTCTTTCTTAGATCTTTGTATACTTGACCTAGGAAAATTCATATCTTCATCCCATTTGGAAAAAAACAAATTCCTGTTTTGTTGCCTTTCTCCTTCCATCCCCATATAGCAACTCTGTGGTGAGTGTGTACTGTATCTGTCCCCAGTAAGAGAGACAAATCTAGGCACAAACAAGAGAGTTTGATCCTGAGTGCCAGGATGATATTTGATGCTGACTTGTTGAAAACAAGAGGAATCTTTATACAGAGTAATTTGCCCCTATGTTTGGGGGTATTCTTATTTAACCAAATTCTGTTATATTATTTGGTATGCTTATTGGGAAGCAGATGGTTTTTTTAATACACATAACACATGAAACCACTGAAAGGCAATCTCTGTGGAATCCCTTTGGATTTCCTATAAATATTTAGCTTCCATTCCAGCTTTCTAGCTATCTTGTTGTTTCTGTCCTATAATAAGATCCTTTAATATAGCTCCCATGGCTGTAGTATAGAACCTTACACCTTATAAAAAGGAAATTTGTAATGGATGTAAGGAAATTATATCAGAAATATCCATACAAACAGCTTGCCAGTGAGTTAGAGATAGTGTCAAGGCTGGCATTATGCCAGCACTGGGTGACCACTGCTCTTGGATATTTTTCTAAAGTTTAATTTTTTGCATATGCTCATTCCCCAGCCCTCAAAGAAATATTTTTGCAATGATCTTAAAAAAATAACAAAAAAACCCATTCATGCCAACCACTGAGCTCTTAAAGAGACTTTTAACAACAAGGAATGTAGCACAAACAATAGAACTGAATACCCTAACTATAAAAAACAGATTTTTTTAAAGATAAAGATTGTGATCAGCAGTAAACAAGACAAAATAGAGATTTTACCTTGGGAGGGAGGTGGGAAGGGAAAGGAATGAAAAATCCAGTGTGCTGAATTCTTTCTAGAGTTATGTCCTACTAGGGCAGAAGTTCCATTACTGCTAATGGTTACTAACTGAGGTTGAAACAAGGGAGTATTTAATGTGCATTGCAGTCAGCACTTTCAATAAAACTCCTCTCTAGGGGGTGTCTGCTGCTAGAGTTTGCATAGATTTCACTCTGTGCAATTTGGTATAAATCTCTATTGCAAATACCTCTGTGTGGCAAGGGAGTTGCTCTTGCCACCAGAGGCTTTTTTTAGCAGTCAAAATCCAAACAGACCTCTACCCTGCAAAATCAAACAAAACAAAACATTTCCAACCTGAAAACTCCTCCCAACGCCATAGAATCATAGAATGGTTTGGGCTGGAAGCAATATAATATGATCAAGTTGCAACTCCCCTGCTATGAGATGGGGCCCCAGTTGCTCAGAGCTCCATCCAACCTGGCCTTGAACACTTCCAGGTGATGGGGCATCCACAACTTCTCTGGGCAACCTGTTCCAGTGTTTAGTGTCCTCACTGCAAAGAATTTTTTCTGTATACCTAACTTGAATTTCCCCTATTTCAGTATGAACTCATTGCTCCTTGTCTTATCACCACAGTTGCTGATAAAGTGTTCCTTTCTGGTTCTCTTGGAGGCTCCCTTAAAGTAGTGGAAGGTTGCTATGAGGTCTTACAAACTTCTCTTCTCCGGGCTGCATACACCTTACTTTTTCATCATGTGTTCACAGGAGAAGTGCTGCAGTCCTACAGGATTTTCATGTTGCTGGGACTGCAGGATGAGTCACACCTCATTCAGTCAGGTGTTGCAAATCCTCAAAGATGGCAATTTCATAGTTTTGCTGGGAACCTGTTGTAGTGTTCTCATGTTCCTTTTGACTCTTTTCTGCTATGGATGAACAGGTCAAATGTCTTCTTTTCTTCTTCACAGATTATGTTTCAGACCTTATGCAATCATCAGTTTCCAGAGGACTCTTGCCCCAGAAGTTGGAAGTTTTCTTTATGAGCAGCACACAGTGCAATACCCCAGTTGAAATTTGGCCAGAGCTCTGTAGGATAAAGAGATGATCCTGTCAGTTCTGCAGACTAATTTTCTATTTTTTCACCTCAGTGTGATATTTCTCTTTTTTTTTTTTTTTTTTTTTGCAGTGGTATGATGTTATTGACTCATGTTCGGCTTGTGATCCATAGTAACTGCCAGCTCCTTTTTTCAGAACTGATTAGTCATCTGCCATCCAGCACCTGTGCAGCTGACAGTCCTTACCCAACTACAGTAAATTCTGCTTGTCTTCTTTGAATATTATATTTCTGTTGGACTGTGCCTCTGATTTATCATGATAGTTTTGCGTTCTGTATCAGCCTTTCAGTATGTTTCCATATCTGCAAGTGTGAAAATCCCAGAGCAATCACGACAGCACTGTGTTACAATGGACTCCGGGTATACCTTGTGGGACTATACATGACACATAGCTCCATCCTGATAAAAGCTGCACATAACTCCCCAGGTATTGTTTGCCAGACCATTCTACACCCTTGGATAGCAGTTTCTTGTAGTCCATATGTTTATAGGTTAAGTGTGATAATGCCATGTCCCACAAACAGAAAAAAGCACCATCATCATAGGAGCTGTTATTGTCCACACAGAGTCATTGGGGTTTGAAGAAACAAACCCACCTGTATAAACCCTGGTAAAAATGGCAAATAATTTTAGACTATAGAAGATTTCAGGCATTGAGGTACCAAGACATAATGAAAAAATATTTGAAAGAATAATGAAAGTAAGATAGCTTTAAAATTATCATTCATTCTTAGCTCACGCTGAATCAACTTTCATCACTTAACCTTCACTGCTGTGATGCAAAAATAAGATTGAAGTCTGCTAGAACCAGGCAGAGTTGGTGGTGTAGGTAAGGAAATTTTGCTGTTTCAATAGGAATTCTTCTGCTTTTTTCTTTCCATATCATTACAATGTTCAGTTAGAGAAAAATACTGTTAAGAAGGTTAAAATAGGTGGGACTACAAAACACGTTATTGGATAGATCCATGGTAATCTCTATGGAGAGGTTACAGGACCTGTATGGAAAGCGGGAATAGGTTTTAACAGATGTTATGCCTTTTTTTTTTTTTGTAGAAGGGAGAGCTACATTGTAAGGTACCACTGGATTATACCTGTTTTACAGAGAGAAGAATGTGATGCCATGACTTGTCCTACTGAAGTTGGCAGGAGTGTGGTAGGGGTGCAAATATTCCCAAGGTTTCCATGACAAAACTCCCGTTTCCTTCACCAAGTCCTGCACTGTGCTGAGTCTATGTCTTTTCTCACTCTGTAATTCCCATGTAACACTTTGTGGTCTGCTCTTAGCACTTCAAAAGGCCAGCTGCTCCCTCAGATTATCAACTAGCTTTTTATCTATAAATAGAGTGTAGCTACTGTCCTGGGGAGATTCTGAGCTGGAAGATATGCGCATATATTTGACAGGTTTTCTGAGGGGTTAACATAAATTTTCAGATAAGATAAAAGCAACACATCCAAATATTCTTAAAGCATCTTATGACACTGAAGATTGTTCTAGTTTATATATGCTTTCACTCGTTAATATGCTAGTACACATCAAATCCCTGTTTTCAAAAAGAGAACGAATATGGACAGTCTCCTTTGCTGTGTAAAATTTGGGACTTTTATGCCTTGTGTATCCATTTGTACATTTTATCTGTTCTCTATACCCTTATGAAGGCCCTTCCTGAAGCCAATGAGAATGATGTGCAGTGATAGTTTTGTTCCAAGCTCATATCTTCCAGGCTTGGGTTTGTGGTAGTGTGAGAAGAGACACAGCAGATGGCAGTGCATGACATCAATTATCTCCGCTGCACACTCCTGTTCCCAGCAGTAATGGTCCAGAGATGGTGAGATTACACTGGATGGCACCCCCTCTCCCTGGCTTCTGTGAGCCAGTGCACTCTGAGGCATCACTTTTGCTCGGTGGATTAAGACTGCTGAATCAACAAAAAATCTGCCCCCAGATCTAAGCAGTTTTATCACTGGCAGGAGACTCTGAAGGCCTCCTACGTACAGACAGATTGCAGCTTTCAGCAGAAGCCAGTCCCAGGATATTTCTGTTTTCACCCATGTTTTTATCTTCCACAACATGATTCATGTTCTTAATTGCTTCTCTGCTTCAAAACCTAGGCAATTTGCGAGTCAAATTAATTTTTTTCCATTTACCCTCATAGTTTTGTTTTTGGGTGAATGTTAGAGGGCTTGTTCTTGGTGCATTGTGACATTTGAACTAATATCTGGCACAGAAATCATGATGGCATTAAATGAAAACTTCCTTACCAAGTCATGATGTGTTTCATCAATTTGATCTGCTGCAAGGGACCATCTGAAATAGGACAAAAAGGAAGATGGAGGGAAAAGGGAGGAAACAGGATTTTCTTGAGTGCTAACGCAGGACTGCTCTGTTATGAATGACTGGGAAAAGGAAGAAAGTCTGCAAAATAGAGAGTTTTAAGTGGAAAACATTGTTTTTAACCAAAATGTTTAATTATAGATCTCTTATGGAGAGCCCACTGGAGTATGGCTAAGATGATGAAGGAGTTGGATCATCTTTCCTGTCAGAAGAGACTGAGAGAGCTGGGACTGTTCAGCCTGGAGAGGACTCAGAAACCTTTCCAATATATATAAATACCTAAAAGAAGGGTACAAAGAGGATGGAGACAGCTTTTTTTTCAGAGGCAATGGGCCTGGCAATGGGCACAAATTGAAACATGGGAGATTCCCTCAGAACATCAGGAAACAATTTTTCAGTGGGAGGGTGGCTGAGCACTGGTACAAGTTGAGAAGTGTCCAACCCTGGAGATGTTTAAAAGCTGTCTGGACACAGTCCTTGGTAACCAGCTCTGGGTGGCCCTGCTTGAGCAGGGTGGTTGGACCAGATGGCTTCCAGAGGGCCCTTCTAATTCAGACGTTTTGTGATGCTTTGAACCCAAAGAGATCCCAAATCCTGAACTGTACTCCTGTCCAGTTATGGTATTTTCCAATGTCTCATTCAAAACTGCTCGAATCATTATTAGATATATGCAATATCTGAAGTTACAATTGGAAAACTAGCGTTAGGCAATGCCCAAACATGATCCCAGCATTCAAATTCCAGGGGATTTCCTGAGTCTTCTAAGTTACTATCCTAGTGCTACTTTCCAAAGTACCTCAGCAAATAAGCCATGTACGTTTTCCGAATGACGTATTTGAAATGGGTCATGACAGAAATGCTAGAATTTCTGAGGTTGTGTCTCCTGTTTATTACAAATTTTGCACCTGGGCAAGTTGCAGGTAACATCATCCTTGCATGATCTGGAATTCCAATGAAGAATGATCTTGTCATCTTTTTTTGATTGAATATTCTTTCCCTACAAATAAAAGACAGACATTTTGTTAATATGGCAGTTCTAATTACCAAAAAAGGAAAATTCTAAAATATGGAAAAAATCTAATTAACAAATCTATGAAAAAAATGGTCTTTCTTTTCAATAAGCTGAGATGCTGACAGAATCTATGTAAGAAAAAAAAAAAAATCATTCCAAGTGTCTTATTAATCTTCTTGAAAGAATCTTTTTTTTTTCAAGCAAAGGCACGATCCTTATGTAAAAACTTGTCTGTGGAACCATCCTGTAATAGAACATTTTATGTTTGTTCTCTTATTCAGCATGGATTACTTGCCCTCTGTCTTGAATAATTTTGGGCAAGAAGCTGTAAAAAATATTTTGGTTCTCTCTATTACAAGACAAGAAGATTGCTTTAGGATCTTTCAATTGAAGACAAGAAGATTAATATTGAATCTGCTTCTTAAAACATATTATTGCTTTCAGGAGTGACTAAATAGGAGAAAAGTCTGTTTTCAGATAGATCTCTGCAGGGAGCAGTGATTGGGAATTAGGTGAGGAATTGCTCCAGAATGAGATGCGTGCATCAAAGGCTTCCCCTGTGCTTTTCCAGGTGCTGCTGAGACACAAATGTCCATGTCATGACCATCCACTTAGTGACAGGCTCTGACTTTCATCTCTGAAAGGCCAAAAGATTAATGAGCAAAAAGACTAAATTTTTTTTTTCTTTTCTTTTTGCCTAGATGCCTTTCCTCAAGAAGAGGCTTGGATGCTCAGAAATGTCAAAAGCACTGTGGGGACACTTGCACATCTGTGAACTGGTGAAGCAGCTCATCAGTCAGAGTAGCTGATTTGGGAAACAAAGATACTGCAGCTAATGCATGTTCCAAATTCTCTTTATAGAGTTAGCTTAAGATTTTATAATGTATAGCATTAGCACTTCAGAGACCATCATCTTTTTTTAGAAACTAAGGGCAAATTTTGACAGTAATCTTTCTACAGCTTCTCTCAGAAGAAAATCAGCTATAAAAGAAAACATCTAACTTTCAGTAGTCCTCGTATCAACAACAGTCACCACCCTTGTGAATTTTCCAGAACAGATGATGACCGCTAGTTCTCATGCTGAAGAAACAAAATAGTATTAGTGAGAGATCTCTGCAAAGTCACAAGGTTATCCCAGTTAGAATTTCAACAAGGTTGGATTTTGTCTGACACAGTTTAATAACCTTGACTCTACATCTACAAGCTTTGAAATGAGCTGTACTTCCTTTGCCAGTAAAACAGGTTGCCTTCTTAGGCTCCTTTGGAAACAGGGTAACCAGAAGAAAAGACCTGCACTGATAGTGACACAAAACAGGGTGTCTTATAGTGAGAGATACTGAATTCCTGAGAGCCTGAAACCTTGCAATGCAGTTAAGGAATAGTAGAAAAATGCAAATTTTTCTCCCACTTAGCTGAGTGCTACATTTTTTTTCCTGCCCCACTTCTCTTCTGATTCTGTTTTCTTTGAGTGTGTTCCTCTGAGACCTCCAGGCCAGATAAATTCTTTCAGAATCTCATTTTTCCATTGCAACCCTCACAGAAAACTGTGATTTTTCCTTCCAAACTGAGCCGAAGAGTATATGAAATGTCCCTGATTTTCCTGGAACATGCTGCTACTGGTTGCTATTTGTCTACTAATGGTAGATACTAACCCTAGACTCTGGCACTGGTTAATTATTGTAACGAATAGTCATTCTGGAGACAAGCAAATAAACAGGGAAAGTAAAGCTCCCACCTCTGTTGATTTCTGTTAAGCCAGAATAGTAGATCTCCTAGCCTGCTTATGTTACCTCTCCAAGGAAGACTTGCTTGGTCCTACTGCATAGAAAATGAATAGATTTAAAGAATCCATTCTTTAATAGGGGAGGGGGGTAATTTTGCACCAAAAGAGATCTGAATTATCAGGTTTGAGCCCCCAATTCAATACCAATCCTTCTGACACTGAATTATTTTCAAGCACCATGTCTTTTTTATTTCATGTTTTTTCCTGTTTTTGCCTTTGGCAGAGTTTTTAGGATCCACTCAGAGGAGAAGAGGGGTGTCAACTATCCACCTGTTTATAGATCAGATTTGACCTTTTTTTTTTTTTTTTTTTTTTTGACAAAGTAATTGCAACTTAAATCACTCTTATAGTAGTGTGTGTTTGGAGTTTTTCAATCTTGACTGTATCTTTCTTTAGCAAGGACATTCAAAACTGAACAGATGTTTCTCCCACAATCAAATTAGTTCATAACAGGCATTCAGAGAGTATTTTTGAAATATTCATGAGCCTTAAGAGATAACAATGCATGAATACTAATGAATAGTAAGGTGCATGGTGTTTTAAACAGTGACACAATAAAGCAAGTCCAAACTAAACCATCCCACAATTCAACATTTCCTTAACTGCAATAGTCTTAGGTGAAGATTTCACATGTACAGTAATTTCACGAATACAAGCCGCACCAATTTGACTAAGATTTTGCTCCTAAACCGGAAATGCGGCTAATAATCAGGAGCGGCTAATACAACCTCAGAAGTGCCTGCCAGAGTGCTGAGCCGAGCAGCTGCAAAGTCGGCATTTTGCGATTGTTACAAATCGCTACTCTGTTGCACCGCGGGTGGAGCCTGGCTCCCTGCAGGCAGCACGGGGGGCGGGGAGAGAGGCGGGAGAGCTCTCTTTCCTCCTCTGCCACAGCCCAGGGGAGAGACGGGGGGGGGGCCCGGCGCCGCCATTGCTGCAGCTCGGGGAGGAGAGGGGGGACCCGGGCCGCCCCTACCACGGCCCGGGGAGGGGGGGGGGAAGCCCGCGCCGCCATTGCTGCGGCCCGGGGAGGGGGGGGAAGCCCGCGCCGCCATTGCTGCGGCCCGGGGAGGGGGGGGAGACCCGGGCCGCCCCTGCTGCGGCCCGGGGAGGGGGGGAGAAGCCCGCGCCGCCATTGCTGCGGCTCGGGGAGCCGACAGGAGCCCCGCGCTGCCATTGCTGCGGCCCAAGGAGGGGGGGGGAAGCGCGCGCCGCCATTGATGCGGCTCGGGGAGCCGACAGGAGCTCCGCGCAAGCCATTGCTGTGGCCCGGGGAGCCGACGGGAGCCCCGCGCAGCCATTGCCGTGGCTCGGGGAGCCGACGGGGTGCTTTGTCCCCGCCCGCCGCCGCCGCGGCAGGAGCGGGGAAACTCCGTCCCTGCCTGCCGCCGGCGCCACGGGCGCGGGAAAGCTCCGTCCCCGCCCGCCGCCGCTGCCGTAGGAGCAGGGGAAGCTCCGTCCCTGCCTGCCACCGCAGGGCAGCGCCAACCCGGGGTGACCGAGCCCAGTGGCAGCGGCGGCCGGCCCCGAGCTGCAGCACCGGGCTGGCCCACCTGGCCCCGTCAGCGGCCCCTAGCGGGTCGAGCCTGCACAGCCTTAGCTCAGCCAGTAAACCCCGCCCTCCTGCGGTTCTGTTACTAATTGCACGCGGGTCCTCGCTGCGAACGACAAAGCGGCTTATATTCGGGTGCGGCTTATCTATGGACAAAAACCGAAATGTTTGCCAACACCCAGAGATGCGGCTTATAATCAGTGCGGCTTGTATTCGTGAATTTACTGTAATTTTTCTCTAATATTCACAATAGACAAAGAAAAAAGCACAACAGAAAAATGCATTTCAGGTTACAAAAACACTTTGCAAATGTATTTAATCTGTCTTGAATCAAGGAGTCCAGGGAACCTCATCAATACAGCTATTCCTAAATGGACATCTGTGGAATATATTTAAGGCTAATTAGAAAATTTTCAGTTTATTTTTTTAAAATTGTAATTGAAGATGATGCAATAATTTATCCTGCATGCATACAATCACTACCAGCTAGGACTGGAAACTCTGGTTTTGACTAATCACATTTCTAATATTAATTGTCATTTTTCAGTCTTGACATTTTTATCAAAACCAGAACTTTTTGATGATATTTCCCCCCTTAATAATTTGATGTCAAACAAACAATGACTGTTTTGACCATCTCAGCTGGCAAGCTGTTGAACATGAAAACAGACAACAAATGATTTCACACTTTGGCAACTGTGGGTTTGTAATGGGCTCAGGTTTTATTGTTGTTGAAACTGGCCATTGTGATGCAACTAAAATCCCTTCAGATTTGTAGACCGTCCTCACTAAACACCTTCAGGAGAGGAGTGCAGTGAACTGAGTGTGGAGCTGAGGGATTTGACAGCCCAACTCACTGGCCAACACCATGTGCTCCTTGGGGTCTCTGTAGACTTGTGGCTTTGCCCTGATGACAGGACAATCTGGCACCATGGCAGCACAGAGTGGTGCCACCAGTGAGGATGTTGCTGTCTTCTACTTTCAAGTCTTTCTGGCACCATTTCACTTTCAATTGAGAGCAGCTGCATTATGCAGATGCTGCATTTTCAGCCCCAGGCGTTCTGCATTTCCGTGTGCTTTGGCCCTGTGCACTGCAATGAGAATATCTCCTTAAGTACTCTACAACTTGTCCCATTTTACACAGTTTCTAAATTACAAATTACGATATTCCACCTCCCTGCTGCCAGTGTTTAAAGCCTCATTACCACAGAATTTCAGATGAAATAGAAATAATGATCCTGAAAGACGTTTACCGACAACCTCAGCAACTGATGAATTCCAGGGCTTATCAAGACAATCCCACTCACAAAAGTGATCAAATACTGAAAACACTGGCATTTCACAAGCATGTGTTACCAGGAGATGGGAGATCTTAGTTGTTTTTTTTTTTTAGGGAGGTTCAGGTAGTCAAAATATCACAAATGATAAAATCTGTAATTTATAGCAGAATTGCTAATTCAGAACAATGACCCCCCCATGTTTTTATCAGGCAAATCATATAAGGAAAGATGAAGTGCAAAAAGCAAATGGAAGGTAGTTATAAAAGGAGAGGTTGGCTGTCATTCTGGTAATAGTGCCTGTTATCAATCTGTCTAATTGTCACATGAGATTGCTGGTGGGAGAGCACATGCACCTGACAAGAAGAGTGGTAGAGCTCCCACAGGCTCTTTTAGCCCCTGGAGTTTCTCTGTGCTTTACTGTCAGTCAGGTACAAGTCTTGCAGGGGTGATACCCATGCAACCAGTCTTAGTGGCAACCTGCAGAGAAGAAATTGATGAGGTAATTGTGAACGTGAGCTCTACAAATACGGTCTATTTGGGTTTATTTTTTTGTCCTTTGTGGTAATGTCTTAGAATCTGGACAAAATAAAAAGTGTTTCTGAAACATTGTTTTTTATCATCAGATATTTATCATTCACTGGAGTACTAAAAAGGAAGACTTGCTCTGAATGAATCAAAATAATAACAATTACTTTCAAATATTTTTTGTTTCCATATGTTCAGCCAAAGGAATTCATAGTGTGTTGTGTGTTATCTTTACACCTATACCTGGGTTTGACTAAATATTTGTAAGATTATATTTGTTATTATGAAAATTATTTTGTATATAGCTTAGAGAATCTTATAGCTACAGAGAATCCTATTTACCAGCCCAGCCTTCAAAGGCTTCACAGCAAAATGTTTGGAGTTGTACATTTTATAAATTAGACTGCAGTAAATCATAATAGAAGCATTAATAAGGTTTGAACTCTGTTCTTACCATGTATTTTCAAGATTTTTATGTCTCTTGATTTATGACAACTTCCACATTTCATTGCCTTTTCCTCAGTATTTCATGGCTTCACTTCTACATTTTAATAGAGGTGTCCTCTAGAAGTAAAATTTATTGAAAGACTTTGATTTCATTTTTCCTGTGACTCTGAAGTGTCTAGGTGTGTTTTTCATTTCTGTCACCTGTCCTGATGAAATGTATAATCTGCTTGAACCATATGTAGCTGTCTGGGTTACCTCAGAAGGTGGAGAGGAAAGGAAAATCAAAACCTTTAAAACATTATTTTACCTTTAAAAATCTGCAGTCTGTTTCTCCTCAGGATGACCATTAGCTCTTAGAACTACATTTTCATTTATAAATGTAGAACCAGGAACGACATGATTTTTTGCAGTGTGTGATTCACAGATTTTCATTCAAAATGTTACTTGAAAACAAGAACAAGAGCTGCCCGTTCAGAAAAACACATTCCTGAGTTAAGCAGTTGAAGGGCTGGAAAATTTGTCACATTCTCTTCAATGTAGTTAAAACAGACACTTGGCTTTGCTGTCAGTGCTCCCAAAAATGCAAGTTACTGCCCTCACTGACTTTCATTTTGAGGACAGGACTGGTGACTCCTTTATCTGAGATACTGACAGTAATTTTCTGGTGATTGAGAGGTGGCCGGGAGATTGCACCTAGACTGCAATCTAGGTTCCAGCCTCCTCAGCTCACCCTGCTGTCCTGGTGCTCTGAGCTGGGAGTATGGCTGGGTTATGCCACAGTTTCTTTCCAATCCAGGTGGTCAAGATCCTGCTATGGTAGCAGTTTAGGGAGATAGCAAATGAGGGAAAAAAGATTGATCTCTGCTTGGATTATTCCTGTTCCTGTGGTCATCCTGTGGTCAAGGTGTGCATCTTAGTCTGGATCCCTCTCCAGCTTGCAGGTTTTGATACAGCATCAGAGAGAATGTCTTTCAAGATTACTGCCTGGGCTGCACTCCCCTTCCTTGGAAATATACCAGTTACCATCTGGTGTAGAATTGTTCACTTATAGAAACCCATATATAGGTCTGTCTTTGAATATTGGCCTACACATATATATTTTGAAGTCTCCAGGCAGGACAGGAGCTGGTTAACAACCCCTGAGATGTCAGCAGAATAGGAGGGGCTCCACAGCAGATTCTCTGCCCCAGCAGCCTGGCTTTGGTAGAGTGAGAAGCTTTGGTTAGATGAGAGAGCAGCAGGGTGGCCACACATGATAATCTAGCAGGGCTGGTATGACCTACAAGCATCAGAATACAATTATTTTTCCAAGTGGTGTAGTGCTGTGGTTCAAGATTATAAAACACAAAGACATTGCCTTATTTCCTTTCATTTGTACTCATTTGGAGAGTAGCATGTAGCCCCACCAGAGAGCAAGTTAGAGAAATGCATAAATGCTGTGCTACTTTACATAGAATTAGGTTAACACTGTTTACATGTGCACCACCTGGCTGCTCCACTGGCCCTATTAGGTAGCTGGCAGCTGGCAGGGAGTGAAGGGCAGCCTGATTAAATGCTGCTGGAAGCTTTAGGAGCCCAAAACAATCGTCTCCACCCTGTGTCAGTCAGGGTCCTTTACAGGCATCTCAAGAGTCTTGCTCAATTGCCTAAAGAAACTTTGACACCCAGAGCTCGAATTTGCCCTCTTGCATCCTTACCCTTGCTTTTGACAACAGACCGAGCCCAAGCTGTGTATTTGGGCCATGTAACTATTGAGAACACCAAAATTGTGGAGGATTAACCAAACTCAGGTAATGTTGCAGCTGAGTGCTGTGGTGATTTCAGAGCAGAGCTGGATAGGGGGGATAGCCCATCTCTGCTGTGATCCATGGAGGATCCTACATCCAGACACAGCATAAATCCTCTACATATACGTGGGGAAGAGGGGGAGGGAAAGTACCTTTTCTTTCCAGCTAGCATTAGAGGAACAATGGAAGAACTTGGAGCTAATAGGTTTTATGAAAACAGGGAAAAGAGCTAATGAGGCTTGCAACTAATATATGTGCTTTCCCAGGCAATATATATGTCTCAGATAAAATCAGAGATGTTTCAAAGTGATCATAATGTCCATTGTAGGAAATAATTAATCATCTGTCCTCTTACATGGGGAAAAATGTTTATTCAATATTGTTATACTGAATAACTCTGAACTTAATTACTTTCTTCTCTAGCTGAAAAGAACAGTTTTGCTGAGATAATGTGAACTATATAGTTATTGCCTCTTAAATCTATAATCAAATTAAATATATCAGAAAATATTATTAGCCTCATTGCAGCCTTGAAATACACTCTAAATGCTGAGCACACTCACTTAAAAATTAACACTTCTATACTTTTGTTGAATATCTTCTTAATGAGTAAACTGAAATATTTTCCTTTCCATCAAGCCAGCAGTTCAATTATTTTTTTTCAGATAAGTTGCAAATGTTTCTTATGAGATTTTTAAACTTTCAGTAAAATTTTAATAATAGATTTTTTATTACAGACAGTAAACTGCTTTTTGGATTAATGTCATAGTGCAAGCTTATAAGGGAAGCAGGATCTTTATGGTAGGATGCAGAAGGAAAGCAACTAATAGTTAGCAGGTAGCAATATCTGTGTATAGCCTCAAGCCAAAGCAGCTTACCTATAAGTTACAGTTTCAGACAAAAATCATAAAAAGACACAAATCCTCCATCATACTTCTAGAGTCTGAGTAGGGGTTCCTATGCCATTAAGTGGTCTAAAATTTTAATATTATATAAAAACCAAAATGTCTAAGTATTACTGATCTAAGTAAATGGAATATGTTTTTATTGCTATTTTCAAAGGAGTAGTATATGTGGAACTCGGCTCCCAGAGAGGACCTCTTCTATTCATACTATTTCAGTCTTAAAAGAATTCATTAAACATTTACAAGTTTTTATATTGTTGACCAGATTTATTTCCTGATATCCATCTGAAAATGAATAAAGTTTTGCAAGGATGTCAAACAACTCTTAGGTAGCCCCATGATTGTAATACTCAAGATCCCACAACGGGTTTGCTCAAAATATTTCTAAAATTTTGGGGACTAAAATGTTTGATTTTTTTTTTTTTTTCTTTTTCAAAGATGTCTGGAACTTGGTTTAGCTGAATTAGAAATTCAGTGCAGACAATTGCTGCCTTCCCATAGTAAACATTTATATTAGCATTAATTAGATAGATTTATGCATATATTGATAGGGAAAAAGCAAACATGCCATAGAGAAGTTAACAATGACATGAATGATTAATACCTTCAAGTAGAAATTTTATGCAAAGACGTGGGTGGATAGATAATTTAGCTGCTGTGCTTGCCCTTGATTTCTGGCAAACTTAGTGTATTTCCTTTCAAAGATTGTTACTAGAAAGATTATCTGATTAGTTGTTGGTAGCAAAAGCAGTGTTTATGTCTCTTCTCTCTTTGTTTATCTTTGAAGATAAACTGCTTTCACTCTACCAGGATCTCTCCTTGTGTTGCATGTGAGTTGTAATTCTTTTTTTATTTCAGTGATCTTATTTCTGAAAGACCAGCTGTTGTAAAAGCATGGCCTGAAAATAGTAATTTGATTAGGCTGTAAATGCAGTGTATGTGGAAAAGAAGGAATGTCACCAGCATTTGAGTGTGAATTTTCTTTATACATTTAGAAAATGTTTTTGTGCAAGGAATGGCATATCCAAAGCATAAGCATCTGCCAACTATTTTACTATTTAATGAAATATTTTCATTATTTAATGAAAATATAACTAGCTGCATCTTGAAGTCAAATTGCTGTGTAGATGCTGTAGAAATTTGAACCTCTAGGCCAACAGACCCTGGTTATCAGCAGATCAACACAAATCTCTGAGAAGGGCTTTAGAAACAGAAAAAGTTAGGAGTGTCTTGTCCTGCTAGGTTGCTTAGATGGACACCAGATGCCCACCAAGCTGCTCTATTCACTCCCCTTCCTGAATTTTATGAATTTATTGCCAATCCAATCAAGAATAGGGTAACAAGGAATAAATCCATACCTTAAAAACACTTTATTCCACCCCTCCCTTCTTCACGAGCCTAATTTTAGTCCTAATTTCTCTACCTTCTTCCCTCCAGTAGTGAAGGGGTATGGGAATGGGGAGTGTGGTCTGTTTATCACATGCTGTCTCTGCTGCTCTTTCCTCTTCAGGTGGAGGACTACTCACACTCTTCTGCTTCACTGTGGGGTCTCTCCCATGGGAGACAGTCTTCCATGAACTTCTCTAACCTGTGTCCTTCCCACAGGCTACAGATCTAAACAAACAGCTCCGGTGTGGATCCCTCCCACAGGAACACGCTACTCCAGCATGGGTCCCCTGCAGAGTCCCAAGTCCTGCCAGCAAACCTGCTTCAGCACGGGCTCCTCTTTCCAGCATCCTTTGGGTACATCCACCTGCTCTGGTATGCGGTCCTCCAGAGGCTTCAGGGGAATGTCTGCTCTGGCACATGGAGCACATCCTTCCTTTCCTTCTCCACTGACCTTTGTGTTTTCAGTGTTTTTTCTCTCACATATTCCCACTCCTCTCTTCTGACAGCTGCTGATATTGTGCAGGGTTTAATTTCCTGCTCTTTAAATCTGTTATCCCAGAAGCTCTACCACAGTCACTGATAGGATCTGCCTTGGCCAGCAGCAGATCAGTCTTGGAGTCAACTGGCAGTGACTCTGCTGGACACAAGGGATGTTTCCAGCAGCTTCTTGCAGATTCCACTCTTCTGCTCTCCTCCTCCAAAACCTTTACATGGAAACCCAATGCAAACATGATCAAAGAGATGATCTGGTTCTCTTAATTGAAAAATGGTGAAGCTCATGGGACCACAGCAAACCCTGAGCCCCTGGCATTGCTAAGAGATGCAGATGTTTTCCCTGGCATGCAGCAGTCATTTGTACACACTCCCCCGTGGCTCCTGTTTTCACTTCAGAGCAGTAATAAAGGATGGATGACAGCAATAACAGGGAAGGTGTCACAGAGTTATATTCAGTTACCATGCAAAAAAGAATAAACTGAGCCAGATAAGACACTTGCTCACATTGGATTTGTCCTAATTTTTCTGTGTGACCAGAGAAATTATAAAGTATTATGGGACCAGTTAAAAGTTGGTATTATTTTTCTGGGTACAATATTGCAAAGAAAGATATATTGCTAAAGGTAGCAATGTAGTAGTTAGTCAAATACCATGGAGGTGCTGCTCCAATTTATTGTGATTCCTGTCTGACCCACCTCAGCTGTGTGGGCTTTCATCATTCAAAAATGTCACATGTATGTTGAGTTATATGCCTCTATCAGTATGCAAGCAGAGCAAATTTTTTATGCGTACATTAACTATACAAGGTTAAAAGCAGTTTAAAAAAACACAACACTGATTTATTTTTTTGAGGGAGGAATGTTGAAATAAAATAGAAATCACTCTTCAAGGTAATTTCAGTGTACAGGGGAAATAATAATTTTATCCATATTTTCATCTTCTGGCTGGTGTTCCACTGTGCGGGCATGGGAGCGCCAGCAACATCTACGCATTTTAATCTCACTCAAGAAAAAGAGTTGCACATAATAATTTTGTAACCTTCATCTAAAAGTACCAAATTACTCATTTTGCTTGTATGTTATAAACTGCAGCTTCTCCTCAGAGACAAGGGCTGCAGTCAGGCTAGGATCTTGGATGGGTGTGCCTTCACCTTGCTGTTGTGTCTCACCCACCCAAGCCTTGGACCAGTGGTTCTGCTCAGTCTCCGTCCTAAGAAACCTTTACAGAGGTTTTGTTTGTTGTGCTGTGATAAAGCATGAGCCTTTGTGGGAGGTTTGAAGATATCTGTCAAGCTTGAACAGGAGGACTGGCAGGAGAGGAGCAACCACAGCTCTTTTGCTCCTCTGTTTCACCTCTACCTACTGGAAAGGCCCCTTCTCTCATTTTGGAGCAGCTTGGGGCAACTCAGTGTATGCATGAATCTACAAGAGAAAAGAAAGGGCTGTATGTACACCTGCCTACTCACCTGGATTATGGTGAGATGGGTGCTTTCCTCCTACTCCTTGAATTCTGGGCTATGGTTATCCAGAGCCAACCTTTTTTCACCCGAATGAAAGAGCTGCCAGTGGCTTCAAGAGCAGATCCAACAGCCCTCTGCAGCAGCATGGTGTTAGTTCAGGGGGTGTGATTTCCTCAGTGCTCTTGGGCAGGGCTGCTGTTTCACAAGAATAATCTCTCTGTAATAACTAAGTTCTTGGCACAAGTGCTTTTAATTTTTTAGAAAATGTGGAAATGTTTTCCTTTTGGCCTGGAATTGCTAATTTTGTCATCCTGTATGTCCTATAATGTGATTAAATGCTTGTCTGGATGTGCTGTCATAACTTTGAGCTACTGTCAGAACTTATTGTTATGCTGTCATAGCTATAACAAAAGTGCCATCTGTATTTACCAGCTGTGAGCAGTGTGCCTTAGTGATTCTTATGTAGCAAACTGCTGTTGTTTTGACCAGATGTTCATTTTCTTCAAATATATCAAGTAAGTCCAATATCTTATAAAAACTGCTTGAGGACACTGTGAGATTAGTAAAACTGATAAAAACATCCTATTTCTCAAATATGTCTTACAAAATCCATCTTTCATTTATGTTTTGATGCTCTGTCACCAGTGCTATCCCACATGTGCAGAATGAGACAGGTACTTCAGTTTCTTCATTAAAAACAACCTGGTCTCTTCAACCTTTCTGTCTTCTTGACTCGTCCGCCTAAGGGCCCACCAATCAGCAGTGGCAAGAGTGTTAAAACAAACTTGGACAAGTCAGTGGTTTCATTCTCTTAGACATTGAAAATTCAGGAATTTATACAGTGTCCAGTTTACAGTGGTAGTTAGGTGCCTAGAAATGCAAAAAGGTCTGGGTAGGATTTGCTAAATCCTAAACGGATTATGTACTTAACTCCTATTGACCTCCTTTCAAATGGTTTTGATTCTTTTGTCTGCAAAACAAGCTAAAAAACCTGAAACAGTCTGCTTCTGAAAACAGAAAAGTTGCTGATTTTGGTCAACACAGAACTAACACATGAAAAACCCACCCATGAAATGCAACACACTTCTGTATGTGATGTTACAGAAGCCAGGATTTGCAAAAGTGAAGACACCCTTCATTCCAGTTCTCCCTCCTGCTTTCCCCTCTTTCACCCATGTCACTACCAGTTACAAAGACAAGACATCAGCAGAGTTGAGTTTCTTTCCAGAGGCCTATTCCTTGTCTGGTCTGGGTAGGAAAGCCAGACAAGATCTTTTCCATGATCCTTCTCAGCCACCAGCATGGAACCTGGTCTCAGACAGGCCAGGTCATAGAAAAAGTGCTATTCAAAAATTTCAATAAGGAAGAGAAGGTTGACTGGACACCTATCTCCTCTTGTTTGCATTGATTTTTTTTAAATTTGAGGTAGCCAAGGCAAGGTGACATAAGCTCAACTTGTGGGATGCCTTCCTACTTGATCCTATTGAGAGACAGTAATGTCTACATGAAAAAATTCCAAAAAAAGAAAATTGAACTATTAAGTAGATGAAAGTGTGAATCATAAAAAATGGCAGAGAATGGTGAAATGTACTTGCTGTGTTTCTGTTCTTGAGACCTTCCTTGAAATGAAGATGGTATGTCAGGAAGAAAACAAATCTCCTGGGACAGCTGGAGCCTTTATCCGGTACCTTGCCTTACTTAGCCTTTATCTGCTTACCTCCTGTGGTGCAGAGCTTGTTCTGGGGTAGGAGAGAAACAAAGCACACAGGAAAACAGGCAGGAAAGAAGGCATTTTAAAAATGGTCTAGTGCACTCAGTTCTTTCAGGCTGAGGGCAGCACACGCTGGTGAGAAATGCAAATCACACTGAGAAAGTGCCAGAATCCTGAGGTTTGCTCCTACCTAATTGGCTTGTTAAGCTGTTAAAACTGGAAGCACTAAATCCTTGGATATTTCTTGCCTGCTTTTTAATTTTTTTTTTTTTGGGTTTTTTTTTTGCATTCACAGATGTAAAAAGAAACCCGCACACCTAAGATCTGATGCAAAACTGGCTTTGCTATGTTTCACCTCCTGTGTGATAATGTCTTAATTCACCATATTCTGTGCTTGTGCAGCGCTCAGTGCAGCAGGATCTTGAGTTGTGCCTGGGGTTTCTGGTAATGAACATCATCACCACCATCCCGTGTGGAACATCTAAAACATTATAATGTGTGTCTTTTTTCCTTGGTAAGTAATGCTGTTGTCATTACCACATCATTTCTCTGTCCTGTCTACCACTTATTATTTTTTAGATTTTGACAGTAGTAACAATGATCTGTGCACAATAGGTGTAAGCAATTTAAAGTAAAGGGATAATCCATTATCAGTAAGTACCCATACTATGTATTGACATAATGCCTTTACCTCATTCTCTCTTTGCCTGTCACCTAAAATTGTGTAAAATCTTGGAATCATAGAACACCTTCCACCTGCAAAAATGCCACAAGCTTAGAAGTAAGTCTTTGTCAGAGTTATAACCATCCCACACTCCAAATCACTCTCTTCAGGTCTCCTGCAGACTTGTAGAAATGCCTAATTCTGAATTATGGACCGAAGCTGTATAATTTTTCTCTTTCACTTTAGTTGACATTCATTACTGTTTGGCTGCTATAGATCATGTGCTATGGACACCGTGTCTCTGATCGACCCGGCTCAGAGGATGAAACCAGTTAAGAGCAGCAGGATTTTATGTGAAAGCTAAAATCCAGTTGCTCATATTAAAGTCACTTTCTTTCTCTGTTTTCCAGGGATTTTAATGGGAGTATGCTTATTTCCATACTTGAGTCTCTCACTGACTGAAAGCTGCCTTGTGAACCACTTATGATGTCTTAAATCAAAATGACTCTGTGTTTTCTGTGTAGTTCCACAATCTTGATTTTTTTCATGGATTTTGTGCCTTAACAGCCACCCTTCCCTGTTGTGTTAAGGAAAGAAAAATGCCTAATTCTGTAATAAAAATGGGGACATTCAGTGTGTTGTTGTGCACAGGATGAGGTCTCTGAGAATGTTCAAAGAAACAAAAAAAGAGAGAAATATAGAGCTGGAAAATATTTTTGAGGTGTTTTCTTTGTTTTTAAGGTTTTTTAAAAGCTAATTTTATTATTATTATTTTAGAAACACATCTTATGGACTTGTCAAATGTTTTATCATTCTCTTTCTGAAGCTGTCCCTGATGCTGTTCTTCAACATCTGATTTTTATGAGTCTTATTGCTGGTTTCTAGGTCACTGAGCCCAGAGGCTGCTCACAATTGGTTGTTGCCTCAGATGCACACAGAGTGGGGGATATTTTCCTCTTTATCTATTAATGTGCAGTTAATGCAAATGAGTGATAAAGGAAATCTGTAGCCTTCTTTTTAATAAGTATATTTAATGTGTGAAGGCAGTTAGATGTGAATACAGAAAAGGAAATAAGATCAAGCCAAGCCAGAGAGGAATCATTAAGTGATACTATTTTATAAGCAAAGTAATTGATTATTCCTTGCAGCGATTTTCCAGAGAGGCAGAGTTCTTGTTTTCTCAGTAGGAACTGAATTAACAAGTACAGAGCAGCAGTAGATTTCTGACATACACATTTAAGAATTAACAGTGTATCTTGCAGTCAAGTATTGCACTATTAAAATCCCCAAACCAAGGTTCAGGAGCCTAAAGGTTTCCAGTTTAATGAATGAGAATTTGACTACAGCCTAATGTCTTGGGAAAGCTAAGACGTTAAGTAAGGAGACGTAAGGAGACTAAGTAGTTAAAATGGTCAGTAAAGGTAAAAGCTGAAAATTTTTGTTTAAGTTCATTAAACTTGAGGTGGCCCTGCAATATGCATTTGCAGCCCAGAAAACAAACCATATCCTGGGCTGCATCAAGAGGAGCGTGGCCAGCAGCACGAGGGACGTGGTGCTCCCCCTCTGCTCTGCCCTCATGACACCACATCAGGAGTGCTGTGTCCAGATCTGGGGTCCTCAACCTTAGAAGAACATAGACCTGCTACAGTGAGTCCAGAGGAGGCCACAAAGATGCTCAGAGGGCTGGAGCACCTCTCCTATGAAGACATACTGGGAGAGCTGGGGCTGTTCCACCTGGACAAGAGAAGCCTCTTGCAGCGCCTTTTGGTACCTACAGGGAGCATACAAGAGAGCTGGAGAGAGATTCTTTGTGAGGGCATGTGGTGATAGGACAAGGGGTGATGCTTTAAACTGAAACAGGATAGATTTATGCAGGATATTAGGGAGAAATTATTTATTGTGAGGTGGGCGAGGCACTGGAACAAATTGCCCAGGGAAGCTGTGGATGCCCCACCCCCGCCACTGTTCAAGGCCAGGCTGGATGGGGTTCTGAGCAACCTGGTCTAGTGGAAAGTGTCCCTGCCAATAGCAGGGGGTTGGAACTAGGTGATCTTTAAGGTCCCTTCCAACCCAATCCATTCTATGATTACCATACTTGTTAATACTTTTTTTCAGCTTTGCAAGACATGCAGAAGAAATTTGTGCTCACACAAACTCTCATTTCACACGTTCATGAAAGTATAATATCGAAGGCATACTTATGGTCATAAGGAAATTCAATTAAAATGTGTTCAATTCTAGTAATTTATATTCCTACCATCATGGAAGTTGTAACACAAAGCATATCTGCCAATATTTGTTTGCAAGTAAATGAGAGTATGTAGGGCCTTCTTCTCCACTCATTTAGTATTTGCTGCTTTCAAGCATTTTGTGACTGAATTTTATGAGCATGAATGATCATCGAAAGCAAGTTTTATGCTTCTATGATCATAGGGAAAATGTGACTTATGTGACTTTGGGAAAATGAGCTTATTTATTAAATGTGATGTTTCCAAAAACCTAGAGATAAATATATTTTGCTTTGAACTAGAGAGCACAGCAAGATAATGAAGCAGAGATTTCTACTCTATAGTGTCAGAGTTTTCTACTCTATAGTGTCAGGTATTGGGCACAAAATAAACCATTCAAGGCAACAAATACAGTGGAAAAAAGGAGATCTGTATGGAAAAGCTATGTGAAAAGAGAAATAAAAGTTGTCAGACATGATTCAGTGTGGACATTGCTGAGCTGTGATGCTGAGTTTCTAAGTGCTTTACCATTCTGGAGTTTAAAGTGAATGATAATGCCTCATTAAGAGATTTTCCTTAATGCTTATTTGTCTAAGCCAATTGTTTACACTGTCCTCACTCCTTGGGCATTTGCCCAGCAATCCACCAGAAGGTCCAGGATATGCCATTTCCCTAGGTGACTAGTGTCTCAGGGTGTTTTGGCTAAAAAATACAAAGGGAGGTATTTCTCATGTAGCTCAAGTGCCTCTTGTGTATGCTCATGTCTGGAAACTGAGGTTATGCAGCTTCATGTTTAAGCCCATACTGGAAATGTGGATCCCTGTATACAATCCCAAGAGCTCTGGCAGTGGCAGCCAGGACTACATCTGTCCTTCAGAGTACCTAACTCATGAAGTTTAATTAATGTAAGAAAATACAAAACTAATTCCTACATCTTATACCACTGCTTATGACTACAGTGAGCCTATTTAGCTGCAGACAGGGCATTACTGTCCGAATTTACAGAACTGTACTGAAAATGACCTCTCTCACTGTTGCAGAAAAAACCCAGCTCTGTTAAAAGTCAGATGCTGGATAGTCCTTCTGCAAACTCCTTTAATTAACCAAGCCATGCTGACTGGGGTCACCCTGCTGCTACAAAAGTAACCAACCTCAGTGCCTGACAGGATACAAAACCTCAAAGACACTGGACTTTTCCTGAGGAGGAGGCTGGCAGCCTGCCGATGAGAACTGCTGCAGATTATGTATTCCCAGAGGAAAGCTGGGCTGAGTTGACGTGGCAGTCAGGAGTGACTACAGAGCTTTATTATTTGTGGCATTAGGGCTTCCTTGGACCTTAATGGATCCAAATGCCCAGCTGCTGTCATGGCCATTGTCACATCACAACCGTGGCTCCAGGTTTCTTCAAAGCTTGGCGAGAGGCGGTGGGGAGGAGGCAGGGAGGCTGCTCCTGCTGAGGCTAAGTAAGGGGTTTTCTGCTTTTCACTCTGCTTTATTTCTTGTGGAGGAGCACTGGCCAGGGACAGACCAAGCCAGCTCCCTGGGGCTCTGGCACTGGCAGGAATAAGCAGCCACTCTTTCACTGCCCCCGGCAGCCTGCTCCATGCTCTAACTCGCCTCAGTCCTTAGAGGAGCGTTTTCTCGGCTTGCATGACTAAATCAATCCCTTCCAGCTTTGGTTTTAGCAAAATCACATGTTATTGGGAAATTTGCACTTGGGATCCAGTTGCAGTGATAGTCTACTAAGCAGCATTTCTCTCAACATACATGATCCTAGAGGCAGTCATAGCTGCCTCTCATAACTTATTAATGAGAATTAACTAAATGGAAAGAAACAAAAAGCATATTCTGGCCAAACTCAAAACGTGCTGTGCAGAAACTTCTGACCTTAGTGAAAGTTTACACACTAGGCTAAACACTTCAATTGCACATGACTTTACATGGCAACAAAGCAGAAGTCCACATCTTGAAATCTCCATGAATTATTTTTTGCCAGACCTCCCATTCTGTCTGGATTGGTCTGGGGAACAATGGCATCACATGTAAAGAAAACTTTCCAGGCTTTTCTTCTCAGTAGGCAGCTCCACACATTCATTCACTGCTCATGAATGTGTGGGATGTACCCACTTGTTTCAGTACAGCAAGGCACAGGGCAAAGCCTTTATCTCTTCAGCAAATTAATCCTAAGAATATATCATATTTGTTCAGCTCACTGAAGTTGGTGGTGGTTTTTTTTGTTCATTTTTTTTAAGGCAGCCAGACTGTGCAGGCAGACAATATAAATTTATTCATGGAAGCATTTCAAATCTCAGCACACACCTTTGTGAACTTGATTTACTAGCATACATCATGACAGTTATGAGTATATTTTAAATAGAGATACAGTCTGTCTCTGAAAGATATGCCTTGTCAATTGTGGCTGCAAACTCTGTAATTTTAGAGTGCTCTTTTTTTAATATATATTGATATTGCAGTGATATCAGTGCTAAAAAATTAGATAGATACAGAATTCTCTGAAATATTAGCTAAAACCAAATATACAGTATTTTTCAATGTGATACCTGTAGAAATCATTGAATGCTATTTTAATTTTATATTTCATTCAGGTACAGGCACAATGATTAGCTGATATATGTCAGAGCAAATGTAATCAAAGTAAAGTACACAGACAGAAATAAGGTGGCTAAAAGGGTTTGGCATTTTTGAACAAGACTTAAACTTTGTTATGTGTACATCATGCTCATAACACAGAATCTTAAATATGAGTAGGTGGGTAATTTTGCAGTATCTCTGCTAACAGTGAGTGCATAACCAAACCCAAGATATTTTCACTTCGTGCCACTGATACTCAGTGGGCACTGATTAGCATAGAAGAGCAAACCACTGCCCATCCCTGACCACACTGCAGCTGTGTGTAGCTGTGGTCATATAAAAATGTTTCTACCATTCAGCATGTGTCAATCTCATAATCTAACTCAGTGTATTAAAACTTGTTCAATTGAAAACAGTACTGCAGGCTTGTAAGGATATGGTTTCACCAGGACTAGGTTTCCATTGTGAACTGAGGACAATCAGAAGTATGTAGCCTATTTCTGGCCCCATCTATTGATAGAAATTCCTTGCAAGTAATTTTTGTCCTTTTTCAGAAAGACTATGTTTGAATAATCAATGGAAATTTTACTACTTTTTCTTAAGACTCTGAACCTAGTAAATTAGCCAATGATTCTGCAAATCCATGAACTTACCTGAGTGTTGGCTGGTACAGAGTATAATAATGAGATGCAATAACCAATAAAAAGTAGCAGCCGCCTTTTTTTTTTTTTGGTCACTGTTTTCCTCGCAGAAGATGGGGAAATTGAACTGTGAATTTTGGGTAGTGGGACAAAGGAACTGTGAGGCTGATAGAGCACCCGTACTTCCAGAAACCATGTTCTCAGTTTCAAGAGGTTGGTGAACTCTGTACTGAAACTAAGACCTAAGTTTGTGACCCTGAGCTGGTCCACAGACATCTCTACTCATTGTGAGAGTGCACAGCATTTCCTGAACCCCACCAGTATAATTTCTGACTCTGTAAAGCTACAGAGGGTTTTTCTCTGAACCTTTGCCCTCCATTTGTAAGAGAGTTACAAATTTGAAAGGTTATCCAGCAGGGAAAATTGCATCATTATTTCAATGTGGTAAGAATAGGAGAGAGAAGGGATGAAATGTGAGACAAGGTTCCTCATTTGCCTGTGCCTGCCTCACGGGGCATGGGATTTGGACAAAATTAGTCTTTGCAAAGACAGAAATATTTGTTGGGTTAGAGTCAAATACATAGGGCAGAAAATTTCATGTTAAGCTATCATTTGATGAAATGCAATGAACTGTTATTTATTGGAGGCATTAAACATTGTTCAAATGCATGGGAAATAGGCACCATCTTCTCAGAAAGAGCTTTGGTACTAGAGGATGGAAAAGCAAAATATACAGGTGAGTAGAAAGGTGTGTGCAGTTGTGTGACCTCTCCCACTGATGGCTGTGAGAAGATAAGTAGCACTTGCAGAATATGGGGACTGTCACCCTATTGCTCACCGCAGCAATTATAAATGGAGTGTTGGGGATGGCTGTAGTTTGGCAGATTCTTTTGCTTTTATTAAAAAAGATATAAACTATTATCAAGTCTTTAAATCCACACAATGAAAGAGTACCTTTATTGGAGTATCCAAGCTAGTTTCAGAAAATTTATTTCTTTTTTCTGAGGACACAGGTATTTAAAAATTTTTTTCCCATCATAAAAACAAAAAAGAAAGGAAAAGAAAAAAAGCAGTGCTTGCTTCACCCTATCTCTCTTTTTAAACACTTTTCCCACAGGGAATATGAGATTTTTTTTCCTACTGTCTTGCAATGGTTTTTAAACAGTTCATTTTTAATTCCAAAATTTTTCTTTGATGAAAAAAATCTGCTAAAATGAGAAAGCAATTCCTGTTTTAGACTGGAAGGGCTGAAAAAGGTTTAGTAGAAATTGAAGTATTATTGTAGGTATAAGCAAAATATTTCACACAGTCATGTCAGAAAGGAAAAAGAACTGTATGGAGGTAAATTACATGTTTGAAGCTGGTTGCATAGTGGAAAGGAAATAGTAGATTATGGGAAAATGAGTGGGCAGAGAAAGAGCTTTCTTTGTGAGGTATTGAAAGTAAGCTGTTGTGGTGAACTTGATATTTTTTAAGGGCTGGAAAGACAGAAGATGTTTTCAGCATTACTACTGATATGTCATGGAAGACCTAAAGAAAATAGTTCCACCTGTATACAAGGAAGAATTTCTTTATTGTGCAGGTGACTTTTGGAACAGGTTGTTCAGAAATGGTTTGGAGTCTTCCTCATTGGAGATACTCAAGACTTGCCTGGACACAATCCTGTGTTTTGTGCTCTGGGATGACCCTGTTGGAACAAATCTGATCATCTTCTGGTGGTCCCTTCCAACCTGACCCATTCTGTGACCCAGACACAAAGATGAAAGAAATTAATACTTAAAGGTAGATGTCAGAGGGAATTAAAGACATTTCCATGACCCGAGGTTCGTCACTCTCATTATAGAAAATATTTATCTTTTCAGATAGAGAGAACTCATGAGAACTTGCACAGGCATAGATTGATAGAGGGAAAATGAGATTGTAGTGGTTAACTACAAACCAGCTTGCTGTACCGATCTTGGGCTTCAAATCTAGTTAGTTACTGATCTTTTAGATCTTGTTCTTTCTGCTGATTCACAGATTTTACTTTTCCAATTCACTTGTACGAGTGAGAAAGTGAACCCTGGAAGCTCATCAGGGAAGGAGGTTTGCTTTCACGACACATTTAAGGCTGGTATGTGAAACTGAGATAGAAAACCCTCTTTTCCATGGCAGTATGTGAGGAACAGCACATAGAAATGACAAGCTCAGTAAGAAACAGTTAATTTGCAGTAGCACAGGTTTTTACACTGCATTATCAATATGCTGAGGCAGATGGCTTCTAAAGACGTTGTTTCTGACACTCTGATTTTTAGGTACATTACCTGTTAGGTGACACTCGAAATGAGATCCTTAGCAAAATGCTCTGTATCAGTGCATGAGTAGTGAATCCAGCTGCTTTTTATGTTCTGCTCAAGTCACTCCAAGTTTTCACAGTCTTCCCTGGCCGCAGTGAGACCTCTGCTTTCTTTGTTTTTCACTAAAAATGCCTGACCTTCCCATGTAATAGCCTAGGTTTGCCTACTCCATTATACTCTGGCCCCAGAAAAATAACATTCAGATTAGGTTACTACACTACTCCTTTTGCATCAAAGTGGACATAGGATGGATAGCTTTTGGCCAAAGTGTTGTTTTCCCTCCTGGATTTTGAAAATTGAGAATATCTTGTATGGAAATGCATACAACACTCACTGCTGTTTGCACAGTGTGGTGGTTATTTAGATACCTGAAGGCAAGTAACCTTATGAATAAACTGTGCTGACTGTCTACATGCCAGTCCCCCTGGACCTGCTGTGTCGTGATCTCATTAAAGTATCGTTTAGCTTTCATTAAGGCAGAAAGAAAATACAAGAGTGGCCGTCAATCTAAGTCTGTTTTGCAATTCCGGGGCCAAATCCTTTTCACCTCACTGGAACAAGTTTTTCCATTGAAACCAGTGAAGTATTTCTGTTAAGATTTGCTCTTGATCAAAGTAGAATGACCTGATACTGCTCCTAATTGAGCTTGTCTCTACTGAACCTCAGCAAAGTTCAACAGATGTGAAGCTGTCTTCTTGCAGAGCTGTAAGTATACCCTCCTTACTGCAGAACTCCTCAGGCCTCAGGTGGCTGAGTCTGAAATGAAGGCTGACCCTATTGATCTAGTTTGCTTTAAAAGGAACAAGCGATGATGTCTGAAATCATACTTTGTGATCTCTTGCTCTCCCATCTGTCCCCACAGGAATCCACAGCCTGACACTCAAGCTGTGCTGGCAGCCAGCTGAGGTGTTGAGTGGAAGTCATAAGTAATGGCAAGTTTTTTTACACTGAGGCTTAATATTGCAGAAGAAAACAAATCTATTAAGTAGTCTCCTAGTGAAAAACAAGACTGACAGTTGCAAGGTGTTACAAGAAGAAGCAAGGAAAGCATTAAGCATTGTCTGATCTAGAACTGTTAGTTCCTTTTGCTTGTTGGTTCTGACTATTAAATTGACTAATTACATCAAAGAAAATTTTTAATGGAGGAAAGGTCTAGTGATGTCAGACACATAACTGAAAAACATTCAGGCCATTTGTGTAACAAGTTGGATACTATGCTGCAAAGAGTCTAATTTGTAGGTCATTTGGATAAAATGAAACTCAATGCATCATGCATTGTACATCCATGTGCATTTGTGATTTGGACTGGGGAATTGCAATTTTTCCTCAAGAATGAGGAATTCCCAGTAAGTATGTGGTATAAACTTGCTTTGATTAAGTCCCTGCTCTTTAAATGCACTGCCCATTGCTACTGCTCGTAGGAAAGTGAGGTGCATTATGTGTTGTTGTACTCATCTATTCAAACCAACTTTTCTAAATGATTTCTTATGTGGTAACCAAGCCCTGATGAGGTCTGACAACCTTAATGTTGGGTGCTGTTCAGGAACAAATAAAGGTTTCTTATCGTGGACTGCTTTCAAGTCAAACACGCATCCTGTAATTTCATCTGCTCTGGTGTCTCCAGTATTCAAGCAAGACTCTAAAAACACTGTTGGCACACAACCCATGTCTAGGTAAAAAGCAGAAAAACAATGCAGTGAGTGACATGAGAAGGGAGTCAACAATAAAAGCATGGACTGATGCATTGGAAATGAGAGAAATGTCATGGATGAAATCCTAATTCTGTTGAAGTTAATGAAAGCATTGGCACTGACTTAATTAGGTCAGAATTTCATCAGTCTCCACACTTCTTACCCAAGAATCTTGCTATTCCTGACTTGCAATTTCTTATAAGCATTAGTATAACAGGGGCCAGAGTACAGATCTTTTTGAAGAACGTGCTTTGGTTATCAAGGGTAGTCCAGAAAAAAATGTAATATATATTTTGTTAATATAAATGGAAAAAACATAAATGGAAAACCTTGGAACTCAAGCTTCCCAAAATGTATCTCCCTTTGGCATGAACTTGATGATTAAATTGGATAAAAAAGGTACTTGAAAAGATTGATTCAAACAAAACACTTTAAACTAATAATCCCATACTGAAATTTTCTTCCCATTTATTGTTTTTAAACGTGAATTAATATGAAAACAAAATGGTATATGTAGTTTTACCAGCAACAAAATATACGTGTTTGTGCGTTTGCATATACATATATATATATATACATGTCTGTACACACACGTGCACACACATATATATACACAAACAAAATCTTGAAAGATATAGACTTTGTTTCATTGCCATTATAATCACATCCTCATAGGCTTGAAGTAAGGGGCTTAGGGCATTACAAGAGCTGTTCACATCATAACATCATCTCTGGATATTCGGAGGAGATAAGAAAATACAGAGCCTGGCTCTGGCCTAGCTTTTCCTCTGACCTTAAAAGTTGTGTTGGGTAGGGTGAGTTTGCCTGCCCACTGAGCAGTGTTTCAAGTTCTAACATTTAAAGAGTTTGGACTTCACTGTAAAAAGCTCTTCTGATATAGACCAGGGGGTTTTTGATAGAGTGAGCATGTTGTGACTGCTCTCATGGCAAGAGAGGGTCACTTTCAGACCTTTTGACTACTTCACATGCTCTTTTCTACAGCAGTGGCTGACATTACTTGCAAGGCTCCTCGTGGACATAAAGACCAGCTTAGAGTTCCCACGGATTAATTCACTGGCATTAGCCCTAGTGCAGGTGACTACACCTTTGGGACAGCAATAGAAATTTGGACGTGTAAAGAATCTCCTTCCTGTTCTGTTTTTGTCAGCACAATGCTGCTCTGGGACACTGTAAATTTCATCAGAAAGGTTTGGCAATTATGCATAATACCTTTTAGTGCAACTTCTTGACCACCCACTCCTACTAGTATGTTGATGCAGTGCAACATTGTAGATTAAATTTATTCAGAAGAGATTAATCTACCTTTTAGTTATACAGCACACACATATGACAATAATAAAAGCTGCAGGATAATTTATTCACTAGTGTTGAAAATGGGAAATGAACTTTGCCTATCTTACCCTTCCCTCCACTCTTCTGACAAACAGGAAATACTGGTGGGTGGACAGAGCTGAAAGTTGTCACTAGTTTGAATAACTGGAATTTGGAGAGCTTGTGAAAGATTCTTCAGGACTGTGTTTACTTCTTTTTCCTCTCTGTTCCCTGTGGGGACAAATTTCTCAGCAGTATTTTCATGTGACTTGTCACAGAAATCCTCCAAAATGTGATTTGCTTGAAGGGCATCACTCTCTTCAGGCCCAAAAAGCCAACATCTGCCTGGGCAGTGCATCTGTGTCCCATGGAGCCAGATGTTTGAGGTCCATTTTGTGATGCACCAGGGATTTGTGAAAACTCATGCTGTTGCTATGCGTGTTACACTGCTCTGCACAGACTGCTTATGAGCTCAGTGTTGGTTTCCAGGGCTGTCAATCAAGCAGCTTTCACCAGAACTAAAGTGATTTGAAAGAATCAAAAGAAAAAGACCCCTTAATTGTTTTCAAAAGAGATTATTTGCAGTGCAAAAGCTAATAATTTCAAATTCAGACATTAATCCAAACCTGTAACCCTTAGCAAGAGCACAATTTACAGTAAATTCACGAATACAAGCCGCACTGAGTATAAGCCGCATCTCTGGGTGTTGGCAAATATTTCGGTTTTTGTCCATAGATAAGCCGCACCCGAATATAAGCCACTCTGTCGTTCGCAGCGAGGACCCGCGTGCAATTAGTAACAGAACCGCGGGAGGGTGGGGTTTACTGGCTGAGCTAAGGCTGTGCAGGCTCGGCCCGCTAGGGGCCGCTGACGGGGCCAGGTGGCCCAGCCCGGTGCTGCCGCTCGGGGCCGGCCGCCGCTGCCACTGGGCTCGGTCACCCCGGGTCGGCGCTGCCCCGCGGTGGCAGGCAGGGACGGAGCTTCCCCCGCTCCTACGGCAGCGGCGGCGGGCGGGGACGGAGCTTTCCCGCGCCTGTGGCGCCGGCGGCGGGCGCGGACAAAGCACCCCGCCTCCTCCCCGGGCCGTGGCAATGGCTGCGCGGGGCTCTCGTCAGCTCCCCGGACCGCGGCAATGGCGGCGCGCCCCCCCACCCGTCCTCCCCTGGGTTGCGGCAGAGGAGGGAAGAAGAGAGCTCTCCCGCCTCTCTCCCCGCCCCCCGTGCTGCCTGCAGGGAGCCAGGGCAACACAGTAACACTGTAACAATCATGGAATGCCAGCTTTTACTGGCAGGTGCTTGGCTCGGCACCCTGGCTGGCACTTCTGGGGTTGTAAATGTCAGAAAATTATTCACAGATTAGCCGCCCCCGACTATTAGCCGCACTTCCGGGTTTCCACCAAAATTTTTGTCAAATTGCTGCGGCTTGTATTCGTGAAATTACTGTACTCTTCTTTATCGCCTAAATGAACACACATTATTTTTTTTCAGCTCAAACACAGATGAAGTTCAGATGTTTATTTGGAGCTATTAATTTCAAATTTAACCATGAAAAGCAGAAATATAATCTTCTAGTTCAGAGAGACTGACCTTTTTTCCTTTAGTGCTTGGAAAAACACTCTATAGCAAGCTGGTTTTAAAGTCTGGGTATTAGTTTTATAGGCTTCATCCCCCCCTTTAAGGACTGTTTGACTGCTCAAACATTTATGAAGTTCAGTGAATAGCTGATGAAAATTGATCCTGCTTTGAATGGATGCTGTGCAATGGGTGAGTTTCACAATATTGTGGTGTGATTCAATAGTAGGCAGATAATTCCTCCTTCATCTTCCTCGCTCCTAGGTGAAAGCCCTACACATATACGTCCTCAAAAGCCTGCCTTAGGCACGGAGCAGGCTAAGCCTGTCTCACAAAGCAAAATGGGCATGGTGGTATGGAAAATCTCGTGAAGGATTTATCAGCACAGACATCACACACTGGACCAGTCTGCAGTTTGGGGCAGGTGTAGGGAGGGTTTGCATCGATAGAGGCAAATCAGCTGAGAGGGAGGTGGAGGCATTCCTTCCCAACTGAAAAACAAGCAAACAAAAAGAAATAAAACAAACAAACAAAAAAAGGACAGTAGGCAGTGTGCTGACCTCGAGTGCCCTGCTGCACAAGGCCCCGGGGAGGAAGGCACAGCAAACCCTTTGAAGGAGCACATCCAGGGAAGCAGCAGCAGCTGCTGCCGCAGTGGTGGTTGGTGCAGAGTCAGATGCCTGACTGACACATGCCTGTCAGGATGATAAACCCAAGAGGGAGGTTAAATGTCTGCCCCACTACCAGCTTTTCAGAAGATAAAAATATGCCCAGAGGGACCGTGGCTAGTTTTAGAAATCCTTGGAAGCAAATGCTGAACCAGATAAAGGGCTTAAAAGCAGAGATTTGCTATCAGTGGTTGAATGTGGCAGGTGTGACAGGGCACATCACTGCTGCTCGGTGCTGTTGTTACTGCACACCCCAGATAAGGCTGTGAGACACACCAGCAGCTCTGCTTACAGTCCCACTGCCTTTCATGCAGCCCCTTAAACCAGAAAAATCTCTGACTCCTTTCCGATGCCTCTCCTGCCTTCTGCTCTACATTCTCCACTTTCATCCTGCAACAAGGCCCCTTCTTCCAGATTTGTCATTGCTGGCAAACGCTGTGGGAAAAGCCCAAAGCAGTGCTTTTCCCAGGAAAGGCCATTAACCCTTTGTGCCCTCCCCCAGTTCTTCCTTTTAATACTACTTCATTCTGGATGTTTAAAACATTATATAACCACGAATATGGTTTATTTTCTGGATGAAGCTGTAATTTTCTCCAGTCAAGGATATGTAAGTGCTAAAAAAAGAAATGTTAAACTGGGTTGTGTTTTTTATCCTTGGTTCTTAGAAACTGCTGAATTTCAGAGTAAAAAAATTTTGATTTCTTTTCAGTTTCTTGAAATATTTTGTTAGTTAATTATACATCATGTGGGAAATCCTGTAGAAGAGGAAAAAACTCCATCCATTTGCTGAGCAGTCTGAAAAGTGAAAAGCAATCATAAGCATATCCTGTACCAGATTTCCTCAGGGAAAATCAAATTTAGGAGAGGAAGTTGAGATAAAAATATGAACAGATTTACTAAACATCTCTAAACTGTTTATCTCTTTGGCAGATAAACAATAAAAACAATTTTGCATTAATAGAGGCAGATATGAGCTGGAAATATGTGCTGGAAATCTGAGAATGAGCTTTTTAGCCTTCTCCCCAAAGACTGATGTCTTTTCAAGTCGTGCTGTCAGGAGTTGGATCAGTCCCAATTGTCATGTGTAGAAATTGCAAGTCACACAGTCACATAAATAGTACTGAGCAAGGTATAATTAAAGATTTAAGAAAGAAAATGTTAAGTTAAGCAATAGTACTTATCTTAAAAGATTATATTTGACTTTGCTATCCAAAATATAGGAAGTGTCCATTTAGGTCAGCGAATTTTTCAGTGATCTTTGCTGGGGTAAAAACAAACCCTTAACAAATAAATGAAACAGACAAATTTTATGTAAAGGTAATCTAACAATGTTTTAAATAAAAGAACTTCCAAGAACTAGGTGTTCTCAAAGTTCACTGCTTTTCCGGGATTCAGAAAAATCCAGAGATGGGAGGAAGTTGTAGAGGCTTATTTTTTTCCATCACTAGTTCAGGTGTTATCATTCCCACAGATATCTGTCTAGCTCTTTTTATGGTCCTTCTCCATGGAGTGCCTCAGCCACTTCAGCCACCAGTGCTTCATCTGCCTTGCAACCCACAAGGTTTTCTTAGTGTCCCTGGGCTCCTCCTTGCTCTTAGGCAATGGCATTACCTCTTGTCCTGCCTGCCACAAAAATAGACACAGGAATTTACTCTGTTCAATATTTGAAGGGAGGAATTTCTTTCCAGCTAACCTGGATTGTGCTTATTAGTATTACCAAGTCCAGTTTTCCTAGTTTTGCCTCCTTAGTTGTTTACTTGTGCAGTCCCTAATAATTCTCAGCAAGTTCCTAATCTTGTCCAAATCTTGTCCTAATCTTGTATTTTGTCTTGTTTTACTTCATCACTAACATCATCAATAAGTGGACAGTCCATTTCAAATTATTTTCAGGCAACATCTTACTTTTTGCAATATGCAACTGCAAAAGTTTGAGCAAAGGTGATCTAAAGTGGCTTCTCAATGAGAATCAACTAATCCTATTAGGAAACCTATGACAGCATGAAAGTATCTAAGAGGGGCATAGAGTTGAGGTCTGTCATATCACAAGTACAATAGAAAGGGGAAATACAGACTTATTTTCTCTTTTCCAGAGTAACAACTAATGAAAATCAAAT
Organism: Catharus ustulatus; assembly: GCF_009819885.2. Taxonomy (NCBI): domain Eukaryota; kingdom Metazoa; phylum Chordata; class Aves; order Passeriformes; family Turdidae; genus Catharus; species Catharus ustulatus. The sequence continues at coordinate 70,554,529 of NC_046223.1, read as the reverse complement.
TAAATAGCAAAAATCAGATTCAAAACCACTAGACATCGTAATGTAGCATGAAGTAGAGTTCCTAGTATTTCTTGCCACAGCACATTTTGGATGGCAGAAAAAAGTGTGCTGGTTCAGAAAAGCAACCAAACAATTCACAAAGAAAAGTATAAAGAGATCACCCTCTGCCTAGACACTCCTTGAAACAAAATTGGGTTTTTTTGTTTTATTTTGTTTTTGTTTGTTTGTTTGTTTGGTTGGTTTTTTTGGTTAACCATTCTTTTTTAGGGATCTCTCTTTGACCACTCTTATAGATGAAATGCTGCTAAATGTATTTTTTTGTTTTCAATGCATGGAAGTACTGTCAGATTGTAGTTTTTCAGGTATACTTCCCTAGTCTGATTAGGGAAATAATGTATAAAATAGTCAAAATCATATCTAATGTCAAGATACATAATATCTATTGTTTCTCCTTTATTTGCCAGATCTGCTGCCCTGTCAGAGAAAATACTGATATTGGCTTGACAGAATTTGCTCCCAAAAATCCATATGTATTATTACTCATCACTTTGATTCCATTTATAAGCTTGTAATCATTTACTCATTTAGATGTTCCAGTATTTTCTTGAAAATGAAATGAAGTAGATGTCTGTGGTTCCCTATGCCTTTTTTTTTTCCTTCCTTGAAAGTAAATGCCACATCTGCCCTCTTCAGACTTTTCACCTTTTTCCATATCTTTTAAAATATAGCTGCTAATGACTTGGTGATTCAACAAAGCTACTCTTTAAAATTATTTATGATGACAGTGTGTCAAGACTTGTCAATTTGAAAAAAAATCTTTCTGATTTTAGATATGACTTTCACACTTTCTTTGAGCAATATCTCAGTACTTTTCATCTCAGTCGTCTCGTGGATCAATTTTTTCATTGTCTCTTTTCTATAAACATATTTATAAATTCTGCCATTAGTGAAACATTATCTATGTCCCTACCTCCTACTCTTGGCACAACATGTTGCACTTTTAAACTTCTCCTTAGTAATCTGACTTCCCCTGCCTGCATACTTTGCTGTGATGTTTAAGATACATTAACCTCATTTAACAAAGGTAATTCCTTGCAATGTTTCATATCTTTCTTTCCCAGTGGTGTAATTTATATTGGTGCCCTTTTCCAGGAGACTCCTGCTTTTCAACCCCTTTTCTTCATTACCTATTCTTTCATAAGGTCTCACAAGAAAGTTTTGTGGATTTTTTGTTAACTTTGGGGTTTGTTTGTATCATCATTCCACTGCCCCACAAATGCTTCTGCATGATCAGTTGCTACAATGGTTGGTCCCTTCTATTGATGGTAGCTCTGTCAGAATGATGGTAGAAAACTTTCATTTTTTTCTGAATAACAACCAGAATAACAATTTTTAATTCAAGGAAATACGAGTATTCTCTTTGAGTCTGTCCAAACTAACTATGCACAGAGCTGGAAGGGGTAACTGCAGTAGAGCTGGGTAGGTCTCATCCCTGAGAGTGATTCATGAGAGAAAAACAGATTCTCTTTACTTTTGATTTTCCACTTCTCTCAATTTTTACAAATCCTCCTTTGCTCCAGTGTGCATTCCCTCACAACATTTCTGCTGGGGTTGTACTTTTATGCCCATAATATATTCACTGTCTCAGTTACGTCAGCATGTACCAGGACAACAAATCCAGAGAAGCCCATGACAACATGATGTTGGTGAGCTTTTGTTTAATATATTTTTCAGTCTATTGAAATTGTTTCAAACTACATTACATTTCTTCAAAGCTGTCTACTTCAGAGGATGCACCAGCCTTTTCAGAACTCTGAGCATTCCATAGCCAGATGTCTCACAGCAAAATGTTTTCTCAGCTGGGTGGGAAATCAGTGAAACTGCAGAAAGCAGTAGTGGGAATAAGCACCTCAATGATACACTTATATTCTCATTTCACATGGGAGAATAGCACAAAATTCTGAAGTATGAATCCCCATCTTGCTGCTAATTTACCTTAATAAAATCTAGTGCCAGCAGAGCAAATGTAAATTGACAAACATGGACTACACAGAGGGTTACAATATTTTATTCAGAAGATATTACAGCTCATCCTGCTTCCAATCATACATTTGTACTACTTCAGGATAATAAATTAATTTTCAATCTATATTTGCAATAATACTTACGAAGGTCAAATTGTTCCTGTTGCAAGGAATTTATGAAACTGTATTGCATTAGGCATGAATAAGGGCAAAGAGATATAAGGTAACTGTGACTGGTCGTGAAAAGGTGTTGAAAAAGGAAAAAATCCTTATTCACTTGAGGTGGCTTCTGAACTGTGTCAGTGCGTATCTGATGCTAAATTCCCTGCCTCAGAAGATCATATAGATTAATACCACTTACCAGTACATTTACAGAAAATTGTGAGCAGGATACTGGAATTCTCAAAAAAAAAAAAAAATAGGTAAATGTTGCACAGAAACTTTGGTGATGTATTAGCACAGATTTCTTCTATAACTCATCCACTGGTCTCTTTTAGAGGAGATGCCTCAGGACTGCAGTTCGAGCAGTGGCAAAAGGGACAAAAGAAGCAGGACTTTCTACCAAGAAACACCTTGCATTCCTGGATTTTTTATCACCGAGTGTCACGTTTCCTACAGCAGCATGACCTCCAATAGCAGCCTGGTGTTAAAGTCCATGAATGGAAGTGGGGCCAAGATGAAGAAGCTGAACAGACTTAAAAGGACAAACATCTTTTTTGGGGTAGTGAGAGAGTGTGGTCTGTCTTCTGTACTGAACTTGACTAGCCATTTTATACTGATCATAGATGTACCATGAAAGCATCCCATACAGAGAGGAAAACTCAGCGTTTTCCCCAACTCTGAAAAAAGAAGAAAACCCAAATATTAATGGACTTGTAAAGTTGACTGAGCTTTTCCAGTTCAAAATCTGCCACCTTGAAGCTGACTTCATCTGTCTCAGTAAGACCTCAGAGATTAGCCTCATCATGTGTCTGGAGTGCATGTTTAGGAGTAGAAATCAACATTTTCAGTTCCTCTGCCTCCCAGAAGACAAACAAAAAGAAAAGCTAGTCATAGAATCAGTTGTAGAATCACAGAAATATTTAAGTTGGAAATGACTTTTAAGCTCATCAAGTCCAACTGCAAATTTATTTCCACTATTCTTTCAAAGTTTTGCCTCTTATGTTTCTGCGCAATGGAAGCAGAAGCCTTGGCCATGAAACACAGATAATCAATCGCAGAAAGCTGTGATGTTTCATAGGAAATATCTCCATACCTTAGCCTTTCTTGCAGCAGAAGGATTTTTCTGGTATATGTGATCGCTTTTGTCATGGCTACAGTCATCGTGGGTAATGCTGCATTTACAGTTATGAACTCTCAGTAGCTGGCTGATATTAAAATTTTGTTAGGGGGAATTACCTGATTTTACAAATAAGTGTAGTTATTGACCAAAGGCATACACTGCCATTGAAGAGAAGTCTTTTCCTGAAGATCATTTGAGAAAATATGTGCCAATGACTTCTGCTGGCTACAGAGACTGGAAGAAAGCATTTACCAAAATACTTTTCCTGTAGATCAATACATTCTCTGCACACTGCTGTGATGGTACCCTAAAGGAAAGGCACATAAAAATAGCACCCTTTTTGATGTCAAGTCTCCAGGCCTAGTTTACTTCACCTGAGGGTCCTTCTGTGACCAAGCCCAGACTCACTTAACTTTTTAATTTTTACTGGATAATACAGGGTGCTATGTGGTACTGAATCCTGGATACCATCTTTTTCTGTATGCACCTTTTTTGCAGTATTCACATAGCTATTTCTAACCTAACATTTTGTACTAATCTGAATTCCTGCTCTGTGCTTGTCATTGTATAGAGCCAATTGTGTTTTATTCATTTATGTTCATAGAGGTCTTGTGTAAGTTACTAGTGTCTCCTGTTTTTGTAAGTAAGATTACAAAAGTCTCTGGGATTACTGAGGATTTGGACACGATAGATCCATTCAGCTTTCCCAGTTTGGCTTCCAGGCCTTTTGGCCTCTCAACATATATTTTTGTTCTTTTCATTAAATGCTTTCCTTGGGGTTGGAACTCAGAATATTATTTTGTCATCTACTTCCTCTTTGTGTCAGTACAAATCCCTTTCTTTACTTCTTCCTTTGGCACCAGTTAAGGCTACTCTTGGGCTGAAAATCAGTTCCTGTGCATGCTGTAATCTTTTCCAAAGCCCTTGCCATCTCTCTCCTTCTACCTCCTGTCCTTCAGACACCAGTTCCTGAGCAAGGCTCCGGGGAGCACTGGCTTCTGGTTCAGCTGGCAGCAAACTTCAAACAGGCTTGCCTCATCATTTCCAGCTCCAAATTACCTAAGAAGAATTTAGGCTCCATATACCTTGTTCCTAATATGACTTTGCTTCACACTCGTCGGTGCCATTGCCAAAGGGATGTTGTGTGATCCCCCTTGGAAAAGACAGTGACCAGCACTTTTCCACTTGGAAATTAAATGGGAGGGAGGTGGGAGCAACTGAGTGGATGGGGAAGGGGTGGGGAGGAGATGGAGGAGAGGTGGGCTATTTCCGATAGAGATGGGAAAATGCTCTTTTAGTGTTTTTTCTGTTAAGAGGTCTGCCTGGGATACATGTCCTGTCCTGGAGTAGCTATGATAGGGGAAAGAAACAAATGAGATGTGAGCCTTCTGTCCAAGTAAAGATGAGGGGCCAGTCCCTCAGGATGGAGCCTGCAAAGGCTGTGAAGGCACAGTTGCTTTAACTGCCCTGCACAGCTGAGCCTGGTCTGAGGCCAGGAGCAGCCAGGCTGGGTAAACCTCTGTGGAGTGGGCTGTGTTTGCCCTTGTGTCCTCCAAGCTCTAGCACTAGCTCTCTCATCCCTGTTTAGATTTTAGTAATGTAAGATGAGGAATACAAGGAAATGGTTTAGGCAAAAAGTTGAAACAGAAAAGGCAGATGAAACTTCTCTTTTATGTTATACTTATTTTCTATAACAAAATTGCTTCTTTCCAAGTTTACATGACTTTAAACAAGATTTATGTATATAAAAGGTGTTTAATAGGAATTGAACCAATTCAAAATACATATTTTAGCCACCTCTTATTTTTCATGTTTTGAAATGGATAAACTTTGTCCCTATTTTCCTCAGCTCCTGACAAGGCCCAGCCCAAACACAGTTCAACTGAAGTACAAGCTGAGGAAAATGACACTGGCTGTTTGGATACAAGCCATGGCCACCCATTTCCTATACTGGTGCTATAGCTCTTTCCTTCCTACAGGCCAAAGTTTTGCTGTTGATGTTTTTTATATATGTAGACATCTATTGGGTGTAAATATATTTACCTTCTACCATTGAAGTTGGAAAATATGTTTTGTGTCTGTGATCTCTTCTTCAGGCCCGCATAGATTGCTGCAGAGATTGGCAGCAAAGTAGGAACTGCATTAGCAAAGTTCACAATCTATACAAGTGTAGATGTACAGTGTCCAGCCTTTTCCCCTTTCCTTATGGAAAACGGGCTGTCCTTCAATCACCCAAATCAGGAAAGGATCTCTGCTGCACAAGAAGAAAGATTTCTTCTTTGTTGGACATGGAAGAAGAGGTGAGCTATTTCTGCCTCATTTGTCAGCTCCTTCCCCCTCCAAACTGATGCCCAGGGTACATTCTGTTCAGGGAAGGAAAAAGTGTTTGAGCACATCTTCCAGCTGTCTAGGTTTTCTGAACCCTAACCCTAGGCGTAACCATAATCCCAGATGGAGCAGGAGTCCAGCCTTGGACTGAGACTGGTGTCAAGCAGAAAGGTGTGGATAGACCCAAAATGTGGCAGTCCTGTGTTCCCCTTGGCATGCCTTTTGTAGCAGTAGAGTCATTGGAGCTCTGGGTGTTGTGGCTTTCTGAACTCTAACTCTACGTCATTCTTGAGATGTCTCAGACAAAAACTGCTAGGGGAGCAATGAACAGGATTTGGTTGGAGAGAATAGTGCATGTGGAGAAAGGGCTATAAAGATGTTGTCTTGTAAAGTTGTACTGTCTTGGTGTTTTCTTGATCTGTTTCTCAAATGCCAACTTTGGTTCCTGCAGGTTTGTGATATCAGAAATGGTGAGTATTTCCAATCTCTTCCAGTCCTCCCCAGCAAGAAGCCTATTAAAAATGAAGAAAGCAAGTAAACAAAAATTTCCTCATCAAAGGAGATTGTTTGAACAACATGTCACATTCCCGTCCCTGAGCAGATGGTGGTAATGTGTTCAATGAGTGTATGTGCTCTAGCTCCTGGCAGGGGGAAGTCAGCAGGAATAGGAGCTGGATGCCAGTTTCCCTGTCACCCTGTGTGATGGTGGCTGGGAATAGAAGGAGTGCATTTCTTGCCCCTTTCTGCCACAGTGTGCAGACATGGTAGAGGTTGCAGGTGGCTTCAGAGCTCTCCTCCTCATTCTGTGCTCCACCATGTGTATCCCCATCCCAGAGGAAAAAGATCTGCCTGCTGCCCCCCATCACCCCTCTCCTCCCACAGGCCACAGCAGAGATACCCCACTTGAGAAAGTTGGCTCCTATTGGATGGTTGGTCAGACAGGTCCTGTTGCCCAAATCTTGTAAAGAAATACAGGGAGGCATAGCTGAAATTGCCAGTGCATTGGCATGCCTTTAGATAGCTCTGGAATAGTAATGCAATGCAATGATGCAAACCGATATAAAAAACCAAACAAAGTTATGAATTTAATATTTTTTTTCTTTTATTTGCATTTATTTTAAGATCATTTTTACCAGAAATGCTGACCAAACAGATTCCATTCAGAGCAAGACTGGTTTTTTTTAATTTGCTTTTCATGAACCTGTAATATTACTGTTCTGAAGAGCATAGAAACAGCACTTTGAAGACCACTGATGTAAAACCATACCTATTCCTTAGACAATAAGGAATAGGCCAAGCTTAGTTGGTTTTCACCCTACACTCAGCCAGTGAAACCTCCATAGTGCGAACAGAAAATTGTTGCTATTCATTCTTAAGGAGGAAATGCTTCCACAGAAGAATGGGTAAGTCGAGCAAAATATTTCATTTTAGGAAGCCAGTGAATAGTGGCGACTATACCTCTGGTTTTATCTCAGCTGGCTCCTATTTTACTTGAGTGTCACTGTGCAAAGCCTTTTTGCTCCACTGAAGAGTCAAGACTTGCTCTTAGAAGCTGAGTAATATGTCCTGAGAATGTGCTCTGAAGTACTTAACTGTTCTGCATTAGCCAAGAGTTTCTGCATCTCCTTCAAAGCTGCACAGACTGTTATCTCTGCTGTTACCTGGGCACTAGATGGAAAGGTATCATGAAGCTTAGTATTCACTCAAGGTAATGTTGTTCATGTCCATGTAAGATTGCTAGGTAATATTGATATTTTATAACAAAATTATCATCACAGACCTATGTAATTTACAGTCCCAATGGCTGGATTATAGTATGATACCATTAGTTTTGTTGGGCAAAATTGGACTTTATGTCCCCTTTGAAAAGTCTCTTTGATGTTAAATTATATCTTAATGGGACTCTTACAAGACCTTTAAAGAGAATATCAGCCAATACTTCTTCACTTTTGTGTGCTTTTATAAACCAGCTTTTCAGAAGCCAATAAAGTATATCAGGGTAGATATTTCATTCTGCCAACAAAGCTAAATGGAGAAATGTCTCATCATGCTGATTTCTGTATTTCAATTTTTTATCATCCAGCTATTCTGAACTATACCTTTCAATTCAGTGCTGTATTTGTCTTTGGTTCTTATGCTGACCTGCAAGAAAAGTGATACTGATTTAATTCTGTTTCTTTGACATGCAGCTCAAATATTCAGCTGATGCTCATTGCTGTGTCTATCCCTCTTTATCTGAAAGTGCTTATGGGCTTTAACTGAAACATAAACACTTCAAGAGTACACTACAAATGCAGCATCAATGACCCACTTGTTTCAGCAAGATGAACAAGGAAATCTAGCATCACTATACAGTAAAAAACACAGAGATCTAGTTGCAACTAGAAAGCTATGAGGAGATATTTTATTTCTGTAGCTATTCCAATTGTAAATTGTAAATTGTAAATCTCGTCTTTTCCTCATCTGATTGCTGAAAAATGCTTAGGGATGTAGTTTGTGTGCCCTAATCTACCACTGCATCACCTTAGGCTCTCATATTACAGCAAAGCTAATTATCATGTTTCCACCAACACAGCATGATCTCATATTTGTTTATTGAAGGAAGAATAAATATGGTTTTTCAAACAAAAGTCTTACATGTATATTGTGCCATGAAAAGCCAGGGATTTGGGGGAAGGGATAAGAAAGAAAATGAGAAGAATTTCCTCTTTATGAGGTTTATAATTCCTTCAATTTTGTTAGAAACGTTCAGAAAATTTTATCCTGTGCTTTGTATGGTATTTTACACCTCAAGAGAATGTAGCATGTGCAAAGCCAAAAGGAATCTTCTGCTGTAAGAAAATTACTGCAAAGTGATAGCTCTATGTGTTATGTGAGTCTGACCAAATTAAATTTGTATAAGGCAAGACTTGCTGCCTTTGCTAAACTGCCTTGATTTTCCTACTGCAAACACCCATGTTCATGTACAGGCACACTGGTCCTCTCTCAATTCATGGCATCCAGAAATCTTTATTTGATGTTCTCATTTTTATTTGTTTAGTTTGTTAGCAGGAAGAGATCCAATCAAGGTGGCAGCTTGGTTGTTTTTTCTAGTGTGTTCTGAGCAGACAGAGCCTCACAAATGCAGCTTGTCACGTACCTCCCCTGGAAGCTCCATCATTCACATGAAACCTGTGTTTTGTATAGCCCACTAGAATTATATCAAACATGCTGTTCTCTGGGAGATAACACACTTATTAAAAAGCATACCAGATTATAAATATCTACTGGCACACAGAGGCTTCTTAGACAATGACAGAACAATAATGATTCCTTCCCTGCAGCTCACCCTGCATACAAAGCTGGACTTCTGTCAGCTCTCTGCAAGGAAGTCTTTTCAATGGCAAATCACAGATGATGGGATTGAAAGGATCAAGGTACTACTCGGATCCAGCCCCTTGCATTGGACAGGGGAGGACCCTGTGGTCCTCAGTTCATTGTGTGCCTCTGACCTCTCCTTCAAGCTACTGTGAGCCTGTGTCATAACTCTCTCATTAGCCAAAATGTTCCACCAATTTTACTGACAAAGTTTTCCTAGGATGTGAGTGACATTTATATCTATTTTTCATTACTAGGCTGCAGTGCATTACATTTGTGGAATCCAGCATGAGAAATTATTTTCTCCCTGTTCAAATTTTCCTATGTCAGATAATTTAGGGAGATCAGAACAGGATGAATGATGGATGTTCAAGTCCAGCAGCAATGAACCCTAAAGGTGGTCCCCATTTGATCCACTGAAGCGCAGTGGCAAAATTTATGAGTTTCTTTGCCATTCCTCTCTCCCATTACTACATCAATTTTCCAGCTGAGGAACACAGAGCATTCCCCATGACCAAATAAGCACCACCACTCCTGCTGTGCTGCTGTCTGACAAACAACCACTCAAGCTACTCAGTGAGCAACCCTAGTGTGTCCATGTGCCTCAGTTAGAAACAATCTCTGAATGATTCATGAACTGGGAAGAATCTGAATTCAGTGGCTTTTCAGTCCTTCCAGTGTGGGTACCACTCTTCCTTTTATTAACATTTTTAAGCTTTGCAATTTTGGCCTATTCTATTACTAATTTATATTTCTTAAAATAAACCTTACACATGCTTTTAGTATTTCAGTAATATTCAATCTAACTTCAATCTGAAGTATTTAATTTATCCAGAAACACATACGACAATACTTTTATAAAATCAGTGCACCTTTTATAATCCTCATTTAACTCCAACCACTCTTAAAATTACTAAGAAATTACCACTCTTAAAATTACTAAAATGTGTGACATCTTTAAGTTTGGAAAGCAGGTTCAGGAATAGGACTTCAGAAGACAAAATGAAGTGAGGACAACATCTTGTAACAGTACTGTACCTGCATCTACAAAAGGTGGGATTGAATGTTTCCAGAAAAAGAGTAGTAATTTCCCTTTTTGTACTGCTTCTTTTCACTGAAGATTTTTTGGGATTTGAAGAAAGAGAAATGTTTTATATAAAATCTTAGTTCTTTATGCTACATGAAAATAAGAGCATGAAAATCAGTTGTGTTTGAAAAATTACACTGGCATTTAAGTGTTTTTTTGTAAATGGATTATAGCAACTATTTAGTTGTGAAGTAACCCTTACTCTCTCCTATCATTTAGGGTACTGAATTTCATGTGCCATGGAAACCTGTATAAAATGAAGGAGGGTTCTAATCTTTGGCACTAGTTTATCTGTTTGTTGAAAATATCTGATTTTGAACATTCAGCCTTGCTGCTTACCATATGATATAAACCCCTACTTTCCAGCCATGGACCACATGAGAGACTTTATCCAATTACCTGACGTATTTACTGTCTCTGTTAAATCAGGATCTGTGAATCTGGTTGTGAATTCCTATTTAACATCAATGGCAATAAAGATTCATGGGGATAGAATCATAGGCAAAAACTCACAGGATCATGTGGAGTCGTGCATTCAGCTTTATTGATGACAAATATAAGTCGCTCACTCATAATTGATATTTCATTTGTCACTATTCTCTCTCTTTTTCCTTGATAACAAGAGATATGAATAGGACTGGGCTTTGTTTTTCATCATTGAGCTTGATTAATCATCAGAGGGAAGGTAATTCAAACATAATATGAGATCACATAATTAAACTATTTCTGAGTAGTACTCGAACCATTAAATGAAACAAATATGCCAAAAGAAGCATCAAAGAAGCATCAGTGTTTCTTTTTAACTTTACAAATATATATAAATATAAAAAATGATGTTTCCAGACCATCTTAGTCATCAATACTACACTAAAAAAAATGTAGTATGTACTCTCTCAACCAAAAAAAAAAAAAATTGGCTAGGAAACTAGTAGCCTGAAACATTTGGCAATTAATACACAGAGATATTAATCCAAAACTCATTCAATCTTATTCCCATTGCCACTATGAAAAGGTAATTTATGTGGGTACCACTAACATCCACTAACTCAACATTTCTTGCAAATTTATTTTCCTTTTTAAATAGTACGTACTTCATTTCTTGACTGAGCTGCCATCAACTCTCTCTAACTCAAAAAGTGTTTACAGACAAAGTAAACACGCATAAGTATCACCATCCTACTCACAGCTGTGGAGGTCTAGGGCAATTTTAATTTTCTTTCAGCCAAGATACTCATGAGTTCTGTCTTCTCTTGTGCCAGCCTCTTTGCACAGCATTGCAGTTTGATGTGCACAGATGAGTGAGAGAGAACTGCTGCATGTACATGGAGCCATTTCTGCTTGTGTGTGCTGGCACACACAGAAATCCCCTGCAATCCTCTGAACCCTCTCATCCTGCTGCTTAACCTAATACTCCTTCACAAATATCTACTAGAAGTACCTGATTCTACCTGTTGCCACTTTAAGACAACTGAGAGCTCTCTACATCCTGAAAAACAGAAATAAAACATTTGAGAAGACAGGATGGCTTCATGCAATAACAATCTATATTCTATATCTGTATTCTACAATGCAAGCAATGGCATTATTCTGCCCCAAACTGTGTAGATATGTGCTTTCATCAGGAAGTTCAGAGAAAGGTGTTCAGGACCTAAGAGCCACAGCTTCTGCTAAGATGGGGTAAAAAAATGACTGCGGGTTCTGAGATGAACTTGGTAAAAAACAGGGAGCTGCTGAACTCTGGAGAAAAGCACAAGATGAACTTCTACCAGTTTTCTAAAAATGTCACTGCAATTCAAGGTGAGAAATTACTTTTAAACTGTGCAGTGTATAGGCCCTTTTTTCAGAGCAGGTATGGAAGACACTTGTTCATGGCAAAATCAAGATATTTTCCTTCCAGGAAAAAAGTAATTAGATTCAGCATGCTTTAGGCTGTGTAAAAGCCCTTCATTATTTCTTCAGCATGGATATCCAGACAAGGAACAGACATTTTGTTAGATTGCATGGATATAAATATAGTGTGTATTTAGACTTACTGCAAAAAGTAACTAATGTATTATTGCTAGTTTATAACCACAGGATGCCCATACATGCATTTTTAGTCATTTTAGGAAAGCAGTCTAAGTGCTTGTGGAATTTTATCTCTTCCAAGGACATTTTTTCACTCTGATTCTGTAGTGAGAACAAAAGCAAATTTTCATCTGTCATATTTAGACAATGATCAAAATACTGTGAAGGCCATAAAGATGAATTTGTAAAGTAAGTAATTTAGATGCAAATCTACTATGTTAAATAACCTTTGATCTTTCAGAAGGCATGAGACTGTGCTAGGAAAACTGTTTTTTGTATTTTTGAAAGCATTTCAAACTGGTGGCTGAGGAAACTTGAAGACAGAGAAGAATCCACAGCTAAATCATGTACTAAGATAGCTATTACAAGGAACAGTAGCATAGAAAAATTTTCCAGATATTTGGATACCCACACACACTCTCTTGCACCAAAGAAAAAACAAGAGGAAATACATACATGATATCCTAAATCAAAATGTACAAAGGAAAAGGAAAGTTAGAGAACAAGATCAAAAATTGAATCTGCAAAGTTATTTACGTCTCTAATCTTGTACCATCAACACATTCTTGTTGGCATTAGATAGTCAAACAATGTGTGGAACTGAATTTGAATTTTGCTCACAGTCTCTGTGAAATAATTTTGAGATAATACATATTCTTAGTGTGGGGAGTGACTGCAGCACTGTCATATGTTGCATCATTTATGATTCTAACCTGTCTTTTGGAAGCTTAGCTCTCTCAGTATTTCTCAAAATGCACTGGAGCAAGTATACTTTGTCTTTGGAATATTGGTGGCTAAGAGTTTTTGGGTTTTTTTAGCCTATGGGTTTAGAGACCAAAACAGTGCCTTTTTAACACCTTTGTAACTGTGACTGTGTAATTCCTGTCAGTCAGAGCCAGTGCCAGAACCATGTGTGATGGTCTACAGGCTGGCACAGCCCCATTCCCACCAGGAAAGTCTCTTCAGTCTGCTGTGTTTCTCCCTCTTGTCATCTCCAGGGCAATTGTAGGTCAGACATGCTTGTTCAATAACAGATGGAAACAAAGGTGAAGAGGAGGGTAAAGAGTCAAAAGAAGTTAAAAATATTTTAATCTGACACAGAAGGATTGTGCTGCTAAGATTAAGAGACAACACAATCTGAATAACAGAACCTGAGCAGCATCCCTGCCTGAAGGGGAATTCGCTCCATCTCCTTCCCAGACATGTATAATGCATGTCTGGTGATATTTGAATTTGAATTTGTCATTTCCTCTCCCTTGTATTTCACTGACAGAGCAAGCAATAATTATGAATATTGTGCCATGTAACTAAGCATGTCAACTCTTTAATAGCTTAACATCTGTTAGATGCACCAACACCATGTAGGATGTTCTGTGGGATGTAATGATGAATTTAAAACTTGTATGCCAAGGCCTTGGGCAACCCTGTAAGGTTTGATTATGCCCTACTATCATGACTTACAATCTCTGTATTACTATCTTACCTATACCAAGTAGTAATATTAATACATCTTCCACAATTTCATGGTGCCATTTTTGTGGCAGTCTTTTGCGGATGAAAATGCAGCATATGCTATCTCTGACCTAAGTCTCAAACAGAAAGACCTGCTTCAGTAGACCAGTATGTTGCTACCATTCCTGGAATAACTATGATTATTTCAGCAAAGCAGATTTAGTAAGAGCAGATAAGTTCATTTAGAAACTGTTCTTTTGACTACGTGATGCCTAACTTTTTGAAAAGCTGCTACAATATTTGTGCAAATGCCAGAAGCAGCTTACAAAACCAACGGCTGTGTTTTCAAATCTTGTGGACAGACTGACAAGTCTGTGAAATATATCGTCCAGAAGCCAAATAGATTTGCTCTGTGAGCCAAATAACCTCTTGAAGCCTTTCTCTAGTATTTTTTAAATCCTGTGTTCTCATAAACTGTTCCATGTTATGCAAAGAGAGTCTGAGCTTTCGCTCTCCCATAATATGTCCATACAGGATGGTGTTGTGTTTGCTACAGCAGATAAATAGAGGGTTGAATCTGGGATTTTGAATGATAGGAGGATTTAGATGCTTAAATGCCTAGGGAGGTCTACGCTGAATCCTTTGTGTTAAACTATAGACATTACTGTCACAAGGCTGTCACATATAAACACAGGATCTAACTCCAAATGTCAGCTTGTGATGCTGATTTTTCAAGACTCCACCATTTGATTATATTTATTTGCCACTGGCCCTGCATTTGCTTAGTCACAGCAACAAATCCAGTGCAGCCTGGAAAAGGGCTGAATAAGGAGAGTTATGTAGTTGTCACTAGCTGTCTTCATAGGACACAAAATAGAGTTTTCATTCCCCTTTTCAGATTATGTGGATTTAACAGTTGCCATGATAGTCAATAACACTTTAACAACATGTCTATAGCATTAGATTTTGCACTCGTGTTACACAGGCATGCTTTTTCTTGGTGGTTTGATGGGCCAGAAGCAGCATGTCACCACTTTGCTTTACCCCTGCCACTTTTGGCAGCTGGCTACCACAGCAGCGCCTTCAACCTGCAGTCATGCACTGCTTCCCTGTCCTCTCCTCTCTGCCCTCTTGTAGTAACATTAATCTGGTTCTCCTGCCATTAATTTGCATTTAGTTCTGCATCATTTGCATAACTGTTAAAAACTGAAGCACATGCTTAAGCAGAGTGGGATGACTGAACCCTAAAATTGTTTCCTATGAGGTGCAAAAATTCTTCTCTTCCCTTCTTCACAATTTCATTATTTTCATGTCTGTGTTCCCAGAGAAGAATGTATATATAGAGATGCAAGACTTTAAATATGACAATGCTTGGCCTCAATTCCTGATTTGTGGTGTTTTTTCCTAAGGAAACATCTTTCAATGGACAAATCTACATATTATAACAAAAGCACAACATACTCATACAAGACCTAACATGAACCAATTGTGCAACCATCCAGCCCAAGACAAAGATATATTATTTTAATCCAAAATATAAAGTCATTGTTTCTGACTACCACTATGACTCTTATAACAAACCCTGGTTTTCCATGGAGAAAGCCAATTTGGTGTAGAACCACATGGGTGTGGCTACAATACTTTGAGAACCAATCACAGCTACTGGGACGTCTTGTAGGATTGGAATTGGGAGTTTTTATTTCCATCCATTGTACAGGATTTTACAGCACATAAGGGTTCCAAAGGGAACCGAAAGGCAGATTGACAGATAAATACTGTGATAATTTTTAAGCAAATGATGGAGTTCCCTACCTCAGTCAGGCATATACCACCAAGCTTAGCTAGAGAAAAATCAGTAAAACTTGATGAAAGCTATATGACTCTGTGGTTCTAGCAGGTTTGTAATTATTGCTAGTTTATTTTGCAGACAATTTTGCTTTGTAGATAATTTTCTGTTCATAAGAAGCAGGTGCTGGGGGGGCAGTTAAGCAGGGGAAAGAAAGTTTTTCTCATCCCCTCATCTCTTAGAAGTTAGAGGCAATGACTTCATCTTCTCCTGTAGTCAGATTATCAACCTCTGAAGAGCTTTTGATGACACCTACTACAGGCCTCCACTTTAGGGCGAGGTGAGACAGCCTTTAATGGCGCCTGCTCTCCATTGGTTATAAAATAAGTCTGGGAAAGTAACTTCAATCTGAATGACTCCCTTTAGAACACCATACACTGGGCAGGAGCAAGGGAATTTAGGGTGTTCTCCAGCCCTGGCTGCACAGGCACAGAGCTCCAGTTGCTCCTGCTGGAAGATCTGGGCTATGGAGCCACATTTAGGCTCCTTTCTCAGGGGACGGGCTTTAGACACAGCCCCTTGGCTTGCTGATTATAATACAGGTGCAGCAACGGGTCCACAGGCACACACCACCCCCCTGATAAAGCTGCAGCAATTGTTTGTGTTAACAGGCTTTTAAATTGCATCAGGAGGCACAAAAGGTGTCCGAGAACTGGAGACAGAGAGATGAAAGAATAATGCAATATGGTACTATAATGATTGAATTTTACCTCTTCTCTCAGTGACCTTAGCTCTTCGGATGAAACAACAAAGCATGAGAGTGTTCCTATATATTATATTCAGTCTGCACTGGCTTTGTGAAGCTCTCACTTTAAGCCATGCCCCTAAATATCGTTTTGATTTACATTATGGAGATCTGTAGAGAATGCCTTTCTCATTTTGATCATAATGGTCCAATCAGATTTAGTTGCTACACTGCGGATGCTTGCAGTGTTTCTATTTCCCTGCACATCTAATTTAAACAAAAGTTACTCCACATGGTGTAAGGTTATATCTAAAGGGAGACTGTAATAAAGAGAAAAGTATTTCTGCAATTTCCACAGAATAACATATTTGTGCTAGAGACATCTGAAAATGTGTCTCACTCTACATCTGATTTATAGGATCAGAAAGAGATACAGCCTAATGATAAATGGGAAAATGAGACTCTAATTCAATTTTTAAAGAAGAGATGTTCAGAGATTTTTTGGATTACATTACTATATTCCTCTGCTTTGTGTCCTACAGTAAAAAAGCTTGCCAAATATTTTAGTGTGATGCATTTTGTCTCAGATGTTATCTCATCTGATGTCTTGAAGCTGAAGTCATTTATTCTGGGACTTAGAATCAGGCTAATCTCATTTCCTTAAAACACTACCCACTGATGCAGCCATGTTATGTGAATCTCAAAGCTCAAAGGTGTATACAGGACACATTAATGAAGCTGAACAAAATGATGTGAACTATAATTCTATGTGTCAAATAGCACTCAACAAACAAGAATTTGCAATAAATATGTCAATTTCTGTAATTCTCTAATTTTGAAGAGTCATTCAAACGTGTATTCCTGGACAGTACTTTCAAGTATTGCCAAGTACACTTGCTTGTGCTTGGAGAGTGATTTTTCATATTTTCCAGAAGAGTTTTTTCTTTTATTCTCAAAGAGAAATGACAGGGGCATGGATAAGGTAGAAAAACATAATTAAGGACTGCAATAAAAGCCATATGATATTTTATAAGTATCTCTGGTTTTATGTCTATTCAAGATTCTATTTTCCATAAATTATCTGATATAATATTTCTGCTACTTTCCACAGAAAAGTATAGTAAACCAAAATTTTTGAAAATACCTGCTTTAAGGTTTTTCGGGCAGTTAACCTCGTCCCCATGTGCTACACTGACAAACAAAATGTGACAACTTTGCTTAAATTAAATTCTTCACTGTGATATAGAAACATGAGTCAATAAAAGCTGAAGTGATGGGGATTATTATTGTGCTAGATGCAGTAAGGGGGAAAAAAAAAAGGCCCTATGTGAAAGCAAAAAGAATTCATTCCACAATGACAAGATAAAAAGCAGGTTTGAAAGCTGAATCTGTGATAAGGGAGAGCTTTCCTGAGGTTTTTTGCAGTTATCCAAGGACATGCAGAATGGTAATTGTTGAGTGTCTGAGCATTGGTATGACTGCAGGTGTCATGGATCCTCTCTCTTTCTTTCTGTGTTGTCATTCTTATAGCCAGCAGGAGAATTGCATTACATGTGTAGCTGCAGTCAAAGTCAATTTCTGCCCAAACTCTGTCACTCTGGTGTGACTGGTGGTTGGAAAGGTGGACAAGGGCTGTTATCTGCATGGAATTTTCCTGGGCAGAAGGACAATGAGATGGTTCCGGGTACAATTCTCATAAAGTTTCAGAAAGCCTGACCCTAACCAGGCTCTGTGAAATTGTGGTAAACTGTACACTCTAAAAGAAATAAAAAAAGTCAATCACAATTCCTATTCAAACATAGCATTTGTCAGCACAGTGAAAAAGAACAGTCCTTCTAATACTATGGTTATACTGATTTTCATGGGAAAGGTTATCCCATGAACAAAGCATGTCTCTGTTAAGTCAAATGAAATTTAAATTAATATTAATTTTTTTGAGCACCTACTAGTTTCATTCTGCTTTCCAGTTTCTTCTAGGATTTCTGGGAGCTCTCTTTAATTCAATTCTGGGGTCAGGGTTTTTGGCTGGGTGACAGGGAGAATGTGGAATAACTTGCTTTGCTCAGTTAGATATGCCCTGCTTATTTCATGTGACCCTGGTCACTTCTGGGGATTTCTCTTGCCATATTCGTCCAGTCTGCCCTTGAGCACCTGTAAACTTTGAACATCCTTCGGCAGAGTGATTCTCTGCTCTCCTGTTCCTTGGTTACTCTTTTCACCAATCCTACTCACATGGTCTGATATTCCCTAGTTCTTGAATTGGTTATTCTTGCTTTATTTTTGGTGTCATATGTCCAAAACAGAGGATTACATTCCAGAGAGCTGCCGAGGGAGACAAGAGGGCTGTGTCAGTGTGTGACCAAGGACAAACACTCCACATCAATGTAAGGGTCTGAAATATCCCCACCCTCTCCCTGCCTCTTCGCCCACCCCACTTACACCCAGGGTGGGGATAACCATGAACTCACGGAAGCAAGGCCTGCTGACAGTGCTCTTTTCTAAGATATTTTGGTTGTTTTTAACTTGCCAATCATTTGCCTGGTGATATTTCCTGTTGCTTTAGCTTTTTACTCCTTTTGCCTCGGTCATTCTCCTCAGGTGGAACAAATCATTCCAAGCACATTGTCTTTCCCAATTTACTACTGTGTTTCCTTTTATTTCATCACTTCCAACAAGGAATTATGATTAACCATTCAAGTTACACTGCATGATATGGAACTCCACTTACAAATTGGATCCAAGAGTGCTTTTGTTGGTGCAGATGTTGACTTGAAAGGATGGGATCTGGAAGGGTAACAGGTAATAGTATCCTCTGTGTCATGTGCAGCCATTTAAAGGATCTGCTTCATTAATAATTTTTGTGTCACTCATTTAGTGCTACTAAAATGTAAAGCTTCTGTAGAAAAAACAACTGCAATGGTCAGAGCCTACACGAGGTGGCAGTACTGGTATCACATTGGTTTTCTTTTTTGGGGGCTTGCTGGTTTCCAGAAAATCTCCATGTAAATGAATTGATTCATGTCAGAAGTGGGCAAGCTTGCAAACAAGCCCATCTGGTAAGCAGCTTACTACATTTCTATATAAATAAAGAAGATCATCCAACTCTTTCAGGGTCACTCCGCCCCTCAGATCATGAGAAAGTCTGTTTTCAATGCAGAAAAATTCAGATAAAATGCTCCAAATGCATAACTGAGCACATCCTGCCTGGTTAGACGATGAGAGGCAACTGCAGAGCCTGACAGCTTGGGGCAGAGTGAATCAAGCCTTGTAGAGAAATGAGCACGGATTTGCTAGGCAATCTTTTCACTTCATGGACATGGGGGTGAAATGTACTTCTGTTAGAGTGAGTCCCAGAGAGCAGGGCCTTAGGATCGAATTAACTAGGTTTTAAGCGATCTATCACAAAAAAAAAAGAAAAAAAAAAAAAAAAGAGAGAAATCTTCTGTAGGGCTCTATTTTCATAGATGTTAAAGCATAGAAATGCTTTAACTTCATGGATAAAAATCTCTGTGTTAGAATCAGATACTCGTATTGTAATCAATAAAGTCAATGGACAAAAACAAAACAAGTGTTCTGGTGCATTTTCTTCTCTTTCTGATTTCTGAGATTTTTATGCCAAATTGCTTTTCTCAGACGAGATTTTTATTTCTACCTTTTAATCAAATGGAGCAACCAGGGAGACTGAGGCCTGTGTTCCACCTAAAAATATCTGAAGTGTGTTGCAGCAAGCAACGAGAAGTCCTGTGCACTTTCTATCCTTGTTTTACACTGCTTCTGTGAAAAAAATAACATATATATAAAAATCTGATTCCCAGGCAGATCACTCAAAGACCTTTTCCTGTGCCTCTCACTGCGCTGGCAGGATATGGTTTGGGAGACAGAAGGAGCATATGAGAATGGAAGTGGGTGAAAGTGGAAAATGTTCTCTGATGGGGAGACATGTGAGATGGGTCATCCTTAGTAGCTCTAAAAATCAGTGACCCCCTGGCTCTGTGAGCCCCAGGTTCAAAGTGCAGTGGGCCAGGGATCACATCCACTGTACTGATCCAGAGGGAAGCCTCAGGATTGCGCTCTGTGTGAGGCACAGACTTACATGCACGGAATGTGGAATGGAACTCGACCATCTAAGTTTTACAAACCTACCCTGGAACTGATTCTATTTCATCCACTAGGTTTCCTTGAGCAGCCTTCCTACTGCTCCATCCTATCTGCTCTTCCCTGGGTATTCCAGGTTGGAGAAGAACATTGCTATGGAGGACAGATAACATTTATGGACTATTCAACTCAGGTCATTGTTGACAGACTCTTGGCTACCCTGAGAATTAACAACAGGAAAGCCCAGCAGCTGGTAACTCACCAAAACCCCTTCCCAGGGCCGAGTTTCTGCAGCTGCAAACTAAGTCAGCCAGCAGGAGTATGGTTCCCAGAGGAGATGCTTGGGAACAAGATTGTAAGGAGGGATGTGCAGATGGGTCAGGGACAGGGCTGAGGCTCTGTGATTTGAGGATGTGGTGCATTCTCTTGTATGCCTATCCTGTCCACCTCTTGAAAGTGCTCCAAGATTTTGTGCTGTTTTTTCTATTTCCAGAGCAACTTTATGGCAGAGGCAGATAAATATAAAGGGAGTGCAGAGAAAAAGCCCCAAACCTTTGGAGCTATTTGGTATCTGAACTTCCACTGAAGTCAGTGAGATATGATCCTTTACAACTCTTTCATAGTTTGGGTATGACAATCTTTACACAGAATGATTATATTGCTAGAAATAGAATCCAAACCTTAAAAAATAGCTTTCATAACTTTTTCTTGAAAGATTGAAAGAGAAAGAATAATTTAAAAATAATTAGGTGTGATCTTTATATTTTAAAGTTTCTCAGTGGGTGCAGAGAAAAGAAATGAAGCAGTGAAAGAGAAGCAAGTTGATGTTCTGCAACTCACCAGAGGAAAAGGAGAACCCCAGGTTTGGCACGGGCAACATCCATGCTTTCACTTCATCACCTGCCACCTTACCAAAGAGGTTCTTACAAGTCCTGTCAGACTTAAAGACAAGGACCAAATAAAGAGTGAGACCCTTTCCAGTCCCTTTCCTTTGTTTTCCTCCTAAAACAAGGCCAGTTTCTTGAGTGTAGAAACCTGAATGCTTTAAAATCTGTGCTCTGAATAATGACCTGAATGCACTGGCTCATAAAGCCATCCTTCATTATAAATGAAAAATGACCAGATAGCTGGACTGGCAGGCAGGGGGCAGACACTGTTTTCATACATGAAGTGTTTTTACAGGATTTGTGAGTACAGCATATGTTGTGTTAGATAGTTTGCAGTCCCAAAGCCGTTTGTTAACCTGGGTTTCAATCAGTCCTTGGCTGCAGCACTTGCACTGAGGCCTTGGCTGAGTAGTAAAACAAGATTATGTCACCCTCCTTCACATCTGCTGCTCTTCTTGGAGAATATCTAAATTCAGCATGATTCATTTGAAAAATTGTGGTTTTCTGAGGAACTGTGCAGTTAGAAAAAATACTGAAAGAACTGATTAAATGGCTTTTAATCACTTTCCCCTTGTGCTTTGGTGGTCACTTGCAAGGGGGAATGGCTTCAATTTGAAAATGAGTAGGTTTAGTTTAGATAGTAGGAAAAAAATTCTTTGTTCTGAGGGTTGTGAGGCACTTGTAAAGGTTTCACAGAGAAGCTGTGGATGCCGTATCCTTGAAGGTGTTCAAGGTCAGGTTGGATGGGGCTCTGAGCAACCTGGTCTAGCAGAAGATGTCCCTGCCCATGGCAGAGTGGTGGGAACTAGGTCATCTTTATGGTTCCTTCCAGCCCAATCCATTCTATGATTCTATGATTCTCTTATCCAAGGAAAGAAGAGCAATAACTTGTGTGTTTTGGTTTTTATTTTATATAGCAATTATAAAAAAGATGAAATAGCAGCCAAGAAAGGGATAATGCATTATTCATGCACTTATTTAATATTTTCTTTGTTGCTCAGCCATTGAGGTGATCCAGTATTTCAAGCAAGATCTCTGTTTCCAGTCTGCTTTTACAGTGGAAGATTTCTTTGGGTTTGCAGCCACCAGAATACAAAGGAATTCAGCCTGCAGCTAAGAGTGACTGGGAAACAAGGACTACTAACCTGTTATCGTTCCCTCCGAAAGATCGCTCTCACCTAAGAGCAGGCATTTTAGAGAGCTGGTGTGGGTAGATAGTTTCCTCACTCAGATTCTCTCAGCCCTAGTTCTCACCTCTGTGATGCCAAATTATAGAGCTGACAAACTGTAAACAAAAACATCCTGTTTTGCTAAATTAATGGCTTGTGTGTTGCTGCATGTGCTGCTGATCCACAGGTGCCACCGACATCATGACTCGTCTGCTGGTGGAAAATTTGGGCAGGCTTCCATGTGTGACTGGTGCTGACATTAGCCTTGCAAAGCTGTCAACAAGCATTTCTCCTCAGTATGTTACCTTGCAGAATATAGTATGTTAGAGCTCCTTTTATTTCCCCTGAAAAATGATTAATTCTTAATTGAGTCTAGGTCCTTAAAAATGTATTTTCAAAGCATCAACAGATACAAGGCAGGATCAATATGAGAACTGACAAACCACTTTGTTCTTAGGGCAGTGCAAAAGAAATATCTAACAGGTAAACTTGAGCCTGTGAAAATGTTTGGCAAAGTCTTCTAGTAAGTGCAAAATGTACATTACTGAATCATGAAATCAGATTCATCTTAGTCACATGGAGAATTTGTGATTTTTGAAGTTTGTTTTTTGGATAAAGTAGTGATGGAAATCTTTTTACATGAAAGTGAGAAAATGACTGTGCACAGAAATTAAAATTCTTATTCCCTGAACCTGGCAGTGTGAGCTATTGCAGGGCTACAACAGGGAGATTGCAGCAATAGGAATTCCTGCCTCCCAATAGAGGTGTGTTATGCAGCCACTGTGGTCAGTCCAGTCCCTGGTGCATTGGGGATTGCTTCCTGCTGGAACCACTGCCAAAGTGGGCCCTGCATTTCCAGGTTATGTAGGGACAGCACATCTCTGAACTGTGTTAAAGCATAAAGCACAAACAATCCTAAGGGGTAAATTTGATAAATAGTCTGAATGGACCAATTTCAGATGAATTTTCCTTGTTTTTAAAGAGAGCTTTCGGAGGCTGAGAAGGAATTTAAATACAATAAAATATTCAATACAAAAATGTCAACAATGTTATAGACTGCCATAAACTAAGTGTTGAGAAGCACTTCATTTTCTCACAGAAATGAAAATGGTTCTTTTCTCTGAGGCATAGTAGAAGTACTCAGGTGTGAAAGAAATGGTAATCCAGAACAGGGCAATAGCAGGATAAATTTAGCTGTGACAAGATGATTGCCTTTTGCCTGCATGTTGCAATAGGTAAACATAAATCAGTCAAGGTATACAACTGGTCAATCACTGAAAAACATGTAAAAATACCTAAAATTCTTTTTCCACTTACAGCCGCAGCAGGAAGTTTATGCAAAGCTGAAATGGTCTGCACTCCACTATGTGCTTTCAATGCCGTGAGCTGGGTAAACAACTACAACTTTTTCCAAGTTAAATTTATGAGAGAATTCATATATCTGCAGCAACAGCTGGGGTTCTGTGTGAGGTTAGGACTGCTAAACGTCGCTGTTTTCATACAGGTGTCAATGTGTGTGCTGGCTGCCTAAGCTTCCTTGCCAGTCAATGGGAATTTAGTCAGGACAGTCAATGGAGGCTTGAGAGCTCTTTAGGCGAACAAATGATGCTCATTCTGGGTGAGCTGAGCAGCTTTGGAAGGCATTGTCTGGGAGCTGCTTTTACTGTCTAAACATACGCATGCAATGCAATTTGAAACTTGTCAAAATCATTGTCCATGACCTCCAGAATGATCAATTCACAAAGCCATGAATCTACCAGACCTGTGTCGCACCTGCCAGACCTGTGTGGCTCCCTTGGAGAGCAGAGGATATCTCAGATCAGTGTGGACAGCTGTGTTCAGGCACTATCCTAACTCCAGTGACCACAACAGGAACTTACAAGTGTACCTCACATTTTATGTGTGACTATTCACAGTCCTTCGCACACAGGCATCTATGCATGTAACATAAATTGTAGATGTGTATATCAGCATGCATAGGTATAACTGTAGAGATAGATACAGGTGGAGGTGTATGTGTATCCACCAAGGCTTTTCTATGTATTTAGTTTGATCACATACATTTAGACAAACCTTATATGTGTACCTATATGGGGCTATATATAGATGTACATATACTGTACATGTACTGGTTTCCCTGTAAAACACATTGGTTAAATTTTGCTTCTTGATCCAGAGCAGATGCCGAACTGGAAAAACTATTTTATTTTGCTTTCATGGAAGCACAGTTTCCCAAATGAAATGGCACACAGAAAAGAATCCCATCTAGTGCTCCCTTTTCTCACTTGGTAGCTGTGGGGATACCCAAAGAGCTAGAAGTTGTTGCTTAACAGCAAAAAGATTTTGAGATTAACTACTTTGAGCTTCCAACTTTGGAAGCTGTGATTTTGGATTGTATCAATTCACATTTTTGAAATTGGCAGCCCAGCTCCCTGCTGCTCAGTGCCTTATAGATTCATCAAACTTTTTTCCCGCTCTCCACGTTAGTATGTTAGATGCGTAGCGTGAGTGGGAAGTCCAGTGAGGCTGTTTATGTTTCTTTACAATATCTATTCATTTCTGCTGCCATGAAAGACAGACCTCTCCTCTCCTCTCCTCTCCTCTCCTCTCCTCTCCTCTCCTCTCCTCTCCTCTCCTCTCCTCTCCTCTCCTCTCCTCTCCTCTCCTCTCCTCTCCTCTCCTCTCCTCTCCTCTCCTCTCCTCTCCTCTCCTCTCCTCTCCCCTCCCCTCCCCTCCCCTCCCCTCCCCTCCCCTCCCCTCCCCTCCCCTCCCCTCCCCTCCCCTCCCCTCCTTGCATTCCACTTCCATTATTTTTTAAAATTTTCACAATTTACATATATAAACGTATTAACATCTGTTTTAACTATTTCCTCATTAAAGTACTCCTCCCCTGTCAGCCCAGAGTCTATCTGTGTCCTAATGATCTCCTCTGGTTCCAGTGTGAATAAATGAGGAATGCCACTTATTCCTTCAGGAGCACTAACTTTGGCAGTTATGTTTACTTTCAGTAATGAGCTTTAATTACTTTAGCAATTACAAGTATTTGACTGAATTTCCACTGACTGCACACAACATTTGTACTGGTGGGACTTTAGCTGCTCTCTGATCTCTGCCCAGGGCTCCCTAGAATGCAGTTACAGCTGTACTCCATTAGTCTCTAAAGCAGTAAGCAAGCAAAAGCCCTCCAGATTAACACCAGTAGATTTAGACTTATACCTCTCGCCTTTCATGTCAAGTAGAGATTGAAGCATCCTGGATACTGTCTCATTTCTCCAGTGAGATAAATGTTAAATCATTCAATGTAAACAATCTGTTCACTACATGGCTTCCTCCGGCTTTGTAAGAGACTCTGTCAATGCTGCTTTCTTAACAGAGGTCTCTGGACTGATGTTTGTTGATACTCTTGGGTATAGTGTGTCAAATGGCCTTTCTACAAGTGTTTGCCCCAAAAAGTCTGTGCTACAGACAGAACCTCATCAGAGATCTGTTTCCTTACTGAATTACATGTGGTTGTCAATACTTCAGGAATTAGAAAGATAAAGTTTATTGTAAGATAAGATCTCCTGTGACAGGAGATGCTTGAACATCTCTTTGCTGTATTATTTGCAACCATTTTCTTCTAGTGTTCATGAACTAGATAAAAGGATGGTTATGCTTAAAGGTCACACACTTAAATGTTAGGGGATGCCAGAACTGAAGCTGCATGATTAGCTTTGTGCTGCTGGAGAGATTTTTCCTCCCTTACTCTTCAGTTGCAAGGTCTGTGACTGTCCCTCGTGATCACTGGTCTTCTACAACCTGAACCACAGCTCTTGGATCATCTTCATCAGCATGTATGGGAAGCACTGAACCTGCGGATGTTTCAGCAGGGACCCTGCCTGTGCTTGGATGCCATGCTCCCAGACAGTCCTTGAGAGAGTAAGGAGCAGCTGTAAAGCAGTCCTACCTAGTGATGTGTTGGGAGTGCTGGTGATGAGCTCTGCAGGTGTGTGGCTTGCTCTGCTATCTTGCTCTGGTTATCCTGGCTCTGTGTAATCCTTGGAGTGGACAGACTCTTTTAGAAGGGATTAGAACTGCGATAAAGTTCTAGGAATGCCAGGAAGATACACAAATAGCTTTCAGGTCTTCAGCAATGCTGATTCCTGCAGCACATCTCAGTGTGGGCAGCTGACCTACCTCTGCTTTGAACTAGTTTGGATAATGAGAACAGCCTTTATGGAAAGTTAGATAAACGGGTCCTTTTGCAGAGAAGTCTCCTTTCAAAGGGAAGGGACAGGAATGAACTCTGGGAAGGATCAAGGTAAGCAGAATTGCAGTGTAGCGTCCATTACAGAATTCGGAGAACTAATAACTCCTGGCTACCCTGTCATCTCCAACAGCTAAAAAATTACCAAATCACAAAAATCCCTTCGAGGCAATTAAAGATTAAATGGAAGAATAACCAGACTGACTGTAACTGTGTCTCTCCTCTCCTTTCCCACTCTCTGCACATAACCATGCAGTTCTAGGTGAATGCCAGAAGGGCCAGGTGTCCTCCCTTTCCCTCCTGCCACTACCATGAAGTTTCAGGATGCCTTTCAGTGGCCTCCTGGAGCTTTGCAGCTGTGCATTATGGCTTGTGAAGGGAATTGGCTACATAACACACTTTGGCTCCTCAAACAGTAATTACTTCAATGGAATTATTAGCACAAAGGAAGATTTCTCAGGTGAATGAGGACAGCACAAACATGCAGGTCATATTTCTGCAGACTATAAATAGAGGCCAATTATTCATGCAATGAGTCCTTCCAGTGTCTCTTCTCCCCTGCTCTCTGATGAGAACTTAGGAGGAGGGAGAATAGCTTCTTCTCATAAATATATTTCCACAGAAAAATTAATGAGCTGTGGAAACTGCCACAGAGATAGTCAAAGAGAGATTTTTCAGAGAAGGGTTCATATGTATTTTTGATACTATAAACAAAGATTTTTGATGACTGAAGAAAAAAAGAAAAAGTGAGAAAATCATCTGGTAAGACTGACCAGAATGTACATAATTTTAAAAGAGGGGGAAAAATCCTGAAATAGCTGATCATACTTTCTTTTTTTGTGATTACATATATGAAAGGAATACAGTGGGTTTTATTCACAGAGGTACTGGAGGAAGTCATGTAGTGTGCTCCACACTTCTTGGAAATCTCATCCATGATGAGAGCTGGATCCCCAATCAGATCTTTCACCCTTTTGCCTGAGGCTGTGATTTGACATGACAGTGGATATGACAGTGGGTTTGCTGACAATATTGCACATGCTCCCATCCTTTTGGCTGCTCCAGCAGTGGATCTATGACAATCTGTACAGTCACACCGTTCTTGGAATCAAGGATGGCTCTTGCAGAAAAATCACTCAGGAAAAAGAAAAAAAGGACCTGATTATTTTTCACCCTAATACAAATAGGTTATTACAGTGGTTCATGGAACACCTGGGTGAGAAGACAGTAAGAAAGATTGAACAGATGTAATCGGTAATTTATACTTTATTGCTTCAATTACGATCAAAAGGGCCTCTATGTGTATTGATTTATTATTTTCTACTCCAAGAGAAGTTTATGTGAATGAAAGTCATGCACTATTTGTTAGTCAGAGCCTAATACTCACAGCAGGCATAGTAATTGAAATAATGATTTCCTACTCTCTTCATACTTAGAATTTCAGAAAAAAAATCTGCAGAAATGTGGGACATCATTACAGCCTAAAACCAGATATATTTATAAAAGGACAAGGGGGCTGAAGTTTTTGAGAGATTTCTCCCAGAAGAGCAAAAAAGTATAAGTGTGGCTATGGGATTTAGCACGTCTTTAATTCTACAGATGTCCAAACCAGCACAGAAGTGCTTTTGAAATGTGTATTTTTGTGTTTCCTCTCTTCTTTTCCAAATGGCCACAGATCACCAGAAGTCTTGAAACCATTTACAGTTGATCTCATGACTCCAATATTTAAACATAAGTTCAAGACTTTCACTGATTGATTTGACATGCCTTGGGAGGCCCACTTACATTGAACCAGTGTTTAACTTCTTGCAATTGTAGTGGAACTGGAATCTGGAGAAACAGAACAAAACATGGGGCAGTTAGAAAAAAATACTGTTTGCTTTCTAATAAATGACCAAAGATGAGCCTATCCTCTGGAATTTGATGACTAAGTGGAAAAAGTATTAATAACCAATCTTTAAAATAGTTCTGATATTAGATATTTGAATTTATGAGTTTCAATTACGTTTAAAATTTTTATTTTGTTCCAAGAAAATTAAAAATGCACATCCAGGGGAATTCATGCTACCCAGGGTTCTGATTTTTCTGTGGAAGCAAAGGAGGTTTTTATACAAGAAATAGTCAAAATCAGCAAGTTACACAAAATTCTGTAAAGTATTTTAACTTCTAAGCTGTTATTTCATGTTTAGTTAGGATTCAGTTGCATGACTGGTAGTCAAAGAGAATATCTAGAGACAACTGATCTTCCATATGCACCCTCTACAATAACAGGTTCTCTATACTGTGCATTCCTTTGTCTTAAGCAGAAGGCATATAAATAAAATATAACTTTTTCCTTTGTCTAATATCTTCCTCTACTTTATTTTTTATAGAATGGGGTTTTCTTTTCTTTTCTTCTTTTTTTTTAAACTGTATTCTCTGCTCACAGTGATTTCACACTGCTTTATCTTCATCGACTTTGGAAGAATTGCATCTGAGTTACATGGGTGTGATTTACTGGGAATGGAGCCCATTATGGATAATTAACTGTAGTGCGTTGTTATAATTCTTTTTACTTAAGAGAATTTTTTCCTCCCTTTCCCCAGGGTGTGTTTCATCTGCACCAAGACAGGAGGTAGAAAGAGAAGCCATTTATTTTTCATGTTTTTAAAGGCACAGAGAGCATGAAGAAGGTTATCTGGGTCCCACTGTTGTGAGACCTTTTTTCCCTATGCATTTCTTCCTGATCCTGTCTGGATTGCTGAGGCATAATTATTGTGGCCAAAGACAAGGTCATCCTGGAGATCAACAAGCCATTAGAAAGAGGCTGAGAAATCATGAAAACAGATTAGGCGTTTAACTGAGGCATAGACATCATTCCCCCAAATCCCTTCTGAGACTTCTTCAGGCAACCTGAATCCATGTGCAGCCTTTCTGCAGGCAGTGGTCGTGAGACACCAGCTCAGAGTCCAAAGCCCATCTCTCCCTTTCCATGGTGTGACAGATGTCCAAGGCAGCTCCTGTTTGCTGGGTTTTTCAGGGCAGACCAATGTTCCTCGATGATGAGCTGCATATCTCAAGTATTTTCATGTTCACTCCCTTTATTCACCCGCATCATGAATTTGTATAATAAAACATCTTGAAAAGTATCTCAAAAACTGGCTTGTATGATTGGACTCATGGTTGGCCTTTGGGACTTGGGTGCATTGTGGAAAGTGAGTGTGTTAAAGCAGCTCTCTTGGAGAAAGTGTTTGCTGACTTCAGGAGGCTTACTGAGAAAATTGCAAGGCTTTTGCCTTTGCCTTAATAACAAATATCAGCTTATTTTTAAGTCTATTGGTCTGAACAGAAAGAAAGGCAAGGCCCTGGAAGACAAAGCCCCGAGAATTAATTTTGATACACTTTTCATACATTTGAAGCAGATAGAAAGCATTCCAAAATTTCTCCTGCATGTTGGTTTCCTATGGTTGATTTACAGGCTGTGACAGAAAATCCATTTCTGCTCCTGTAGATGCTAAATTCATTACCTTGCCACAGAATTCAGATTCTCCACTTCTCCTTGAACTTCAGCTTGTTACTATGGCAACCAGTGCCAGACAATATATTTTTTCTTCTCACTATTTTCCATTGGCATGGTTGCATATTGCAGTAAAAATACTATCCTTTCACAATATTAACAAAAAAATTTACAAAAATAACTTTTATTAAATTAAAAAGTTTCCCCCATACTTTGATTTTAGAACATACATTATATATGCAGAATAAGCCTGATTAACCATAATGAAACAAAAAACTTTATAAATTAACAGGCCATACTTTCCTTACAGCTGCACTCAAAAATCTTTTTTTCCCCCATCTACCTTCAAACCTTTCCACAGATGGACATTTTAGGTTACAGTAAAATGCTTTTTAAATGGATTGCACTTTTCTTCAAAAAATAACTGGTCACTGTTCCCTGTCTCAGACGTTGCCTCCTCTCTACAGTTGTCAGAAGTATTGAGGGATTAACTTGCCAGTAAAAGTCCGTGCTGTTTTGAACTTGTCTCTCTCTGAAGTCTTGTTTAAATTCCAAATTGGTTTCTGAGGGGGGGAGTCTGTTCTTTGCTTCACAAAATGTCAGGAGGATGGAAATGAAATCAGTCAGTCAATAGGTTGCCCTTGCTCTCCTGAATGAGATGGAAGGCTGATAAACTAAGGCAAGAATTAGATGATTAGACTGATTGGCCAGAAACAGCAGAGTCTGTAAAAATGAATAGAAGGTATTCAGGAATTTAAGGTTTCAAGAATAATGAAGTTGGGACTAATTTAGTAGTAATGGCTGACATATACCAACTGAAAAGATGCTTATCTGTACATATAATGCTTTGTTTAGCTTTCCCTTATATATTATTTATTTAAACCAACAGATTCTTAGCATATGAGTACGATGCATAAGCCTGAGACTTGTACAGGGAATTACACTGAAAAAAACCTAGGGAAGGGAAGTGTCTCAGTAAACAGGTTTTTTTTTTTTCTTCATGCAAAGCACAGTATTATGTTACTCTGCATCTACCTTTCCACACGTCTTACGTGAGTGTTTAATCTTTCAACTGGTTTTACTGCACCATTCTTACTACAGTACATAAGGGGGAGACAACTGCTAATGTATGGATTTTCTTGACAGCTCTCTGAGACAAAAACATACTGATATCCAGGCTTGTGGATGCATCATCTGAGTTAAACACTACAAGACAAGTCATCCAATCTGAGAAGCCCATGGACTAATTTACGGAGCTTTTAGATTTTTGTGTTGCACACCCAGGGCACAGGCATTTCCTGGCTGCAGTTACAGCTGTGGATTTACCTTATAACACAGCTTAATTAGCAACACAGCCCTGATGACTCACAGAACATGATACACTATGTCCATTAACTCGGGTAGGAATCCTGTAGGAAAGATGATCATGAACTGGAAGTTCATACTAAAATACCTTTAAAAAGTAATCACAGTAATTTCACAATTATAAACCACACCTGATTATAAGCTGCACGTCCGGGTATTGGCAACTGTCTTGGGTTACAATACAGAGTGTGATAAAAGGTATCTGTTCTATCACCATCTGTTGAGGGTGGGGGCAGTGATCCTTATCTCCATGGGAGATATTCTGCTAATGGGCCATCCATTGAAACCAAGTAGGGCATTGTTCTTTATCTTTTCACAACCCATCCTTCCTCCAGTGAGTCATTTTCTGCTAATGGCCCATTGAGTCCCACTGTGTGACTGATAAAATTACTGCATCCCATCGGAAGTTGCTCCAGCCAGGGGGAAGAGCCCAGCATTTCTTACCAAGATAAAAACAGAGGTTTTGGGACACTAAGGAAGCCCCTTTCTCCACTGGACTCCAGAGGAAAACTGGATTTCTTCACATCACCACTGGACCTCTGGAGGGAAACTGCACCTTCTACAGGAGCACTGCTCCAACTGAGCCACATCTGTCACTGCAGGAGGATGCAGCCACCATTTAATGGGACTGCTACCAACACCCTGCCTGATGGGGTGTCAGGTTGTACTCTGACTTTGTCAGGGTTTGGAGTTTGTTTCTTTGTAGTACTGTATTTCTATTTTCATTTCCCTAGTAAAGAACTGTTATTCCTAATTCCCATATCTTTGCCTGAAAGCCCCTTGATTTCAAAATTATAATAATTTGGAGGGAGGGGGTTTACATTCTCCATTTCAAAGAGAAGTTCCTGCCTTTCTCAGCAGACATCTGTCCTCCAAACTAAAACAGCAACTTTTCGTTCTTTGTCCATATATAAGCCACATCTGATTATAAGCTGCACTTCCGGGTTTGGACCAAAACTTTAGTCAAAATGGTGCGGTTAATAATCATGAAATTACTGTAATTGAATCCATTCTGTTTAGTTGTGCAAGTTCCTAACATTTGATTACTTATATATGAAGCTGTAATATTATTTTAAGGCTTTGCTAACGGTTACTCCCTATTTTTTTCCTTTTCCTCCCCCAAGCACTGTATTCAATTGCTCGTGAGATCAGGATGAACAGTGACAGCATAGAACAGACAAGATGGAATATTTCTCACCTACCGCTCGACGTTTGAAAATTAGACCTCTTAATCTGAAGCCTGTATATCCCTTGGCAGTAGATGGGGAGAAATTCTGTCCTTCAAGGTGCCTTACACCTGAGATCTGAAATAAATTGAAGCAATAATAAGGTCTCTGCTTTACATTTATCCTTTTGTGCTTACCATGAACATCACTTTTTTTCCCCGCCATGAGGCAGAAGGATGTTCTTCAGGGCAGATTTAATACTTCACATATTATGGTCCAGACTCTTTAATCTTGACTCTCTCTTACTTTTTCATTAATCTATACTGATACAAGTACGTGACTGGGTCATTTTTGCACAGTCATTTGTGGGAATGTTTGTGTATGAAATGAAAATTCTAAACTTTCCTGGAAAGAGACATCTTCTATTCCTTTCAAGCACTTACATTTCACTAGCAGTTATATTGCTCATTTTTGTTCAATAACTACCCTGAAATTGAAAGTTCCAGAGACTGACACTATACAAATAAATGCTATTGAGAGCAGTACATCTGGTTTCAATAACAACAGCAATAATTTCCAATATTTGTTTTCATAATGGAGAAGCAGAGTCCAGCAGCATTACTGGTGAGAGGAGCACTGAAAGTGAGAAGGGAATATAATTTATTACACATACAAAAACTATGTTAAAAGAACATTATTAAGGTTGTAAAGTCAAACACTTGAGACTTAGAAATGCCAGAATTAAGGTGGTCTGTGCAACTTTAATTTGACCTCGTGAGTGTATGCCTCCAGATAGTCTTTAGTTACACGAATGCATGTGATTTCTCTCCAAGACACCCACCTCAGTCAGTGCACAGAGAGTGTAAGTTGCCCATTTAAGGAACAGATATGCATTACTTATTTTCCTTCTCATGTCTGGCATGTGATACGTTTGCTCTGCACCACGCAAACCTTGCTCTGAAGGAAAAATGGTTTATTTCCTCCCATAGTTTTCTCTTGCTCACTACTGCTGTAACTCATTTCTTTGCAGCATCATTTTTGTAGAAATCTGTGTCTGTTTTAGTGAGTCTATGTGGCAGAGAGAGAGCTGATGATCTAATACTCACACTGTGGGGGATTTGCTACATCTTTTCAGCATATTTTCAATACCTGTGAGCAGCTGGGGGACATTAGGTAGAGGCAGCAAAGCAACCTTCCAGTTTAATCTCACCCAAAGAAAACTGACCTGAGTGTGCAGAAGAATGCAGGGATGCAAACCAAAGTATGGTAAGTGGGAATGACTGGCAGATCCTCTTCAAAACCACACTGCAGCTCAGATCTAAGAGGCTGTGTTAGGCACATCCTGTGGGAGGACAATTTATTTTACAGATAGAGGAACCGCACACACAGAGGTTAGAGCAAAAGCATTAACTAATTTTGGGTGTGAATGTGAGATAACAGGAATTTAGTCCCTTCAGACTTACCACTTAGAGCAGTCCCTTCTCTGACATTGCCTTGCTGCAGCCATGATATTTTCCTGTCCTAGTATTTCATCCTTTTGTAATTCAAACTGACTCCTCACTGTACACTAAAATCAGTAAGTCACATAGCCCACTTCTTTATTAGAAAACTATACATAGCCAGGGCAAGGATCATAGCACAGCTTGCTTCCACACAGCTTTATTTCTTCCCTACCTCTCAGCAGTCCCTGAAAGCCTCATCCATATTGCTTACTTGGTTCATACTCTTGCTCGTGTTCTCCTCAGAGCTGTGACTGACCAGCTATTCTTGTTGGGACTATTTCCTTGTCTTTGGCATGGGAAATCATGCAGTTGCCATAGAACAGACACTATAACTCCGTTTTTTTCCCTTACCAACATCACATTTCCCATACGGGGACTATGAGCTCATACTTTTTTCCATGTCCACAGAGCTTGAAATAAATCCAGCTGTGTATAGCCAGGAAATTCCAGCACTTGGTATTTCCATTTCCTTAAAACATTCTATTTGTTTTATCTGCATTTAATTTCATCTGGAGGTCGGGGTTGACAAGTTGCTGATCTGTAAACTTTGCTTGGTTTCATCCCCAGAGTACCATGAAGTTTCTCTGTGAAGGACAGATGCATGCTCATTAATACCCATGCAGCTTGCACATTCCTCATCACACAGTGTGGGAACGTGGATTTTCTTGTCTGTCTCGAGCAGATCCCAGTGGTACCAATGAAAGAAGAAGAAAATGACTTATTTATAATCTAATCAGTGCATTTGCTGCCACATTGCCCCAGAACAGTAGCACATCTTATACTGCTTCGAGTTTAGACCTGACATTGGACAATCAGACACATTTTCCAAACGTCCAGTATGAGGTATGCTGATGTTTAACAGGTGGTAAGAATAGCCTATCCTAAAACAAACAACAAGTAGCACATGTTATTAAATTACAGTACTTCAGCTCTACTAAGCTGTTGCTTTTTCTTTTATCAAATATCATAATGCCAAAATAATGTCTAAAAGGAAATTTTTAGAAACACTTTCTTGTCTTGAACACGATGGAAAATGTCCAATTAAATGCAATTCTTCCTGTCTACAAACCAAAGCAATAAACCACCACCACTATTTTTCATGGTGGATCATCATGCCATACGGGTTTTTAATAAAATATATGACCTAGTCCAAACCTTGGTTATTGCTCTTATCAATAATTTGTTTTAAAGACAGCAGATGTGTTTGATTTTTCTCATTAAACTGAATCCATTCCTGTCTAGGTTATTGCCCCTTTAGAATCACATCTACCACATTCACAATTGGTTTTAATTATCTTTCTTGCATTCTCTTTCTCAATATGCTTTTTTCCAAATGTTTTAAATTGTTTTATGTTGATGGCAAAGCATCTTGCTGGGGCATGCTTATTGAAACATGCTACTTAAGAAGCTAATTATAGAGTAGATTATATTTTTCTTTTAGCAAATACACTTGACTACTTTAATTTCTTGGCAGAAAGAAATAATTAACAATTATATTGTATGCCATACCGTGTATATTTGTGTGATCTTGATGAATAGATGCTAAGGTTCATGACCCTGCTTTGGTATCCCTTAGAAAAGGAAATATCTTTAATCATTTTGGAAGGGAAGCTGGCATATGTGGTAACAGTAACAAGGAATTAGAAGATTATTCAGAGCTGTTTTGTGAGAAAGATATATAAGGAAGAATCTGTACAAAAATTTAAAAACTTGGGCTAGTTTCCAATCTGATGTAAAGCTGTGTGGTGTGGTAGACTTAGTCAGAATTTACTAAGATTTACTCTGGGAAATGTGACCCAGATGGCTTTGTTTCCTTATTTTGTTCCCTCTTATTTGCCTGCTCATTTTCCAGTAGATTCTACCAGCAGGTCTTTTCAAACAGGCAAACATGAAAGCAACCAGACAGGAAAAAAAGCAGAATGTTAACACCCCAAATGAGAGCAGTTGAAGTTATTCCATGGGTTAAGATGAAGGTGTACGGCAAATGCAGACCTCTAACACATGGGTTGGAGAGGACTTACCATCTTGTGTTCTGGTGGTTTTCTCTAAGTCCTACTTCTTTACATTTTCATTATACATAGGAAAGAAATCCCCTTTTTCTTGCCCAGATCACTTAATAAAGAAGACCCTGACTGCTATTTAGCACATCTTCAGCAGCTAAAGGAGATCTCAGTGCCACATAAGCAAAGAACAGGAAAGTTCTTGGTGAGAACTATTTGGAGCTTTAAGCGACAGAGTATTTTTACACAAAACGAACAGTAGCTACCTCATGCTGTGGGTTCCATGCTTGTTATTTTCAGCTTTCTCCATTTTATTAAAATAAGTGTCCCTAGTATTTTTGGCCTATCTGGTTTTAATTTTCTCATATATTCAGTTTCAAGAAACACAGAAGTAAGGACAAAACCTAGTTTTTTCACCAGAGGATTTGACTTTTAGGGCTAGGTTCAGACAGCTTTCTTTAGGTGCTCAGATGTTCACATGTCTTGCAGCCTGAAAAGAATCATCCAGCCTTGATGGATGAATACTCAGGATTGATGTGTGTGCTCACCAGAGGCACAGAACATGGTAGCATCATGGTACCTGCATCTCTCTGGAGCTCATGAGATTGAATCAGAGCTGTGCATTGCATGATTCCCATCACATGGGGTGAGTTTCATGGAAGGGTAGGTGTTTGCCTGCTGTGCTCATGTTTCTTTGATGTGGCCCTGGGAAAAGCACAAGGTCCCTCCATGCCACATCACTTTGCAGGAGTCAGTCAACCTAATGACTCAGACAAGGCTGCTTTTGTGCACTTGCAGGTGTCTAGGCTGAGGTACAGGCCAGTCTTAAACTTGGTTTTACTCACATAACAAAATGTTTGCTCTGCCTACTTAGCACTATCATACCAAAAACATGCCAAACATGGAAGCAGTGAAAAGCTGAATAGGAAAATAACACCTTTTAAAGTACATTAATAAAGTTCTCAAAAATAAAAGTAAATGGAATTCATTAGTCTAAAATACCACCTCTAATCTTTTAAAGGCTGGCATAAGCCTATAACCACAGAGTTTGGATTGCTGAAATGACTGTATAATACCAAAATGTTTATATGGGCATGCATACAACTAAATTTTAGACCTGTTGTGCTTTTCAGTATGATCTAATGGCCACTGCACAGAAGCTGTTGTTAGGACTCTTAGGCTCCATTTCCCTTTTCTGCCAAGATTTACAGCTAATGAGATGCTATTTTCTGCATTCCTCGGCTAGTGCAAAACTGTATTTGTTAGTCATTGTTTTTATGATTTAAGATTTACAATTTCTAATGATCATGGGCAAAGAAAACCTTTTATTCCCTTAAGCACCATGGGAGACGGCATGTAAGAAAATCACCATGTAATTTTCACTACAGAAACCTTGTTGCTTCAAAGCCACTGTGATTTTCTTTAGGCTTATACAAAGAACTGAATCCTGACCCCTTGGCTTGAGCCAGGCAAAAGCTTTGCATGCATCACTATAGAGAGCATTTTAATTTTCATGAATGATTTCCTAAGACTTTGGTGAAGCAGTAGTCTGAAAACTGATAAAAATGAAATGAATATAGTTTTCTGGGAATGAATATCTCATTTCCAATGCCAAGAAGCAAAGTCATCTATTCAGGTGTGTTGAATTCAGTCTGCTTACCTGAAAATAAAATTACTATTCTAAGTAAAAGTATCAGAAAATGTCCCAGAGAAAACAACTTTTTTTCTTGGCAAAGCCATAAAAACCTCATACTGTGCCTGAATTCATATAATCTACAGTAACTCTGAAGTCAGCTGTAGGAAAGAAAGAAAGAAAGAAAGAAAGAAAGAAAGAAAGAAAGAAAGAAAGAAAGAAAGAAAGAAAGAAAGAAAGAAAGAAAGAAAGAAAGAAAGAAAGAAAGAAAGAAAGAAAGAAAGAAAGAAAGAAAGAAAGAAAGAAAGAAAGAAAGAAAGAAAGAAAGAAAGAAAGAAAGAAAGAAAAGAAAAGATAGAAAGAAAGGAAGAAAGAAGGAAAGGGAAGCTCTTTCTGAAGTTAGATGGCAATTTTGTGAATTCACTTTATTTCATTTTCCATTTTGACTTGCTGTTTGGAAGTTTATTCAATTTCAGCTCACACAGATAAGATGTAATGCTTCTTACATTAGTATTTTGAAGAAGTTTGGCATAATTGAATGAGTAATTATTCAGTGAATTGCTCAGGATGAAATTAAGATATTGAGTTCTTATGATTTCTATACATTTTTTGGCTTGTGGTCTGAGCTCTAGGGGAATGCATGCTTACATGTTTCGCATGACTTTTTGAGGAGACTAACCACTAAGAAAGGACAAGAAAACCTCTGGGACATTGTTTTTGTGACACCAGATAGACAGTGTTGTACCATAGTATCCGAGATAATGATGCAGTATTGACACTGCCATCACCACACAGGCTAACAACTAATGTGTGAATATGCTGCACCATTGCAGGGGCTTGAATATTTTTATTCCAAGGTTCAACCCTCATAAAAGTACAGATTGACCCAAGTGTATCTGAAACACTCATGGTTTTATGTTCTTATTAATTGCATATAGCAAAGTAAGTTTTTGGATCTGGATCTTTTACCATTTTTTCCCCCCATTTTGACTATCACACTCTTCTTTATAATGTAAATAACTATAATGATGATGCAGTGAAAATTTTCCTTCACACCGGTTTAAAAGACTAATCAGTCCCAACTATAATCAGTCAGCTGGTATAAGTAATTCCTCTGACCATGTGCCATAGACTCAAACTGTTGTAACCCAATACCCAAGATGCTTTAAGAATGGTATGTCCCTGTAACCCCTATAAAACCTATGGACTGACCTTCTGCAATCTTATTGGCAAGAAACCAAAGTTTCTCCTCCCCTTTTTCTGACCCTAGAAAAGACCCCAGACTTTGAGGAACTTCCTCTTTGTCCCCTGGAAGCCATGAAGAAATAAACTGAGGAAAACCCTGGGTGAAAGAGCCCCTTTGTATCTTTTATCCTGTTCATGTCACCCATCCCAGGCTTACCTTGCTGCAGAATTGCCAGTGAGCAGGGAAGCTTTGGAAGGAAGTGACACCAAACTCTTGGTATGGGTTCTATAAAATCCACCTGGCCAGTATATTTACTTCCTAGGATACCATATACCTATAAACATGATTATTCAGTAGCTGGGGACAAGTTTTTAGATGATGTTTGAGTCTGACAAGAAACGCTGTCTAATGTACTAAACCTGTAAGTATTTCAGTTCATCTGAATCAAACTCTTTTTTGCGCAGCCACTATTTCCTTACACCTGCCTTTGAGCTTTCCCATAACTGCAGCCACTCTGATGAGATGAAGAGCATGCTCACCAGGTGGAGTGTGTGGGTGGCCAGCTTTGCTTGAGGAACAGTCAGGTGAACATGTATGGGGGCACAGCAGTAATGTGCTAAATTTTCTAAAGTGGTGGGATGGGCCTTTAAGACTATAAAGGCACCACAACAGAAAATTTTGTGAACGCCTACAAGGGAGCAAAGACAAAAGTGTCTGTCTAGCAAATTGCAGCCGATGAAGAAGAACAGATCACCAGAGAAATAAAACAAATCTTCAGAGAAATAAGGCAAATCCATACCCCCAAAACCCATAAAACTCCATATCAAAACATATATAAAACACGTCATACCATGTCCTACTGCTGCTTTTGTGTGTTTATGTGTTTTTAAAACTTAATTTGACATTTTCTTCTAACAAAGACAAATGTTGCCTCACTGATTCTGATAAGACAACTTGTTTAATGAAAGTTTGTACAACACTGAATGAAATTTAAAGTCATGGTTTTAAGGCTGATACAACCAACCAACCAACCAACCAACCAACCAACCAACCAACCAACCAACCAACCAACCAACCATCCACCGACCTACCCAAATATAACTAATCCAGACAGCTGTTTCCCCTTTAAAATTTATGCAGATGTTGAAAGACATGCTCCATTAAAAACCTTTATTCATTGATTTAGGGTGTGTTTAATCCACAATCACAGAATTTGCTGGAACAATGTAGTAATTTCTGAACCAGCTTTAAGCTAGATATGCCATGGATAAATCAACCTCCACCATATAAACCCTGGATAAGAAGTTGAATTAAGAATTCCTTGTATATCTGGACTTCATACAGCTGTCACTTCTTTGATTGCTGTGTAGTCCTTGTCCTAACATGTCATAATTTATACTAAAATAATTAATTTCAATTCATCAGTACAAAAGCACATTAGTGTTACCTCCATGCTGCCTCTAAGCTGAGAATTCCTGCTAAGGTTATCATGAAGAGATGAAACAATACTGACAAGTGGGGATGTTGGTAGGGACATACCATGAGTAGAATAAATTGGTACAATTGTACCATTGAATACCTTCAGCCAGATGTGAGGCATGTCCCTCAGAGAGCTTTCTGAGTAGGAAAGCAGAGTTATTGCTATATTGCATAGCAAATTCAAGCAAGAGGACAAGTTGCCATGCAGAATGAGGACAGGAGTTTTCGTGTAAAGATTCATGGATCTCTGCACATGAAAGCACTCATACAGCAGAAGACAAAAGAGAAATTTGCTCAGCAGTGCAGGGAGGGGCAGGATATGTGTTTGTGAGTGTGGGATAAGATTAAGCAGCTGAGGTCTAAGTCATTGCAAGGCACAAGAAAAAGAATGGTTGGACCTTGACTGTCCAAATGGCAAGTGGTCCATGTATTAAGATACCAAGATACCCAAATCCTGAAGACTGTAGCAAATGGAGTCAGGCCCTCTAGGACTTCTGTAAAAAACTGGAGGTTGTGTGAGAAGGTCAGGGGACATATTTTAATCCTGTCTGTTCTCAAAACAGGGAGACTAGTAGTTGAGAACAGGAATAAAATGAGCACAGACACCCTTGAGTTCAACCCCTTTGGGCTACTGATTTTGTGACATTTCTGGATTATTCAGAGAATTACTAGAGCTTCATACTTTTAGATCACCAGCGTTGGAGAACCCAGCAGTAAGGTCCTCACTGAACCCACTGAAAGGCTCTGCCCCATTTTTACTGGGTCATACTTTGATTTTCTAATATTTATAGTTTGTTTGATTTGTGGGCTTTGGTTTTTGTTCGTTTGTGGTTTTTTTTGGTGTTCCCACATCCTCAGCTCTGGCAATAACAATGAAATTTGCTAGCTAGATGCTTGCGTGGTGTGATATTCCAAGGACAGATACAAATATCAGCTTTGAGAACTGCAGAGAGCCATTGTACATTTCAGGGAAATATGAACCTGAGTTTAAATTAAGGAAAATTAATGACTAACAAGGTGCTTTTGGCTAGCAGGGGAAGTTTAGCAAGCTGGGTGAAGAATGATCATTGTAAGATTAAATTTCTCTGTATCTCTAATGTGAGCAGCAAAATCCTCATTCAAAGGAGATGAAAAATACCTTCCTTAAAATGTACTTTTACTTTGAAACGGATAGTGGTGCTGCCTCTGGTTTTCAAAAGGGCCAGTACAGCCAGTGTAGTGGTTTTCCAAATGAGCTGAAAAGCTGGTGGTGTTACATTTCTCCAGTGCACAATCACCTTCTACAAACACCACTCCCTGACAGAGCAGTGCCTTGCCTCTACCCAGCATCAGTCTGGCTGAGCCCATGTTGGCAGCCTGTGTCTGAAATTAATCTTTTGTCATTCTCCCAAGCGTGCTGGGGAGGTCCCTGGGGCAAGGCCCTTGCTGGCTGTGTGCCCATGCCACACCCTGTACCCTGCCAGAGAAGAGCAGCAGTTTCTGCACGCAGGGAAGAAGATGGTGATGGCCTTGTGGATGGTGCAGGAGAACCTGCTTTCTGCTGCTGGGACGCCTTTGGTGGCTGGTTTTGGTGGGGTGAGGTGTAGTCACAAGGGAAGGGATGGGAAGGGAGTGAAAAGAAAAAGCCTTATGTGCTACTGCCATACCTGCAATGTTGGTCCCAGAAAATGTGCTGATGCTCTTGAATTTTAAACATGCAGGAATGGTATAAATCTTCCTGCTTTCAGTAGCCATGTTTTCTGAGTGAAAATCCTCTCTTACATACCACAGAAAGTAACCTAGCAAGCTTTGGAAATTTTGGTGCATTGTGTCAAGCCAAAAAATCCATGGAAACAACACACATTTTTCCAAATCAGTCATTGCCAAAAATATTTTCCTTCGTCGTTGCAACAATGAAGCTTTCAAGTGTAACTGAGAATTCTCCCCCTTTCCCTGGCTTTATGGATGCAGGATTTCACTTCCAACAACAGCTCATCTTCTGCATGGGAGCTTCTGTCAAATTTTCACTCTGCGCCCATCCATCCCCCATGGAGTGAGTTTATAGCAACCAACAATAAGTGGAGAGCTTGAAGCAGATGTAAATAAAAGGCTGGTGACCATTTTTAACTCAAAACAATGTACTGTGTTCACCTGTTTTCTAAGCAGGCTCAATGGCAGAGTTTGCACTTCTTCCTGGTCATCACTAAAAAAACAAAATATTATTAAAATTATTGAATCGCCAAAATTAAATACCTGGACCCAAATAATGCTGGGTGCTTCTTGCTGCTCCTTATGAGTTGCTTTGTATGCTAATTTTCTCAAGAGCAATCATTGTGTCAGATATTTTAGACAGACATTACATTTTATAGTTTAAATGTGCACAGATGTATTTAATATATCTGATATAGTGAAGTTGTCCATATGTGATGCATTATATATGATAATGCATGTATTTAAGTCTTTTAGAGTCTCAGATTATATTTCCATTGTGTAGGATGATGTATT
Organism: Catharus ustulatus; assembly: GCF_009819885.2. Classification (NCBI taxonomy): domain Eukaryota; kingdom Metazoa; phylum Chordata; class Aves; order Passeriformes; family Turdidae; genus Catharus; species Catharus ustulatus. Next base: position 70,511,693 of record NC_046223.1, on the reverse strand, counting down.
ATTTATTCACACACTGATTTCCACGTACATGTGTGCAGAAGCAAATTTGCATATGTCGTCTGTCTGACATAGTAACAAGCACACACAGATGCATGCTCAGAGTACAAATGGATAGATATTAAACATTTTCTAATATTCTCTTAGCAACAGCATTTTGTTATTGATCACATCACAAATGTGAAACACTTATTCAGCATAAAATGTCTGTTGCTTTCTGCAGTGGCTGCCATTTCCCACCCCCCCCCCCCCCTTCTTTCTTCAAATCGCCTGACCTCCCTTGGGAAGGCTTTTATGCACGTTCGGTATGCTCACACAACTATTTCTACTAGCATTGTTACCATAGAAACCAAGTGGTTTCTTTTTTTTTCAACCTCCTTCCTGTCAGGATTTGGACCTGGTGCCAGACCTTTCCGCTGTTAGCAATAATATTTTTTCAATATTTGGACAGATCTTTTAAAGCAAAAAACCTGTTTATATTTTCAAGATGTGGTACTTTGTTTCAGGATATAAATTCTCAGGTACTAACATCAGCCAATGGATTTACATATTTCAAGGAGCTAAACAGCTCTTTCTTTTGTAACATTTAGACCATGACATTTTGCAAAGAAGATGCCAGAGCTGCTTATTAATTGTAGACTTCTACTCAGAATGTGAATGAAGGGATTTATGTAATAGGTCAGTGGAATGTGTCTCACGTTTTCTTTTTTTTTAGAGCTCGTTTTCAACATGTTCCTTTAGTATACACAGAAACAGCTTCCTAACCACAAGCAGAGATGTGTAATTAATTACGATATAATTTGCAAGTTATTGATTGGCATAATTTGCAGTCCTCGCATTAGCAGCTTCCTCATATAAATTTTTAAGTATTTTAATTCTCTGACTACATAACATATTGATTTATTTAATGAATCTATGCTTAGTTAGATACACAACAGCACATAAAATTTTATAACTGTTCTATTTGGGCTGAATACATTATTTCAATTAACAAGACATAGGGAACATTAGCTTTACACTGAATCAACTGACATATTTTAAATGTCATTTGACTTAAACCACACATGCACATTAGGTCAATAGCTACAATTCAACACAGATATATACATCTGAAAATTTTTAGTTTATCTAAAATTGTACTGAAAAGCAGAATCACAATCACACATTTTCCTCTCTGATTTCAACATCACCTTATGTTTTGGATGCAAATATCATGTTACACCAGCAAAATGGGGGAGAAGGAAGAGCTAAGATGATTTGGAGGTGCATTTCTCTCTTGTCATCAGGCAAGCCCCGGACTTGCAGACCCAAAGCAACCGAATCTCCTGTAACAAAACTGCCAAGTGCAAGGCCACCAGAGTGGTCTCTGGTCCTCTTCTTTCCCTGTGATACCTCCGTGGCGTAAGAGGTAATTAAAGGCATGTAAACATGAAAAACAAATTACAGCATGTTCCAAGTGCGTTTATCCTTCGGTGACAGAAGAGGGAGCAGTTCTTCCTTCGCACTGTCGGAGATCCCCTTGGCACCCATCCCCCTGCCCATGCCCCTCTTGCCAAATGCAAACCTGCTCGATCGTAATCCAGGCACGGCTGAGTTTTGCTTTGGGGGCAAGCGCCAAGACATTTTGGGGTCGAGGGTGGAGGGGGGACAGACCACCCACTTTGTCTCTGGAGGAACAAAGCTGAAATTTTTCTGGGTTGCACTTTCCCTAAGGATATAGTTAGATATCAGGGTCTTTTGTGTCTTAATGTATATTTTTATTTGTAACAATGCTTTTTTTTTTTTTTTTTTTACCCGCCTCATCACTCTACAAAGAAGCCATGGTGGTGTGTAGTCAACTGGAGTGAATGTGTGCATTCTCCAGGTCTTGTTTTTGTGAGACTTTGTCCTGCTGTTGTTCCCACTCTGAGCTGAGCAGAAACCACGCATGTCTGAATAACAGGGCCCTTTCTGCCTGTTGTAATCCCGAATTGTTACAGTCTAGGGGCCAGCCATGCTGTCACCATCACAAATTGATTTAACCATCAATTGCAGTGGTCATTAAAGCTGCTAGAAGTCCCAGCCAAGCTGATGAATTGCAGCTGAATGTGAAATGAGCCTCCAAGCCCCTTTCCCACCATCTCATATCAAAGCCTATTGTGTCCCTCCAAAGTAAAGGGTCGGAGGTTCAGCCTGGAGTTCAACAATGGGCTCAGTCAGAAGATAGAGCTCCCTTCGCCCTGGTATTCCCAATTACAGTTTGCTTTCCATACCTTATTGTGCAGTATTTGCATGCAACTAATACGTGGAATTATTGACATACCCCAGTGTCAATGGAGCTTTTGAAAGGTTTATCCCCCAAATATATGGAATCCCAAGCATCTGGTGGCTCCCCAGTAATGACAATGAAACGATTCCTGGGTTTTCCTCCTCCGGCAGTGTAGTCGACTGTTCTGAGCTGAATGGCTATCTTTACTCAGCAGAGATTAGCTGCTTGCAGGCCTCACACAAAAAAAACCCCTGGGTCTGCTTCTGGATGTCCCTTTCCTTTAGATGTATTGTTCCCTGGACCTGTCTTGTTTCTCATTTTTATATGGAACTTAAATCTGCTAGTCTTTTGCTTAGTGGCTGTAAGTAACAGGACTAAACAAGAATAATAAAAAAAATCTAATGTACTCCACTTTTTTCTTTTTTTCTTTTTTTCTTTCTCTTTCCCTTCCCTGCTGTGTCTTGCATTTTTGGTTTGTTACTGAGACGCACACAGTATGCACTACCAGAGGAAATCACATCTAATCTGTTTTGGGAGATGCTGTTTGCGTGCTGGGCACACAAAAGCTGGTTTTGCCCAGAGGCTCTGTCCTGTCAGAGGGTGCTTTCTCTGTGGGCAAGGGGCGCAGGTAACAAGAGCAGTGTGAAGAGAGATGCTGTGGCTGTGCTTGTGAATGTGCAAAGTCCAGAAGGCTCCTGACAAGCTCACAGGCAGGAAAAAGTTGTGAGAGGGAGGGGGTAAGATCCAGTAGAGAGGTCACAGGTCCAGACTATTCCAATGTATTAATAATGAGTCAGTAGACAGTTCTAGGCCTGTTTTTCCCTAAGCTGTATTCATGATAGACTGGATGTCTCCACTAAATCTGTGTGGAGATGCTGTTAGCAGAGCATTAACCAGTGTTGGCTGGTGTTCCTCAGTGGCTCCCAGGGAGATCATCAGATGCCTGGTCTTGGACACTTCATTGTCCAAAGACAGGATGAACCAAAGGATAAATAAATACATACACTTCTTATTTAATAGATTCTTTAATTCTGATTGTATCACAGAAGAGCAACGTTTATGTTGAACTCTTGGATCTTTCATACCTCTGGACTCTTCCACTGCATGTAGCCGTAAACTTTCCTTCACGGAAAATAATATCATGGGTGATTTAATTTTTTTTTTCACATTTCACGTTCCAAGTGAAGCATCTGAAAAGTCCATCAGTGTGTATTAGCACCAAGTTGTCTCCACAGAAAGCTGGACTGAATGATTAAAGATTAAGAAATAGAGCAGTATTCTGTTTGTCCAATTAATGGCCCCAGGTTGTAATTTCATGTCTCCATGAGCCATGAATCTGATAATCTGTGATTTAAAAAAAAACCAAAATTCCCACTCTTCACTGTGACAAACTCAAGAGATTTTACCCTTTTTTTTTTTTTTTTTCCTTTAAAAATCAGAAAACCAGTCCCAGACAGGCAATAAAATGGCAATAGGAGTTTCCTCTGAATTGGAGACATACAGGTTCAAAACCTTTCAATTTTTTCACAGCACAGGTAACTATGCCACCCATTTGATCATGTGAAATTATTCAACAATAATTTCCAGTTGTTTTCTCTCAATTTCTTTCCTGAATAAGTAATTATTGGGCACAAATTTTTCAGAGGCACAAACTTGAGATTCTCAGAAACTTATTTTCTGGTCTAATCACTAAGCAAAAAGCAAGGCACTATTTTGGTCAAATAAGTAAAGGGGCAGCCTCAGCCTGCCTGTGCACTCTGAGTACCACTATTGAGGGATATGATGATAGAAAGTGAAAACTGCATCTGACATCTCGTAATCGTGTTGTTCTCTGTGCATATGGAAAGTGTTGAAACACTGCAATGTGAAGCCTGAATAATAAATGGAAAAGAATACAGATTACTGTCCAAACTTCAGTAACATCAGAAAGTGCAAGGGAAACCACTGACAAGTACAGATACTTATTTACTTTTGCGACAAATTTGTACTCTTTGACCATCCTTGCTTCTCAGCTTACCTATTGCAAATGTCTTTCCATCTGATTTCTACCAAGTAGTAATCAGTGAAACTGGACCTCTGCTCACACAACTTTCTTAGTTATACAAGCCCTGAAATGAGATGTGCAGGGTTCAGATAAACAACCTCAGCCCGTTTTCATTGTCCAGTTCCAAGGGAGCAAGGCTGCATTGAGATAAAACTTTAACAAGAATAAAGTTCCCTTCAGCTCAACTGTCAAAATTGCCTCTGAGTGAACTACTGCACAAATCAAAACTGAGAACAACACAAATTCCCAAGACTCAGAGCCTACTTGCTTTCTCAGGACCTGGAAGGCTACTGCTGTATGATTACCTGAGGGATCCTGGTCCTGTAATATCTATAATAATTCTTGGAAAAGGGTTTGTTTCCTTTTGAGTTGTTGAAACACGAAAAAATGAAGAGCTTCCTCTCTGGTGAAGAATAAAGGTGTTTATATTACAAACTTGCCTTCCACTGAAAAAATCAACCTTGTCCTAGAAAAATTTGTGTTCATAAATACATACCTATAGATTTTGGTAACATTAGGTTCACTGATAGATGAAAGTAGCTTTTGTCCCATAGGACTAGGTTCTTCAAATCCACTGAGAACAAAGATTTTACTTGTAATAGCCATTTATTGCATGGAGCAGGCATAGCTGCACACAGACAGCAATTTTTTTCCAACTCTAATTGGACTGGAAGAAATTATATTTCTTACAGGTTAATGTCCTAGGGCCTCTAAGCCACTGCCTCAATGCATTTTTTCATGGCTCCTGTGATGGTGTTTCTACATATCAGGAGCCAGAGTGAGGGTGGGCAGCCACTTATGCACATCCTGCTTGGCCATTTAATATGGACAGCTGTCATGTTCACATGGGGGCAGCCCTCACTCACCTGAGTTGTCCGATCTCCTGGCTAGTAACTTCCACAATACTTCAGGAGCTCTGCAGACTTCTCCACTTACATGCGTGATGGAGTTAAAATGGGCACAAACTGAAATCCAGGAGGTTTCTCTGAAGATGAAGAATGGCTTTTTCACTGTGAAAGTGACAGAGCACTGGCAGAGGTTTCTCAAAGAAGTGATGGAGTCTGCACCCTTAGAGATATTCAAAAGACATCTGTATGGAGTCCTGGGGAATCATCTCTGGGTGGCTCTGCTTGAGCATGGGAGCTTGGACCAGATGGCCTTCAGAGCCCTTCTCTGGAGACTGTCCTGGGATTTTGTAAAAGTTTCAAAAATTATCAGCAAGATAGACTGACAGGAAGATATGCAATTCCTCTCAGCAACTCTTGTTTTCATATGGCAGGCAGGGTGGAAACTTGGAAGTTTTTTGGGGAAGAATTTTCAGAATGAAAAAGGTAGTTTCATAACTATTGAAATCTAGAGACATTGAAATTATTTTTTCAAGGAAAGATATTTTCAATAGTACACACTTTTAGCTTTATGGAACCGAAGATAAGCTAATTTTTCCTCAAGATGGACAATTACTCTGCAAGTGCAACTGAAATTAATGCCTACGCACATTATTAACTTGATATGATTGTTAATTTTTGTAGTATTTATTTTTGTTTTGTTTTCATCTGATCCTGAGATCAGCTCAGCTGGTCAGACCATGGTGCTAATACCACCAAGGTCACAGGTTGCTCCATTTATGGGCCATTCATTTAAGAGTTGGACTCCAATGATCCTAGTTATGTTCTTTCAAACTCAGAATATTCTGTCATTTTGTCTATTGTTAGGTTCATTAACTTTCAACACCTACCCATAATGCAAACATGACAATTGGTGTTGCAAAGCTGTTGCAGAAAATGTTCATGCTTCACAAAACCATGGACTTCAGTTTGGTTGGTTACCTATAACACAGATGTGAACTACCTGAACCCAACTGGTCTCCAGGACTTCGTTGGATGTGTCTAAACAAGCCACTAAAGCCCTTTCTGTTGTCTTACTTGTTAAGTGTTTGTGGCTGTAGAAATGCATAACAGCTCTGACAAACAGGAGACGAACCCAAACATTTAAGAAATTGTGACAAAATATAAGCAACCTGTGTGACTGAGTTTTTGAGCCTGGGCTAATGCACCACGTTTAGATGTTAAGTCACCACTATGTTTCAGTGTCTCCATCTTCTTGATTCTATTTGTTTATGATTCCTTTTTTTATCATATAGTTTTGCTACAACAAAGCTGTTTGGTAACATATTTTTATGTGTAATGCTGGGTCTTACACGTTTTTAATCTCTTTTTCTTTCTCTACTTGTAGTGGTACAAGCAGAATAAGAATTACTTCCCTCAGAAGAAGAAATTATTATTTCAGTTTGGAATCCAGGAATAAATGAAACAAAGCTGCTGTCAAACCATTGTAAGCAGCACATAAATAAAAGTCAAGGTTTGTATGGCTGTGGCTGTCCACTTGCTATTAAGAAAAGGCATATTTCTGGGGGCAAGGCAGCAGGACCTGAAAAACTCTGCTGCTTCTCTACATGCTCAAAATAAAAGACTTAATAAGTTAGGGTTGTTTCCCAATAGAAATTGCGAAAGGCATTCATACTTGAGTTCATGAAGGGAAAAAATACAGTTATTCCTATTACTTCCTTTCAAGATATCCAAATGATTCTGTGCTCTTTCAATTGCACTTTCAGGGTTTCTGTTCTGGGTACACAGCCAAATTCAGCATCCCGCTTTCTTTGGGGTGAATTCCTGACTTCCCAGGCCACCACATCACAGAGGGCTGTCACCCAACCCTAATGCCAAACATGCCCTCAGAGACAGGCTTTTCTTTCCATTTCTGTTATGATTCATGTGACTCTCAGGTAGCCATGGAGAGGTTTTTCAATCATATGGTCTTGTTGTGGGTGCAAGCCAAAGTGTATGAAAAGCTGTGCAGACACTCCCACTGATATTCATGGTCCTGTTCCATCTGCTCCACCCAAGGAGCCATCCATGCTCACCGCTTCTGCATTTCCAGGAAATGCTGAAGTCATTTACCATTTATATTAAAATGCATCAAATAGAAGGCAAATGGTGAATCTAGGTTGCCAAAAATATATTATGTGGTTGGTTGTAAAAGTAGGTGGTAGGCACAGCAAATGGGACTACTGTATTCCAGTTTTATCACGGTGCCATTTCTCCCTGCCTCTTCAAGAAAAGTAACATTAAGCTTTAATAAATTGATATGATCTATAATTAAAATATCAGACCCAACTGGCTCTTGAATATATTACTTGCCTAGGGATAGGTTCAGTGATGTGGTGGCTGACATCATTCTGCCTTTTGAATGTAGAGCAATTATATTCTACTTCAGAAGCCTGATTTTCCATGAGACTTCCACTGCTAAGTCACTTGGATATTTCTGAAAAAGGCATGCCTTCTCTCTCTCTTTTGGAAAAGAAAATACTGTAGGAAAACACTGTTTTCTAAGAACACAGCTAATTAAAAGGCATGACAATGAAAACAAACAAATAGAACTTAATACAGATTTGGACTAAATAGAAGTGTTGGGATTGAGTTTCTTTCTGGAAGAAAACCCTGCTAGCATCAGTCAGCTTAGAGTGGGAGTGAATCTGTCCCATGGCTTCTGCTTAACTTACAAAAGCAGGAGAGACTTGTGGAAACACACAAGGGAAACTCTCAGAAAGGCCATTGTAGACTGCTAATGAGATAAATGTCCCTGATGTCTCCTGATAGCCCATGGGGAAAATAAGACTTCTCCAGAGGGTGATTCAGAGTGAGTGTAGTAGAAGCCGGTGCTTTCTCTGGAGAATCTTCTTACTTCCCAGGGACTGCAGGAATTACTCCACTAGCCCTGAAGTTGCTTTTAGAAACACCCACTAAAAAGCACAGGCAAGGAACTGATAGAAAATCAATCAAAGCCAGCAGTTTCAAAACATTAGTTCTGAAGACAAATCAAACAACAGTACATTTTGCTGAGCCATGGTGCTATAACCAAGGCAGGTTCTGAGGGTAGGCAGAGCTCTTTCTCCTTAACTGGGCTCAGAGGGTAGACATTTCCCTAGTGGAAATCCCAGCGTTTTCCACTTGCTAAATTTCAAGTTTAAGTTTCCAAAATAGCAGAAGTTTCCAAAATCTCAGCTGTAGCTAATTCTTACAGATTCTAGGCTTGTCCCAGTGAGGCTGGGCAGTCTTTAGTCCCACAGTGGCTTCTACGCTCACTTCTCCACAACCACCTCCAGGTCTGAAAAGCTGTTGCCTTCCTTTGAGCATCTGTTCTGCGTTTGTCTACTCAGGGTTCTTCTGTATTATTTTGGTCTTCAGTAGCAATTGGCCCTTTGGTGAAATGACTAGCATAAATTACATAATCAGGGTTTCCTGGAAATTTGCAGGACTCCATGGTTTGCCCCCTTCCATCTGTTTTCCAGAGTTCTACCAGGCTTAGAAAACAAGTCATGAGAATAAAACAGTGTGGCAACTACTATCAAGGGCCCCTGGCATCTTCTGCTCCATCTCAGCAAGAGGTTAAATTATGCAATACTTTGCTATATTTTTCCATTTTGCTCTATGACATCAGTATTCTTGCCATCATAAAAACAAATCAAAACTAAGTTTTCCTCTCTTCTCATTAAGACATGCACTACATATTTAAGATTGTCTCTTGAGAAAATTTTATGGGCAAAAATTACAGGATATACAGCAGATGTTTATGATCTCTAATTCTAAGCAAGTTCCAACATGGAAACTTAATTGAGGCACATTTACACTGGTTTCAAGGGAGCTTTGCCCAGATGAGTGTTGCCAGTTCCAATCCATATTTGTTTCTGTACTTTTTAACATTTACATTAAGTTCAGATGGACTCGAATGGAATCCAAATCTAAATTAAATCAAATTTTGATTACCTGTCTCCAAATGGTCAAGTTTTTCTTGCATCTAAAAAGGAAGTGGTAGATCATAAAGTGAATGTGTTTCAGAAATGCTCAGAGCTGTGTCCAATTTTACTAGATGTTGCTGGGGCTCATTGTTTTTTGTAAGGGTGACATTCCTATAATCCATCTTGCCTAAATGAGGGTACACAGTAAAAGTTTCTCTCTGTTGCTGAGAAAGAGAAACCTAAACCCAGAAATTCCTACATTCTGTTTATATATGGCCACTAATGGATAAAAGGAACAGCTTATTCTGAAACTTCAGACACACTCAGAGTTAAAACACCTCTCTGACAAATCTTGTCTTTTAAGGGACAGATGCTTAGAGTACAAAAGGATGTGGCTTAGATTTCTCTTACCAATATGAGCATTTTTCCATTTACACATAAAAAATTTATAGTTTCTTTCCTGCTTGACAATATAACAGCACATTTATCTAACAGAAATGAGGGTTTTTTTTTGTACAAACTATACTGTGGAATGATCTTGGCATCAAATGACATTACAGACCAAAATGAGATGGAAATAATGAAAACAGAAGCAACAGTTTGTTTGCTTTCACTAGGAAACCCTCCACTGGCAGCTTCAAATCAGAGCTTTAAAAAAAAAGTCATATGTAAAAGTAATAACAAGGTCAAGATTTTGATTTCTGTAATTTGACCCATTTAACAATTATTTTCTTTTTCCTCATTAGAATGTAAATATTACTTCTGGGTATTTGTTTTTGCAAGCCTGTTTTAAAATATATTTTACAACTAGTGGTGTCAATCTGTTCTCTGTTGGTGGGAGTTACAGAAAACTTTGATCTATGGATAGATAATTCCATTTTTCAACTAGTTCTATAGGCTTGTGACATTCATGAATGGCCTTCCTCCAGCTGCACAGACATCTGTAGATGTTTTTAAATGCAGTGAGCAACACATCAGGTCTGGAATAAGAAAACAGAAAATCCATGGATAGATGCAGTTTACAGAGTGCAGTTAATTATATAGCTGAAGAAACGTCCATAGCTTCCACTACTTTTCTATATGCTCTATTTTTGCTAAGCAGCTTATACTAGCTCTCTGAAATTCAATTTCTGTTGATAAGTTCCTAAAGAAGCCCATGCTAAAACCAGTAATTCTCTTTAGCAATTTTTTGGTGAATATATTATTAACATGAGAAAAGTCATGCAGGGTCACAGCTGAAGTTCATCAAACTCATTAATTACCCTGTGGTAGCAGTTGTCAATGAATTACTTAGGGAGCAAGTGTAAAAAATTAGAAACTCCTAAGCCAAGTAAGCTCTTGCTCCTGGAAGCAGACTTGTGGAGAAGGAAGCTGACTACAAAGGGAATGATGGTGAGGGGAAGAGAATGCTGATCCTGTAATTCAGGAGAGGACACCTTAGGGGGATTTCAGGAATAATGAAAGAGGGAGGAAGAGATGAAGGGACCCCTGACACTGCATAGGACCCTATACAACAGGATTGCATAGATAACTATAATTCCCTGCAATGTCCCAATCTCAGCTGACACCCTTCATGAAACACAACTCCTCATGCTTTACTTCCATCTCAGTTTTTCTCCGCTTTTTGAAACATCCCATCTCCAAAACTCATGCTGTTTCTCCCACTTCTTCCTTCTTCCTTCACCAATGTATCTTTGCAATTCACTCTGATGTCACCACAAAATTTAGCTTTTTGCCCCAGGGATGAAGGAAAGTAAATTTCTTTGCTCGTTTTCTTTTTCTTTTTCTTCCCCGTCCTCCCCACCCCCCAGCCTTCAGGACAGGAAAATATAGTGCATATGCTATTGTTAAACATGAACGGATTTTGAGAACAAGGATGTTTGCAGCAAACCTTCCTCTGATTGCCTTTCTCTGCTAATGTGTTTTTCAGTGGGGCCTCAGGTGCTTGATCTGAAACAGTCTGGAAGGTGATGAAAGTGGAAGAGAAGTTGCCTTTTTCAATCAAACTTCTGTTGTATTTTCTATTCATTACCTGAGCAAAAAGCTGAGATGATGACAGACACGTGATAGTATTTTCCAGCCATGGCTTGGCTTGTTTGCATCAGTTGGAGTAGGATTTTAAACCATTTCACTTAAGTGTAATAGAGAAGACTTCCTTTCTTCCTTCTAGAATGTGCAATAAAATCTGGGAGAACTTCTGGAATAATAATGGATAAGAAATGATTGAGGCATAAACTGTTGGTGGTGGAAAGGACCATTTGATTTAACCTGCCTCTTCAAGCAAGGATGCTTAGTGACAGCAGGACCATGTTCAGATGGATTTTAAGATCTTCAACAATGTAGACTGCACCCTCTCTTGAGGCAAGCTATTCTGGGGCTCAGTCATCCTCACAGTAAAAAAGTTCTTTTTGACATTCACAGTGAACCTCCTGTGTTTCAGTTTGTGCTCACTGCCTCTGGTCTTGTCACTGTGCACTCTGAAAAGAGCCTGGCTCTGTACTCTGTGCAACATCTTGTGATCATATCTGTGATATGATCCCTCCTGAACCTTCTCCTCCATGATGAACCATCCCTCCTCTCTCACCCTTTTCTCCTAGGAGAGATGCTCCAGTCCCTTCATTTTCTAAGTGATCTTTTGTTAAGGATTCTCTCTGGTGCACTGAGGAGCTGTACCCAGCATCCCAGGTGTGGCCTCTCCACTACTTAGGAGAGGGGAAGGATCAGCTCTCTCATTCTGCTGGCAGAACTTTGTCTAATGCAGCCCAGGGTACCATCGTTGTGGTCTTCTTTCCCACAAGAGCATGTTTGTGGTTATCTTAATTTGGTGTTCATCAGGACACGAAGTTCTTTTCCTGCAGAAAATTGGGTGGCCCCTAGAATATACTGAAGCGTGGGGTTTTTGCTTTCCAGGTTCAGGGCTTTTCAGTTCTCTATGTTAAACTTCAAGAAATTCCTGTCACACCACTTTCCCAGCCTGTTGGGATCTGTATAGCAGCATCCCTCTGATGTTGGCCACTCCTTCCAGTTGTCTATCATCAGCAAACTTTCAGAGTGTCCACCAAATTCCATAGTCCAGATCCAGTCCACATCAATGAAAATGTTGAACAGGACTGAACTGAATATTGACCCTTGGCTTGTTGCCAGCCTTCTAGAATTTGTGCCACTTATCATCACACCTTGTTCATGTCATGTAAGAAATTACCACGGTAAAAAGAAACTCTTACCATGGTGGCTTGTACAGTAATTAGGTTGTAGGCACCAAAGCAGAACTGGAGAAAACCAAGGACATCCTCATTTGAATGCAAGTGTTTGCAAAACCTCAGACTTTCAGACTTCTACTGGTCTGGGTCATTCTTTTTTTCTTGTTTTCTTTTTATATTTTAATTATGTTAATTTTAATCTATGTGTTGGATAAATGTCTATCTGGAGAATTCTGACAGAAGAAGAAGACATTCCTTGGGAGACTAACACTAACATTAATTTTGTTGAGAGATATGAGGGGAATCAGGACCATGATAGAAAACAAGTCTGAATTTTATGAAAATTTTATGGACACCTAAGTCATCAATAATTGTAGAGCTTTCTCTGTAAAGGAAAGAGTTAAGATATTCCATAGGTACAATGATAAGTGCCTCCACTTCTTACATCTAGTAAAGTGTGAATTTTTTTTTATGGAGAGAAATAAGTGTCATTTCTTGTGTTAGATTTTTGTCTTAATGCAAAGTCAAATGCTATTGCTAATAGAGGCATCTTTGCCTTTCCTTTTCGGAGGTCCTGATCTCTCTTCCACTTGCTAATGTTTGCAAATTATTTTACACGAATAATTGCTTGTGCTATTTCTATCCATTTTAGAACCACAGAATCATGGAATCATAGAATATGCTGAGTTCGAAGGGACCCACCAGGACCACCAGTCCAGCTCCTGGCCCTGCACAGCACCATCCAAGAATCACAGTGTGTGCCTGAGGGAATTGTCTAAATGGTTGTTAAACTCTGCCAGGCTTGGTGACCACATCCCTGGGCAGCCCGTTCCAGTGCTCAAGCACTCTCTGGGGGGAGAACCTTTTCCTGATATCCAGCCTAACCCTCCTCTGACACTGTTTCAGACCGTTCCCTTGGGTCCTGTCACTGGTCACCACAGAAAAAAGATTAGTGCCTCCCCCTCCTTTTCCCCTCAGGAGGAGGTTGCAGACAGTAATGGGGTGTCCTCTTCAGTCTCCTCCCTTCCAGGATGAACAACATTACCTCAGACACTCCACTTATGGCTTGGCCTCCTGACCCTCACCATCCTTGTGGCCCTCCTTTGGATGCTCTCCTACAGCTTAATGTCTTTTTTGTATTTTGGTGCCCAAAACTGCACACAAGACTCAAGGTGGATTTAATTGAACTTAGCCAAAATTCTTTTGAGGTTATGGGGGCTTACCAGGTGGACTGATCAAGTGATTCCCCCAGCTGACTTTCCTCATTCTAAAAATCAGGCTGGGTCTTGGGTTTTTAAATTATTATTTGGTTTGTTGATTCTAATTTCTTAGATCATGGTTATATTATTTTTAATTCTTCAGAACAACAGAATCATTGTACAGATAGGACCTGAAATTGTTATTAATCCCAGGCACATAACCTGAACATGTGCATGAATAAGTCAGTAGACACATGCTTGTGCACACACACTCTCTTATTCTCCCTTTCTTTTTAGGATTCATTCTCTTCTACTCAATTGGTTTATGTTGTTTCAATATTTTAGTTGATTGCTAGAGAGAAGGCTGTAAATATACACAACGGGCTTGCCAGGTACAAGGAATACATGCACACTTATTTTCTAAGGCGGTGTTTTCTGTAAAGTCTCGATAGCTGAATTACACATGCCAGCAGCACAAATGCAAAGTGATGTGCATTTTGCTGCTGCCTTTTTGAGGAAAATCGGGGTCTTATTTATTTATTTATTTCTCCATTTATTAATACAGTATCTGCAAAGCACCTGCAATGGCAGCCTCTTCGGCAGCCCGACTGGCACCCTGGTTTCTATGGAAACTGGAATAAAAGGGAACTTAGTGAAATGAAAGCAGTGAATGCCTCAGCTTTACTGGTAGCAGGGGGAAAAAAAGGAGGCCTCATTTACATTCTGGTGCATAAATCAGCTAAGTGATGTTTCCTGAATAATTTCTGGGGGTTTGAAACTGCACATTCATGGGGACATTATATTTTTTTCTTAAGGAAAAACTGAAATTCCCCACAGCAGTTTATCAGTAAAAATTTGTGGTGAGGGGAAAATACAGTTGAGCAACTGGAATATTGAGCTAATTTTACTGTCTACTCTAAAAAAAAAAATAAAATGGATTATTAAATTATAATTGCTACAACAAGGGAGTTGGTTGGAAAGTTTTCTTCATCGGTGTCACAAATATGTTGAGTTGAGGAAACATCTACTATGTTAAGTGACCCATTTCTAAACAAACATCTTAAGAAAAGGAAGAAATTGAAATGCAAACAAAGCTCCTTTTAGTATCTTAGACAATTTATTGGACAACAATACATTCCAAAGGGATGTGCATATTCTCTGATTGTAAGACTCCTCCTGCCCTTTGGTTTATTACTTCCCTTCATACAAGCAGGACCTTAATCCTGAGGCTTTGAAGTGTATTCACACTTAAAAAGTGGCAACTAAGGGACATCAAAGTTCCTTACAAATTAAAAAAAAGTATTTTTATATAGAATTAATGAATTCCTTTGTTCCTATTGTGTTTTAAAGGACAATTATCTTATTTTCAGAGAAGTATCTTCGTTTTATAATTTATCTATCAATTTGTGAAAAATCACCTTAAAACAAAAATAGAAATTATCTAATATCCTCAAAACGCCCTCCTGGCTTTAATTTTATACTGCCCTTTAGGCATATGCCCAAATCCAGTCATAAGTCCAAAACTGCTTATTAGTCTACTATTGCCACCCTTTCAGGGTGAGGCTTTGGTCTGACAGGGGGAATCCAGGATTCTTGTATAATCTGGGAGAACCAGACGTAGATGAAGCTGGGGGTGCAACAGGCCAAAGGGCACCTTGGCTATTCCCAAGTTGAAGGTGGCTGCTCTGAGGCTGCCAGGCTGCAGGCAGGAAAGAGAACAAGTTCATGTGGGCTGCAGAGTTCAGTGTCTTTATCTCTTGTCTGACTCAAGAGTACACCTTGCAATAGAAGTGACCTCCTTAGGAGCTCCTTTGTCAAAAACTTTTTCAGCAGAAGAAATTAAATTCTGATTTTTTCTGTATGTGTTTGAGCTCATCAAGGTCAATTCCAATGATTCCACCAGAAAACATGCCAAGATTTTATAGCTTTAATGTTAAGCATTTTGTGACATTTGATACTTTTATTTAAAGCCAGTTTACTGGAATCATGAGATTGCATGAACATGCCTGCTTTAAATTTTTTTAAAGAAACTTGAATATCTTGGTTTGAAAACATGAAACCTAAAGACTTTGAAAACATGAGGTAAATAACAAGAAGAAAAAGATTAGAATAAATGCATCTTGCCTTTGAAGATAAAAGCATGAATGTTTTTGAAAGCATTTTATCATGCATGGCTGCAGAGGATTAACTTATCAAGGAAGCGCTACCAGACTGTTTGGGGATTCTTGAGAGAGTTTGTAATTTTTTTTTCTGTGTCAATGTACGTAAAATATAAAAAATACTCAGGACATGCTTGATTACATCACTATTGTACATTAATATGAACCCTGTTGATTTATTTGCAGGGATACCTTTCATTTTGGGTATATAAGTGCCCTGATGGATATCAGCAAAGAGCAGATGGCTTCACAAAAGAGGTTTGAAAGCTGCCTCCCTCCTGCCAGAAGCTTTTCACACTCTCACTTTGTCTGACTTCAGTGGGATTCCTCGGTGGGAGAGAGCTCTCTGTGTGCCTGTGCTGCTGCTGGTGGAGGAAGGCTCACATTAGCACTTCTGCAGTGATTAGTGCATTTGCTCAGTTCCAGCGGCTGCAGCCCTTTAGGAAGACCACCTCCCAGCACACACCTGTGGAAGGATGAATTTTCAGAGCATTTGAGCTAGATAGATAGCTAGACTGAGTATTGGCAGTACATAAGTTCTAGGGGATGGCTCTCAGGACATAACTAGAGCTCAGTGACTCCAGTGGGGCAGGCTCAAGTCATTGATGCAGCACCAGAGCAAGGGCAGAATGGTCCCACAGAAGTGGCTGGAAGATTTTTGGTAAGACTACTGGTGACAGTGGATTTTTAACAGGTTGACCCATGTCCAGGCCAAATCCAATCTGGTCCTATCCACATCAAATGAACTGTGACAGATGGCAGAGATCTCACAATGCCTCTTCCAGTTAGAGGATCTTTCTAGGTCATGACACTATCAGAGAGACACTGAAGTCTGGAAAATGTAAGTGCGCAAAAAAACCTCCAAAGCCTGGAAGAGTTTTTGTTCATAGTCACTGTGTGATGAAGCAAACTGCCAAAACCAGCCTTAGCCTTGTTAATTAGGCTGTTTTGGGAACAACAAAATAATCTTTTCTGTTTGCTTGTGTTGGAAACGTGGATTTTTCAAAGGTTTTTCATTTTTATGTTGCAATGTTCCAAATATTAACAGGCATAATACCGCCATTAATTTTCATGGTTAAGATAGCTTCTACTAAATTTTACAATTGCAGAACTTTGATTGTAGTGCATGAGCACTACAGATCAACTGTCCTATTTGACAAATAACTGCAATGATATTCAAGAAGTTAATTATTTGTCCAGCTTTTCTGCTGTTACAATAGGAAAACAGTATAATACAAGTGTTTTTCTTTTTTTTTCTGGAGAAAGAAGGATATTTTTTTGTAAGATATTACTAGTAGAAGGAACTCATTATTCTCTTTCTTGAACATTCTAAAAGATATATGTCTAATTCTGTTTCCCATATTTTTTGAAAAATATTCAAGTGATAGGATTTATCTTCTTGGTCATTTTCTGATTTTTTTTTTCTAGTGTGACTCTAGGAACTAGTTCTGCTACTGCTAATATCAAATCCCTGAATAGCTTCAAATAGCTACAAAGTATGCTCTGAAAAGAAGAAAATCCCTTTTTCTTTCCTCTAAACAGGAAGGATTTTTCCTAAGACTGTGGGAGTCTATGGAAGTATCAAGAAGCTAGGGAATGCTTCATATATTTTTAAAATAAAACATGTATTGATACTGTGATCATCCATATATTAAACCATGGGCCTTCTCAATAAATGCAGTCATAGGCACTCTGTTTAAATAGCTCTATAAAATCTGTTTACTTCCTTCTTTCAAGTGGGATAGACAAACCTGTGTTTCTAAACTGGAGGTCCCAGACATTAAAATCACAACACTTAATAACTTTTAGATTTCTTTAATTTTGTCTTTTCTTGGAGAAAATGGAGGCAGTCTGTGGTGTTGGGGTAGCCTGAATTTTCAAAGTGGGAAGAGTGAAATCCGTGCCATTGCAACATAAAATGCAGTATCTGCAGAGAGGGGATGGGTGATGTGATATGCACACACACCGTGTGCCGTGGAAAACTGTTTCAGATGACCAGGCTTGCTTTTGAGTGATGTGGCTCTGGCAAATTGCAGTCTCATCATGTTCACCTGGTGTGAATCATTCCACCTCTCTTTTAAAATATTCTTTCCTACTCTATTATATGCTACAGAATCTCCCTCTCTTCATTCATCTACAACTTTATAATCATGCACTGAATTCCCTCAGTGTTTTTATTCACCAAATAGCAGTGCATTGTGCTGACTTCCTCATATTTACTCAGTATGTTATTTTAAACATTCTTCTGGGACTGTCTCAATATTCAGGCTACACTATTTGCTATCCTCTTTTGTCTCAGCCCCCCAGAAATTTGATTCTTCCTCCCATCAGTGTGTGGTAAGAGAGAATCATTGTTTGTTTCTATTCTCTGGAGTGTATTTCACAAGGGATATTCTGTGACAGATTGATTTTGCCTCAGCTCACAGTTCAGGCTCTGGAAAAACCTTTTGATGAAAAGGTGGGTTTGACAAGTTTCTAAATGAGTTGTAAGTACCAGACTCACATTTGTGTTTCAAATTCCACAACTCAGTGAGTTAATGGGCAAAATAACAGCGTCCTGCAACTCTTCTAACAGATGTACAGGAAGCTATTTACAAAGGGGTCCCCTTAAAAAATTAAACTATTTTTTTTTCACACAGAGTTGATAACTATGTTGGTTTCATGTCCTCTTCTGAATTTAATTCAGTGTTGTGGAACAACAGTTTAGTTTAAATAAAGGGTTCCTTTGGGGCAAGAAGAGGGAAGGTAACATATTTAAATGTTTTTACACTCAAGGTAGTGTATGATTTACATTATCTGGTTATCTTATTGCAACTGCTGACAATTTCTACTTGAGAAAGAAGAAATAATTTATGGAAGTTGTAGCTGAAGGCAAAAATCTGGCATAGTCTTAATTATAAGCAGAGTTGTTTGTTTGTCATATTTAAACTACATAATCTCTTCTGCCATTTGGTACGTGACCCTGTACCTCCTGCCCCTTAATACTGAAAGAAATATCTTATTTTTTTCTCTCTCCCAAAAATAGTATCCAATTTTTGTTCTTATTGAATAATTTCCATTACTTCCTCATGCTTATTCAAGAAAAAAAACTTATTCCTTTTATAGTTTCTCTGATAAATCATGTATGTGATTTTTGTGCTCTTAAATTGTAAACAGATTACAAACTTGATGGCTCTAATACAGATGTGCATTGGAAACCTGGAGTTGAGATTTCTCTAAGTCTGACCCACAACCACACAATATGTTGCCCTTCAGCTTGTCAACAATATTAAAAAAAATCTTGGCATTAGTAATGGACTTTCTATGTCATTAACACTTGGACAACTGACTAATCAAAGAAACAAAACTAGCAGGAAGCATCAGAATAAGTCAATGCCTTTGTTTCTTCTACTCAATTACCCTTATTGCAAATGAAAGACTAAATGAGTTTCAAACAAGACTAAATTTTTTTTGAACAAAACCTACTTTCCAGAACAGGAGCAAATGTACTTATTTTCTAAGACAACACACTAGACTTGGTCTATGTATAATCTGCAATTACACATAAGCCTTTGGATATGAGGCAGCTTTTGGCTGTCTTCTGGGTCACATGGCATGAGGCACCTCAGTTTCCACATGAAAGCTCCACCTTCATTGCTCAGTCCCAGCAGACTGTGCCCAGCAGGCAGAGGCTAGAGATGATGATTTCATCAATGGAGTTGCTTCACTGCTTTGCAGCTGGCAGAAAATCGGGAGCTTCTTTCTATCTGCCTTTGTAAGCAAGTGGTCACACACACATCATTACTGGGAAGTCTATTTGTTTGAAGTCTGTGGTGTTTATTTTGCCCCTTCTCTCCTAAGAGAGGAGAGAGTCTTCTAGAAAATGAGTTGCCTTTTGCCATCTACATTTTCAGCTCATTTCTCTCTCCAGTCAAGGATCAAATTTTAAAAAGTCTGTGAAGCATTCCAAGGAATTCCTGAGTTGTTGGGCTGCATGTGTCCTTTATTTCTTTCCTATGCTTTTAGTAGAACTGGGAACATTACCTTGCAATCATACAGCTTGAATGCCTCTGTTACTCAGTAGCTGTACCCAACAAGAACAAAACCCATCAGTTTTGCATGACCTTATATTTAGTTTAATCTTTCTAACACAACATAGCACAGTCAATAGCTGAGCGCGTCAGATCTAGTGGATTTGTCAGGATGTTCACCTCCTTCCTCCTGTTTCTACTGCATGACTTGTCTGATCATAAGCAAAGTAGGTAGCTGCCTAGGGCATCAAGCTGAAGAATGCTGCTCTTGCCCTCAAGCTTTTGCAGATACCTGGAAATCCCCCAGTTTGCTGTGAGTGCTGCCTTTCAGGGAGTATGTGGTGGATCCTGCACGAGCGACAGCAGAATCAGTGAGCTTTGATTCTTGTTCTGGCCCCATAGCATGCATTGACCAGAAATGAAGTTTATTTTTTGCTCAAAGTACTCTTGACATTTCTGCTGTCTTCTCTGGCAAAAAGAAATAGCAGTATGGCATCCTGGAACTGCATTCAAATATCTCTGTATTGAGTTAAGCATGTCAGCATTTTGATTATTCTGTGGGCTTTGTTTTTCATTTTTTTTTCACCGTATTTCCTTATCCCCAAAACAGTGAAGAAAGATCCCTGTAGCAAAGGCCACAGTGCTTTCTGCAAATAGAGCTTGAGATAGAAGCTTAATTTGAAAAAGCTCTTTGCAAATGGTTGTGATTTTGAAAATACTACAAAATATTGCAAATGATAGTCTACTTCTAATTCTGACATATATATTACTGCAGTGGTTTTATATAAACATACATACATACATGCCTGAACACATACATATACACAGTTATTTAGCCCGAATGGGTAATGGAGAGACAGAATGCTCCCACAAGCAGTTTTATGTGTGGTAATCTGATTCTAGAGGAATAAAACCATTACAGATTCCTGCAAAAGTGCAGTCAGAGTGGCGCAGAATATCAGAGATTTCCCCTTTCCTTTATGCTGACATATGTTATGTGAGATTACCACAATCAGAATCAGTTGTTAGTTTCCTAGATTGGCAAGACTGTACAAAGAAGGTGGGGAGCTGAGAAAATACGATCTTTTGATATGTAATTAGAAATACACTTTCTGTGGTGTTTAGTATCATGATCAGAGCATTTCCACCCCAACTTTGGGTTGTGCATGGCAATGTGGGACTTTTTTCCCCCTGGATTACAATCTACTATAAAAATAGTTAAATCTTAGTGTAAAGTTAATAAAAAAAAAATCCTATCTGCTCCATTCTTTAATGAGAAAAAAAATCAAATAAAATAACATATCTCTAGTCATACATCTGGTAGAATTCCAGTATAATGAGTTCTGCTGGTGATGAGCTACATTTAATTTCAGTTTGTATGGCAGAGTTAGTTGTTAAGTTGCTCTGTTGAACGCCTGCAATCCAATACTGTGTATGCATTTTCAAATACTTTCAGATTGTACTTTTATATCTTCTTTTCCATAGGGGCTGATGGAAGAATTTAAAAACAAACACATTCAGGTGAGTTGCTAATGAGCTGATAAAACACCTCTGAATTTTTTACTTCTGTTCTTGTTTTTTTGGTTTTTTTGCAAAAGGGCATTGTATATTTACCAGCCACTTAGTTATACTCCATCCTGATGCTGCATCAGGCTGCAAACATCTACAGGGGCTGTGTGATTACTGGAAATACACTAAGCACAGTTAACCAGAGAAACAATTTGGCTATTCATTTAATAGCAGATCTGACAGGAAATTTTAATGATGACTGTGGGTGCAATGTGGCAATTATGGCACAGCCTCTACAAGTCATTATGTGCTGTTTTGGATGCACAACCTTTCTGTTGGATTAAATGAAGACTGTATGTAGCAGTAATAGGGCATCTTCCCCACAATTCCATCTTCACTAAAGACCACTAAAACAGTGCAAAATGCCACTGTATCAGAAAAGGATAGGCAACATTACTGCACTCACTCCTAACTTTTATCTGTTTCATTAACTCAGCCAACAAGGAAATCTTAAAGGTGGCAATCAGAGGTTTTTAAAACTGAGCATTGCATATTTTTTAAAAGGATAGTTACTCACAGTTTAGGAAAAATGAACTGTTCTTTTTGAGAGAAATATTTTCATCAATATTGAACAAGACTCATTAATTTTTTTTGAGTCCTTTTTGAGGCGAGATGCCAGAAATATTTTCTACCTTAGAGCTGTCAAGGCTACAGATGTCCCTAATTTCTAATGGTATTTTCTAGTGTGCAGACCTGTAGTTGCCCATCACATGAACTATTCTCATTTCTGAGTTCTCACTGCTCTGCCTTTTACTTAATACTAAATCATATCTGAACTTCTTAATACTGGAGGAAAATATTGACTGATAGCAGTACACAGAGCCATAAACAAGCAAGTCTTTCAGAGTCTTTGGATGCAGTCTTTAAAAAAATGCAAACTCTGCAGTGCAGCATAAGGCAAACCTCCCAAAACATGTTACAAAACGATCATTTAAAAACATCATCTCTCTAACCATTTAAAATATGAGAGAGTGGAATTCCCCTGCTTCACTGCCAGTTCTCAAATTGTAAGCAACAAAGACGGGTGGGGAGAATATTTTGCTAATAACAGTATTTCCATTGAAATTGCAATCAGCAGTATTAGTGCAGTGCCATGAACTCAAAGTGTAATCCCCCATGAGTCCCTGCATGCAGCAAGAGTTCATCCTTCTCCCCACATCTCCCCATGTCCAGATGCTCATTCCAGTGTGATGATCTCTCCACAAGTGTCTGCTGTACCACAATGAGCACCACATCCCTCTTGCAGAGGAAACACATCGGATAAGGGTGTGGGAGGACTGTAAGAGTGACTCCTTGTACTGCAGATGCTGGGAATGATAAGGAATCTGCTCTGCAGCACCGAGGGGCAGCTGTGCCACAGTGGTTGTGCCATGTACTCCGCAGGCCTTCCAAGACATTAGTCTGCTTTTATAACATTTTTTAAATACCTGTATGGAATAATTTATCTGTGGGATTGTCCTGCTGGGAGGGACCTGGGAGGAAAACAGGAATTTATAGTGTGAAAATCAAATTTTGACCTGTATGAATTTATGTTTATTGTAGACGAGGAGGGGTTTTGTTAACAACACAAATATTGTTTCCAGTATAAAAGAGTCATCTTGTCTACTGGAGGTTCTGATCTGTAAGTTAGCCAGTCAAAGTCTTTTTTTTTTTTAATGAAGCCATTTTCAGAGCCCATAAGTGATGGTCTGTTACCATCTAAAAATGCAACAGATTCCATAATTTAAATGCCAGCTGGATTTTTCTCAAGCAATCCAAAGCTAGAATAGCTCAAATGTATTTTCTATATCCTGGTGTAAGCTTTTCTAAAGTGACCTTCCTACTCTCTGTGTAAATGCCTCATCTGCATTGTCTTTGCAGATGACAAAGGAAGAACTTGACCAATATTTTTACTAATATTTTTGAAATAGAAATATCTGAGAATTTCTTTGTAGGAGTGTAAGTATGGAGGGTGGCTTGCACATACACAGCTGGCTCCCTCTGATACATACTGGCCACATTCACATTATCCTTCAGGAGCAGCAGGATTCATGGGGTGGCCATTAGTTTTTAATAATTGAATGTTTTTATTTTCCATTCAAAGTATTCAAAAGAAGAAAACACTGTGATCCACCATAGTAGTGTGAGTTTATTTCAGGAAATGTTTCTCAAGTCCTGAGTGCCTAGCACAATCACAGTTCAGGATATTGGAGGGACAAATCTCTCTAGGAAATTGTTTGGGGCTTTCATAGATTGCTGGTCTCCAATTGAGACCATCCCTCCCCATAATGCCTGTTCAGAGTAGTTCTTATTAGTCTCTCAGAGGCAAGAGCTGGGTAATGTCACAATGTGGCTACCCTGGTTTTGACTGGGATGGAGTTAATTTTCTTTACAGCAGCAAAGTGTTTTAGGGCTGTGTTTTGGATCTGTGCTGAACACAGGGCTGATGATGTGGAGATATTGCTGTTATTACTGAGCAGAGCTTGCACAGACCCAAGACCTTTCCTGCTTTTTGTGCTGCCGTGCTGGTGGGGAGGCTGGGGATGCACAGGAGACTGGGAGGAGACACAGGTGGGACAGGTGATCTCAAAATATCTCAAAGGATATTCCAACCCATATGACATCATGTTCAGTATATTAACTGGAGATAATTAGAAGAAAAGGGGGGACATTTGGAGTGATGGCACTGGTTTTTCCCAAGTAACTTATGTGATGGGGTCCTACTCTCCTGGGGATGGCTGAACACCTGCCTGCCCATGGGAAGCAGTGAATCAATTCCTTATTTTACTTTGTATGTATACACAGATTTTGCTTTCCTTGTTAAACTGCCTTTACCTCAACTCGTGTGTTTTCTGGCTTTTACCCTTCTGATTCTCTCTCTGAGCCTGCTGGTGGGAGAATGAGAGAGTGACTGTATAGGGTTGACTGCTGCCTGAGCTGAAATCATTACAGTGCCCAAATGAGATCTAGAAACTCTACGGGGTAAGTAGCTAGAAAAACAGAAAAATGAGACTGGAGGCCCATGGAGAGCTGGGCCAAGCAACTTGCTTTGCTTGGACTGTGGGACCTTTCAGTTTCAGTGGAAAGGAGGCCTGGGGTATCCAAATTCAATCTTCCACATTTGTGGTAGTTCAGAAAAGGAAGTGGTAGGCTTGGCTTCTTTCATACAAGTTTGTGATATGTCATTCAAAAAAGATGGATTGTGCTCCAAAAAAGGACTATCAGGAGTTCACAAATCTCAAAAGCCAAAAGACAGGTGCAAAAGACGTTTTAATGAACCAGTGATCCCCACTGCTGCTACCCTGGTCCTTACTGCTCACGTACAGAGGTGTACAACCATGACATGGCTTTGCCTTCTGAAGGTCTCCTCTCCTGT